>NW_006774564.1:2766963-2771395 GCF_000442215.2 Lipotes vexillifer | reverse complement strand
CCTGCTGAAAGTGTTGTCTGTTTCTCTTCTCATCTTAGAATTTCAATCAGACACGTGTTAGATCTTCTCCGTCTATCCTCTGATTCTCTTTTATATAAAAAATTAGTTCAGTTCTGTCTTCCAATTTGCTCATTCTCTCTTCAGAATGTCTAATCTACTGGTAAATCTGCCCATTGAATTTTAAATTCTAATTATTGTGGATTTTTTTAAAAGTCTAAATTGTTTTTAAACCTGCCCATTCATTTTTTGCAGAACTTCATTATTTACATTTTCAATCTTTTATTTCTTTTATATTAAACATACTTATTTATAGTCTATGACTATAATCTATGACTGTGATCTATTCCAGTTTTAAAGTCTTTATATGTTTGATTCTGTTATCTGTTTTTTTGTTTGTTTGTTTTGGGGTGTTTTTTTTCCTGCTAATTCTTGTACAAGATGCCTTCTCTCTTTGTATGATTTCTGATTTGATTGAGAGTTCATATTTCTTGGAAGTTTTTCTGTGGAAATGTTTGGGGTCTGGCTTAAGTTGGTGTCATAGTCGACTTGGGTTGACAAAATACCGTAAAGTAAAATACCATTGCTTAAAACATCTATTCCTCACAGTTCTGATGCCTGGAAACCCAAGATCAAGGTGCTGGCAGATTCAGTGTCTGGTGAGGGTGCCTTTTCTGGTTCATAGAGGGCTATCATCTCACTGTGTTCTCACATGGTGGAAGGGATGAAGTTGCTCTCTGGGGTCTCCTTTATAAAGGCACTAATCTCATTCATGAGGGCTCCACTCTTATGACCTAATCACCACCCAAAGCCCTTATCTCCAGATACCATCACACTGGGGATTAGGTTTAAACATGAATTTGGGGGAGGGAAACAAACATTCAGCCTATGGCATTTAGATTTCTCTAGACGTGACCTGGTTTACCTTTGCCAGCTGCCTGGGGGCATCACCAACCTGAAACCACTTTAAGGTAAATTATGTTGCTTGAGTTTTTCAGACAACTCAGGTAGAGAAGATTATTGCCTTTGGTTAAAACAAAACATCTCAGAGGAGATATTTCCCCCTCCATCCTATGTTAAGGCTGATTATTGGCAATTTCCTTTTGTAGTCTTCTGGAAAGAGGCTGAAGAGGCCTTTTGGGGGATCCTGGCTTTATGTGTGGAGTGTCTTATGAGATTCCTCACCTTGGCAGGAAACTGGCCTTTGTCTCTTCTTTCCATGCCTCATGAGACCATGACAGCTAAAACTCAAATTCATCTGATTTAGCCAAGACAAAGCTTGACCTCAGGGTTCTACTTATCTCTTTTACTAGTTCTTAGCTTCTGAGTAATCAATCCTTACTTTCATGCTAGCTCATTGATAAATTTTCTATTTTTTTTTTTAATATTTAAAAGCATTTTAAGTTGCTTTCAGTCTGAGTTGGACAAGGTATCTATTTCATTACTGTCAGAAATGGAAGTCTACAGAGTGATTTTCTTCCCTACTTTTTATTCTGAAAAATTCCAAATTTCTAGAAAAGGTAAAATAATAATACATGAATAGTAGAGTACAAGAATAGTAGAATAGTATATATATATATCCCCATACATCCTCACCGAGATCCAATTGTTAATATTTGGTATGTATTTCTCTCTGTCTTTTGTTGAGCCATTTGAATATAAGTTGCAGAAGTCATGGCTCTTTACCCTTAAATATTTCAGCTTTTGCATCTTCTAAAAATAAATTTTCCTATATAGCCATAATTCCATATCTGGGAAAAATAACAGTAATTCCAGAATATCATCTAATACACAGTCTATATTCAAATTTCCCCAATTGTTTCTTAAATGTCTTTTATAGTCTCTCCCTTCTTCTCTCTATCTCTCTTTCTTTCTTCTCTTTCCCCTGTCTCTCTCTCATTTAGAACTCCATCAAGATTCTCGTACTTTTTTTGGTTAGTTTTTCCTGACAGTGATGTTTATGAAGAGTCTGGGCTAGTTGGCTAATAGAATGTCTCAAATTCTGGATTTATTTCACAGTGCTTTTTAAAAATATATAAACAGATAAACTTATTTCCATGTTTAAAATCTCCTACTGGCTTCTATAACAATAAAGCCCAAACCCATTCCCCTGGTTTACAAAGGCCTACATGAGCTGTATGCTCTCCTCTCTCTCACTGCATCTTAAGCCACAGTGGCCTCTTTCCAGTTTCTCAAACCCACGAAGCTTGTCCTCACAAGCATAAGCTTTAGTCCTTGCGTTAGCTGTTCCCTTTGCCTAATGTGCTCTTCCCTGAGCTTTGCTGGAAAGTTGGCTCCTTCTGATAATGAAAATTTCAGTTTGAATACTGTCCTCTCAGATTGGCCTCTCTTACCTTGACCTTCAATGTAAAGCAGTCCTTCAGTCACTCTCACACCCCCCTACTTTGAATTCTCTACATGGTCCCTATCACAGCCTGATATCTTTCTTGTTATTTATTTTAATTGAATTCCAGGAGGGCAGGGCTGTGTTCTTTCTTGCTTGCTACTACATTCAGGCACCTGGAACAGTTCCTGACACATAGCAAAAACAGAATAAATACTTGCTGAATACTCTGATGAATAAGCTGAAAGCTGAGGACTGAAAAGAAGCCAGGCATTTAAAGAGGCTGGGGTAAAAAACTTGCAGAGGGAACTGCCAGGGAGAAGGCCCTGAGAGAACCCTGAAGCTTAGTCTATTCTAGTGTCTGAGGAATGTCCTGTGTCCTTGGAGGGAAGTGAGCTAGCAGGAGGGAGAAATGCAGGAGAGTGGAGAGGTGGGCAGGGAAAGATGGTTTAGGGTTTTGTGGGTCATGGCAGGGAATTTAGATTTTATTTTAAATCAAATGAGAAGTCACTAAAGGTTTTCAAGTAGGAGTAGGAGTAGGACATCTGATTTATACCTTTTAAAAGATAATTTAAAAGATAATTCAACTTGAGTAATATGGAGATAACTAATATGATAGAAAGTCATATGTGTAAGAGATTTGCAAGGGGGAAATAATGATTCATTTCCGACATGATGAATTTGACATATTGTACTTCCTTTGTGGCTTTCATATCAACACCCCAAAAAGAATTTATGAGTAAGAAGAGATTATAATACCTATCTCTGAAATAGTATAGCCAGCTAATTCAGTTGTTGCTTCTAAGCACCTGATATTAAGGGTAGTTGTTGACAATGATAACAGGTACCATTTATTGAGCAGTCAGGAACGATGTTAAGCACTTAACAAAACTTACCTCACTTAAGCATCACAACCACCTTTATTAAAAGAGCATTTACTATCTGTGCTTTACTGTTGAAGAAACTGAGGCTAAAGAAGATAAGGATAACTCGTTCAAGGTCAATCAACCAGTAAGTGGCAGAGATGGAACTCAAATCTGGGTCTAGTTTGATGCCAAAGCTGTTATTTTAACCCCTTTGCCATTAACACGTTTTCAGTAAGAGATACTGAAAGTGGAGTTTTCTTAACACAGCCTTAAGGCTGTAAAACCCCTTAAATTTCATTTCAGTGGAGAAATATCTATTTGAGAAATAATCCTATTAAATTCATCAGATTAGTTAGCCGAGAGAGATTATAGTCTTAGTATTTTTGTAAAGCACAAACAGACCTATTTTTCAGTTAACTTGACGTGAAGAGGAAGGGAATGGAAATAAAACTTAGCCTTCCTAGTGTCTTTGGAATGTAGTTGCTTGAAACTGAGCAAAGCTGCCACCCAAATTTCCCGGGAACCAGCGATTCCGCAGTCAACACAAGTTTGCTTTTTTAACAGCTGGGAACGCCGGAATTGTGACACAGCCTCAAGAACTGAGGCTGCCTTGTTCAGACTTTCACACGGGTCCCTCTGTTCCTTTCATAGAGCCCTCTTTTTCTTAAACATCCCACAAATGCCGCTGGGGGACTCATTCTCCGGGCCGGAACCAAGCCTTCAGGACAGGCGGCACTTGCTTGGGCTTCCCATCTTTTAAAATGCTCTGCGCCAGACCCCGTCTGAAGGACGCTTTCTGGACGATATTTATCGCCCACCCTTCAGCGTCTGAAGAAGAAACAGGAGGGCAGGAGAGCGACTTCAACTTGGTGGTTGAGGACAGACGCCGGGGCAGCGGAGGGACTAAGAACCCCCAATGTTCCTCTCAAGCCGACACGCAGTCCCCAGCCCACCCCAGAAGGCTGAGGCAGAGCGCCGATGGCCCCGCCCCTCCTCGCCTCCCGCGCTGGCCATTGGCGTGTCCGAAAGACGCGGGGCGTTGTCGGTTTGAATGGGAGCGCCTGGAGCTGTGGGGCGCAGGCGCAGAGGAGGGGCGCGGCAGCGGGCGGGCGGGCGGCGCTGCGGGACCACAGTGTGGCGGCCGACTGGCCGGGAGGCGAGGCGAGCCCCGAGTTCTGACCCACGTGACCTGTGGGGGCGGGGGAGGGGGTGTTGCAGCGCTGGC
>NW_006774564.1:2712114-2766953 GCF_000442215.2 Lipotes vexillifer | reverse complement strand
GAGGGGCCGCGCCCCCCCGCCAGTGCCCCGGGTGGCCTCTGCTGCAGCTTCGCCTTGTGCGCCGCGCTCCCCAGACTCGCCGGCCCCCGCGAGGTGAGTTCGGAGGGGAGTTTGTGGGCGCCCCGCGGAGGGAGGTGACAGGGAGGGGGCGTGTGTGTGTGGGGGGGCGGGCTCCTTTGTTAGGGGCGGGAGGGGGCCGGGGTGGTCGCGGGGGCGGTCTCGAGAAACCTGAAGCTCGGGGTGAGCAGCAGCCAGCTCCTGGTCGAGCAGTCGGGTGCTTTCAGGTTGGAGATTTAAAAAGAAGAGTACATTCTAAGAGCTTCATTCCCTAGTTTTTTAAAAAATAAAAAGTACAGTAGGATACAACGACTTCTTACGTATTCGGAGTGTGACAAACATTAAAAACCCGAAACCCTGTGGAATTAAATCCGAGGCGGGTCGCGTTCACTTGTAGTCCTGAGTTTGTTGTCTAAAGCGGACAGGCTTTTTCAGACACCTGCGTTTACCACATTTGACATTCATGGACTTTGGGGAAACCAACCTGTCGACTTACCGTAGAAATTGATAGTTGCTGCAAAAAGTTTTAGTAAGCAGAGAATGTCAAGAAAGCGCTTTCCTGAAAATCTATAGAATATCTGCGAATACTAAAAAGTGGAAAACCTATAATTTCCTTGTATTGATGGTAACCAGTTAGCTCATTTTACCTGGTATCATTTGAACTCTTAAAGAAAACGAGTAAGGATGGAAATTCTATTTGCCTTAATGCATAATTTAACCCTCCCGTGGAGTTGAATGAAGTAGATTCTTGGCTTTCCTTTCAGTCGGCTTGTATTGGAGTCGCTGGTGGCGTGTGTGGGAAGCTGAATTTTCAAGCTGCCACTTTAGAAGGGTGCACGGAAGATTTCTGGCTTGATAATCACCAGTGTGATCACCTCTGATAAATACCACTTTTGCTTGGCTTGTCATTATTCAAGAAGCAGCTTTGGTTGATCGTTTAGAAGTCAGTAAGCAGCATTAAAAAGGGGCAGATCGCTGTTGGTTGACGTGTGTGTGTGTGTGTTTGTAGGTGGGGGGACTCGGGAGGAGGAACAGTCTCATTCCTACTCTTCTTTACACCCTACCATGGATTCCTTCTGGCAAGCTCTTTCTCAGGCCATTATTTATAATATGAGGAGTGGAGCAGATACAGAGTAAAAAGTTGTGTGTTATTGTTTTAGAGGAATTCCCTCCAAATCCTCTTTGGCTAGATAAGCTGTTGTATTTCCTTCTGTTATTAAATCAGACATGCAGTGTTACAAATATTATATTTTAATATAAATCTCAGACTTGGTACTAGGCTAATTAAAACAAAGATAGGTTATAGTAGTTTTTTAAATGGCATTGTTCTTAAGCATAAAATGTTTCTAAGATTTACCTAAAAGATAAAAATTCTGTAATTACTTCTCTGGAATTTTAAAATTGAAAACCTGACATAGATTTAGACTAGTGTTCTAAATCTATTCTAATAGACATTATTTTTTATAATAACAATGGCAATTATCAGTATTACTACTCTATTGAGTACTTTTAAGTACCAGAGCCAGGCACTGAGGTGCTTTTTATAAATCATATATCTAATCATCATGACACATGTTGGATAAGTATCATTGCGCCTAACCAACACTGAGAGTTTAACTAGCTCGAGATCGTATAACTAATAAGTCACCGTGCTGAGATTCAAACCATGGCCTGGTCCCAAAGCACATGCTGTATTGCTTCTGTGTTTGTTTAAATCTCCTCCAGGTCTCTGGATTCCATTTGTAGAGACATAATCCTACTTTTAAGATGCCTGTATGTGCTCTGTTTTGCTGTGAACTGTGCAGAAATATTTCAGCCCTTCTTTTAGGACAGCTATTTTCCTTTCAATGCTTTATAAGTCACATAACATTTTCAGTGTCCTTTTAATCGTCTTTATAAAAACAGTAAAAATATAAGAGTAAGACTTTCCTGAGTTATTTACGTGACTATGAATATACTCTTTTACTTTGGAGCAGAAATGTATTAAAGTCTGGTTTTCTCACTACCATAGGATTCTTTGCTGCTTCATAGTTCTTACCTTCTTCCCAGGCAAGAAATCAAAATAATTTGTTGGACATCAATTATGTGCAAAGCAGTTTGCTTGGTGTTG
The DNA here is from genome assembly GCF_000442215.2 of Lipotes vexillifer. Classification (NCBI taxonomy): domain Eukaryota; kingdom Metazoa; phylum Chordata; class Mammalia; order Artiodactyla; family Lipotidae; genus Lipotes; species Lipotes vexillifer. The sequence goes on along the minus strand of NW_006774564.1, from coordinate 2,764,786 downwards.
TGAGATAGCGGAGAGAAAGCTTCCTTTTCAATAATAGTTTCTGGAGTTTTTGCAGTAACTTCCTTCTGTCCTGCTCTGTCTGTTGCTGCCAGTTTATCTTCCTAACACAGATCCAGCTTTGCTATTCCTTTGTTGAAAAAATTACAAGGTTTCTCATCATATAAATACAAGGACAAATACTCCTTCAGCCACGTACATATTCAGTGTCCCTCACAATTTAGTACCTTCTTAGACTTCTCTTTTACTACTGCTAACCCAGTGTGCTCATCCTGGCACACTTTATCTGCGATCCCACCTCCTTACTTTTGCTTGAGCATTCCCCATGACTGGAACACCTTTTCTGGATTTGCCTAATAAGGTTTTATCCATCCTTCAAGGTGCAATGCCGATTTCCTTGCTTCCAAAAAGCTTTCCCTAGTCCTTTTTACTTAGAATTATTCTTCCCATATCATCTCATAATGTCACTGAATTGAACAGAAACATTTTTACACTTAATTGTGATAACTTTCAGAAGGAGAAAACAGTTATATTTTCCTATGAAGAATTCTGAATTCAAACTCTCTAAGGATTCTTTTTAGGCATTTATAATCATTTTGCATCTGGGATTTATTTCTCCTTAAAAATGTGTTTGAAACCAATTTTGCCATTTCATAGTTCTTCTGTTAAGAGAACTGATTTATTATCATTTACTAACTCAAGAACAATGCTCAGGAAAAGGGACCACTTCTTTTCTCCTTCACTATTTAGTTCTTCATACATATATTAATTGATTTAAGCTGATGGCTGACCATCATTGGTAGTAATAAAGGGCTTTTGGTCATATTTTCTGGTGACTTGGTGACGAGTTTTGCTCAAAGTAGTGTTCTCCCCATTGTTTACTAATAAGTATTTCTCTTTTTTTTTTTCTGACATAGTAATGTCCTCATAAGATTATGTTTATTTTGCATTTACTTCTTTGAGCTCCTATTAATTGCATCATGTTTGTCCGATAATTTGTTTATTTATTAACAAAAGATTACAGTTTGGAAAGGGCAAAGATTAATGTATATATTTAGGTTTGGTTTTTGTCTTTTTTTTTTTTAAGAAATTGGGCTTAGTGTGAATCATCAGTGTTTTTGGATTGCATTTTCTTGTGATCACCTGGCCTTATAACCTGAGTAGTCATTTGGAATGTACTGAAAATATAATTGGGGTTGATTGAATTTTTTTAAAATTATCATTGTGTCTTCTGTAACCTTGATATTAAAATACTGCTATGTGTCCAATTTTATGTGTTTACAGTAATGAACTAAAGATCATTTATGTGTCTAGTTGAAACTCTTCCAAAAGGTTATTAATTTTACTAATGGATTAAAAGTACAATATATTTTAAATTGTTTTATAGGAGGGAAAATTAACATTATTTGTAGACTCTGGGCTTCAGTTTGAGGAAAAATAAAATCAAGTAATCGGGAGAAAAATACTAATTTTATTCTAATGAACATATATAAGACTTTTCTCCTTTAGTTGGACATACTTATATTCTTAAATATAAATAAGTAATCTTGTTGAAATAGGATTTTTGATTCATTAACTGCTTTGCAGGGGAAAAAGGTAACCAAGATTAGAGCTGTTGCATAAAAGAATCTTCCTTTTGTTCTTGAAATTTTTAAGCAACTGTTTCATCCTCTATTAAATTATTGTAATCACTAAGGACTGTAATTTCAGAACAGCCGTTTTAATGATTAGCGTAGTCACTGGCATAATTCAGATTGGCTCCATGTTAATCTAAAAATAGTTTTTTAGACAGTTTGATTATATTATTGGTTTAGAGATTTAGTATGTTGAGTAAAGAATCAGATCTTTTATGCATTGCTTTATTTTTTTTCTCCCATTGCAATTTCTCCTTAATTTTGCCACTGACTCATCACAGGTTTTAACATTTGAATCTCATGGGTACTTTAAAATTTTTTAGTTTTAAAGATGTGCAAAATTAAGAAATATTAGTCACTCATTCCCATCCTTCCCCATTTATCAAATTTTATCTGATATCATATTTTCTCAAGTTATCTTTTTGTTTCTTTCAGCTAATATTTGTGAACCTAGCACTTTACCAAGTACAAGTTTGATACAAATAGTCCATTTTTTTTTTTCCTCTAGAAGTATCACTCTTGCAATCCAATTTGTCAGTTACTGTGCCTATTGCTACTGTTCCACCTGTCCTCAAAATTGGAAGTCTTGTAAGCTCTCTGTCACTGCTTGACCTTTGCCTCTCACCTAGCCAGTGGGCATTGTTTTCATTTTTCTGTAGGTACTCTTAGCTAGATTACTTAAGTACCCAGTCATTCTTGATCCTGACTTCCCTTGCTTTAGGCACTAATTTCCCACATCAGTCGTATATTCTAATGTCAAAATAATTTTTCTTGCCTTTGATTGGCTCCTCAACACCTGCTACACTAAAATCAAGCTCTGAACTCTATGTTGGACTTGGCTTACTACACCATGTGCTTTTTCTTACACTTCATATTCTTCTATGTAAACTTCCTGCTTTTACCTTCCTACTCCTGATTTTACACGTATCGTTCCTTATACCTGCCACCTTGTTTGCACTGTAGCTTCCAGATAAAATGTAATTAGAAATACATGTTTGGCTTAGGTGACAAGCCGTATTTAGACCATCTACAAATAAATTAGTGTCTGCTTACTGATATATAATTTGACAGAAAATAACCAGTTTACCTAGGGTAGTTACCTGAGTTTATTTTATAAGTGGATGTTTTGGCCTCCTACTTTGCTACTCCCATTAGTACTATGATGTGTATTTGTTACTCTAACCTGTACCCTGAATTCTAATGTGAAAGAACTTTATTTTAAATGTGTTCTTCATTCTTCCTCAGTATTTACCCCAGTTCCAGTTTATAAAGAGCTCCTGTATCTGATTTGAAACATTACACCTGAAGGGATTTGGAGAATTTGAGTATTGTACCTTGGAATTATTAGTGTAAGAGGAGTTTAAAGAATTTAGATTATCAAGCCTGGAGGCAAGAAAAGTAAAATATTTATTATCTGATGGGTGTTACCACTTTATAGAGACACTTAAATGAAAGAATCAGACCAAAAGTTATTGGCATTTAAGTTGAAGTCAAGAGTAGATAGTCTAGATTAATTGAAAGAAGGACAAAAGATATACAGTTAACTCTTGAACAATGTGGAGGTTAGGGGCGCTGACCCCCTGGGCAGTGGGAAATCCACAAATAATTTTACAGTTGGCCCCCCATATCCGTGGTCCTGCATCTGCAGTTTCAACCATGTGGATTGTGTAGTACTGTAGTATCTATTTATTGAAAAAATTTCCCATTTAAGTGGACCTTTAGAGTTCAAACCCATTCAAGGGTCAACTGTAATTGTAACTGTCTATCCCTTATTTTTCACAGTCACCTAGTTTGAAGATACTTTACTGCTAATCAAGTAAAGCAGGGCTGGGATTTATTGTTTCCTCTGATTGTATACCTTGGACAGTATCTAGAAGTCCACCTAGGTGTGTGATGGGAGCCTGCCTGTTTTGACCTCCTAATCAGGTAATTAGACATGAGGTGATCAGAATTCTCTACTAGTTGATCTTTCTATATGCTTCTGTCAGTTTCTGGGATATGGAAAATAATTATTGCTTTCTCTTTATCTATGGTCAGACCAAAAGATGCTGTGAGCTAACAATTTTGTTAGCAGTGAGGTTTTTGGAGCATTGTTTGTTAAAACCTGGGAGATGCTATTAAGGGCATATGTGTTTCTTGCAAATTATTAGTTGTAAGTCTTAATGGAGGTTGGAAGTTAAACTTGATAGCTTCTTAATATTCTTTCAGACCTATAATTTCCATTCCATTTCCTGGTCCTGTCGTTAAATTTTATTATCTTAATTATTTTTAAATATTAAAAATAATTTAATATTTGTTGTAAATTTTATTAGTGTTTTCTAGTAATATGTAAACTATATGTTAAATATGAAGTGGGTTTGTTAACTCCATGTGGAGCATGAATGAACATGTTAGTAAATTAGTTAGAGAGTTTTTGCAACATGAATCATTGAATCAAGAATTGCTTGTTTGGGACTTCCCTGGTGGCACAGTGGTTAAGAATCTGCCTGCCAATGCAGGGGACACAGGTTCAATTCCTGGTTCGGGAAGATCCCACATGCCACAGAGCAACTAAGCCCATGCACCACTGAGTCTGCCCTCTAGAACCCACAAGCCATAACTGCTGAGCCCACGTGCTGCAGCTACTGAAGCCCGCACGCTTTATTTTTTTTCTCCCATTGCAATTTCTCCTTAATTTTGCCACTGACTCATCACAGGTTTTAACATTTGAATCTCATGGGTACTTTAAAATTTTTTAGTTTTAAAGATGTGCAAAATTAAGAAATATTAGTCACTCATTCCCATCCTTCCCCATTTATCAAATTTTATCTGATATCATATTTTCTCAAGTTATCTTTTTGTTTCTTTCAGCTAATATTTGTGAACCTAGCACTTTACCAAGTACAAGTTTGATACAAATAGTCCATTTTTTTTTTTCCTCTAGAAGTATCACTCTTGCAATCCAATTTGTCAGTTACTGTGCCTATTGCTACTGTTCCACCTGTCCTCAAAATTGGAAGTCTTGTAAGCTCTCTGTCACTGCTTGACCTTTGCCTCTCACCTAGCCAGTGGGCATTGTTTTCATTTTTCTGTAGGTACTCTTAGCTAGATTACTTAAGTACCCAGTCATTCTTGATCCTGACTTCCCTTGCTTTAGGCACTAATTTCCCACATCAGTCGTATATTCTAATGTCAAAATAATTTTTCTTGCCTTTGATTGGCTCCTCAACACCTGCTACACTAAAATCAAGCTCTGAACTCTATGTTGGACTTGGCTTACTACACCATGTGCTTTTTCTTACACTTCATATTCTTCTATGTAAACTTCCTGCTTTTACCTTCCTACTCCTGATTTTACACGTATCGTTCCTTATACCTGCCACCTTGTTTGCACTGTAGCTTCCAGATAAAATGTAATTAGAAATACATGTTTGGCTTAGGTGACAAGCCGTATTTAGACCATCTACAAATAAATTAGTGTCTGCTTACTGATATATAATTTGACAGAAAATAACCAGTTTACCTAGGGTAGTTACCTGAGTTTATTTTATAAGTGGATGTTTTGGCCTCCTACTTTGCTACTCCCATTAGTACTATGATGTGTATTTGTTACTCTAACCTGTACCCTGAATTCTAATGTGAAAGAACTTTATTTTAAATGTGTTCTTCATTCTTCCTCAGTATTTACCCCAGTTCCAGTTTATAAAGAGCTCCTGTATCTGATTTGAAACATTACACCTGAAGGGATTTGGAGAATTTGAGTATTGTACCTTGGAATTATTAGTGTAAGAGGAGTTTAAAGAATTTAGATTATCAAGCCTGGAGGCAAGAAAAGTAAAATATTTATTATCTGATGGGTGTTACCACTTTATAGAGACACTTAAATGAAAGAATCAGACCAAAAGTTATTGGCATTTAAGTTGAAGTCAAGAGTAGATAGTCTAGATTAATTGAAAGAAGGACAAAAGATATACAGTTAACTCTTGAACAATGTGGAGGTTAGGGGCGCTGACCCCCTGGGCAGTGGGAAATCCACAAATAATTTTACAGTTGGCCCCCCATATCCGTGGTCCTGCATCTGCAGTTTCAACCATGTGGATTGTGTAGTACTGTAGTATCTATTTATTGAAAAAATTTCCCATTTAAGTGGACCTTTAGAGTTCAAACCCATTCAAGGGTCAACTGTAATTGTAACTGTCTATCCCTTATTTTTCACAGTCACCTAGTTTGAAGATACTTTACTGCTAATCAAGTAAAGCAGGGCTGGGATTTATTGTTTCCTCTGATTGTATACCTTGGACAGTATCTAGAAGTCCACCTAGGTGTGTGATGGGAGCCTGCCTGTTTTGACCTCCTAATCAGGTAATTAGACATGAGGTGATCAGAATTCTCTACTAGTTGATCTTTCTATATGCTTCTGTCAGTTTCTGGGATATGGAAAATAATTATTGCTTTCTCTTTATCTATGGTCAGACCAAAAGATGCTGTGAGCTAACAATTTTGTTAGCAGTGAGGTTTTTGGAGCATTGTTTGTTAAAACCTGGGAGATGCTATTAAGGGCATATGTGTTTCTTGCAAATTATTAGTTGTAAGTCTTAATGGAGGTTGGAAGTTAAACTTGATAGCTTCTTAATATTCTTTCAGACCTATAATTTCCATTCCATTTCCTGGTCCTGTCGTTAAATTTTATTATCTTAATTATTTTTAAATATTAAAAATAATTTAATATTTGTTGTAAATTTTATTAGTGTTTTCTAGTAATATGTAAACTATATGTTAAATATGAAGTGGGTTTGTTAACTCCATGTGGAGCATGAATGAACATGTTAGTAAATTAGTTAGAGAGTTTTTGCAACATGAATCATTGAATCAAGAATTGCTTGTTTGGGACTTCCCTGGTGGCACAGTGGTTAAGAATCTGCCTGCCAATGCAGGGGACACAGGTTCAATTCCTGGTTCGGGAAGATCCCACATGCCACAGAGCAACTAAGCCCATGCACCACTGAGTCTGCCCTCTAGAACCCACAAGCCATAACTGCTGAGCCCACGTGCTGCAGCTACTGAAGCCCGCACGCCTAGAGCCCGTGCTCTGCAACAAGAGAAGCCACCACAGTGAGAAGCCCATGCACTGCAATGTGTAGTAGTCCCCGCTTGCCACAACTAGAGAAAAGCCCATGCGCAGCAACGAAGACCCAACACAGCCAAAAATAAAATTTAAATTTAAAAAAAATGTTAAAAAAAAAAAGAATTGCTTGTTTGTTCAGTGAATAATTGTAAGATAAGAAATGCTACTTAGGGACTTCCCTGGTGGCACGGTAGTTAAGAATCCACCTGCCAATGCAGGGGACACAGGTTCTGTCCCTGGTCTGGGAAGATCCCACATGGGCGGAGCAACTAAGCCCGTGCGCCACAGCTACTGAGCCTGTGCTCTAGAGCCTGTGAGCCACAACTACTGAGCCCGAGTGCCACAACTACTGAAGCCCACGTGCCTAGAGCCTGTGCTCTGCAGCAAGAGAAGTCCCTGAAATGAGAAGCCCGCGCACCACAACGAAGAGTAGCCCCCACTCTCTGCAACTAGAGAAAGCCTGCACGCAGCAACGAAGACCCAATGACGAAGACCCAACACAGCGAAAAATAAATAAATAAATAAATTTATTTTTTAAAAAAAGAAATGCTACCTAATTGTTATGGAGATTGAAATTTAAGAGTGACTTTTGCAGGGGGGCAATACTCTTCCTTTGAAGATAGTGAAGCCATATTATAAATTGTCTTTGGTAAAATGGTGAGTTGTATTCTCTGTTTTCTTGCTTATTTCAAAAAATTTTTTAGTGGTTCTGTATGCAGTCCTAATCAAGTAAGGTATTTTGCAGCTCCATTTATGTACATTTGTTAATTAAATGCTTATATTTTAATAAGTAGGAAGTTAACATTTTTTTAATGATTGTGAATTTGGGGATTTCATTATGATCTCATGGCTGGAAAAATATTTCAATTAAATTATAATTTAACTTAATTCTAAGTTAAGTTAATTCTAATACCTCACCTTCTGCCCCGTAGTATAAATAACAACCTAAACCTCAAAGTGGTAGTGGAAGACAGTTTAAGTGACAGTGTAGCTGTTGTGTAATTTAGATGCACTTTGGAGCTATTGCTATGAATATCTACACTAATTCCCTTAATGTTTTTTATTAAGGTAAAAAGGTACAGTGGAATTCTGAACAAAAGGAAAAGAGAAGATTTGTTGGATTAATAACTGCTACCTACCTTTTCATCTTTTCTTAAGACACTGCTTCCTTTGTTGGCCAAGAGAGAGGATAAGAGGAATAATATTTTGTATTTCTTATATGCCAAACTGGTATTAATATAAAAACCTCATTTCCTCTAGGAAGCTTGTCAGTGTTCCCAAGGCTAATCCTTTCCACCTTCCTCCTCCTGCTCTGTTCCATACTAACCTCTCTCTAACTATACTTAATTAACAGAGCAGCAGGAGTGTATTATCTAGAGTCTAATTTATGTTATAGCTGAAATACTTAAAAGGATGTGGAAGAGGAATTAGTCTCTATTGGATGGCAGCAGAAGGGAGAAATGGGTAGAAATGGAAAGATTGCTCAAAGTGTGGAACAATTGTCTAAAAGGACTATTCAAAATTAGGATTAGCTGCCTTGTAACCTTTCTGGGAGTGTTATAGTAATATGTTGGACTAACTGACCTATGGGGTTGTTTATAACGCTGGATTCCAGGAATGAATGAATGAATGAATGAGTGAATGAATGAATAAATAAATTTTATTTATATAAGCACATATATCTTAATTTTACCTTATTTGTCTCTTTTAACTGTTACCTTAAAGATTATAGTTTACTTTCCTCTTTGATTCCTTTGTTGACCCATTGGTTTTTTTAGTAGCATGTGTTTAGTCTCCATGTAATCTTTTTTTTCTCATTTCCTTTTCTGTGGTTGATTTCTAATTTCATGCCATTGTGGTCAGAAAAGATGCTTGAGATAATTTCTATACTCTTAAATTTGTTGAGGGTTTTTTTTGTGCCCACTATGTGGTCACTCCTAGAGTATGTTCCATGTGCACTTGAAAAGAATGTGTATTCAAGTTTTTTTGGATGTAATATCCTGAAATTATCAATTAAGTCTAACTGTTCTGTTGCATCATTGAGTATCTCTGTTGCCTTATTGATTCTCTGTCTGGAAGATCTGTCTATTGATGTGAGTGGGGTGTTAAAGTCTCCTACTATTATTGTATTCCTATCGATTTCTCCCTTTATATCTGTTAGTATTTGCTTTATGTATTTGGATGCTCCTATATTAGGTGCATATATGTTGACAAGTATAAAATCCTCTTCTTGTATTGATCTTTTATCATTATATAGAGTCCTTCTTTATCTTTCTTTATCGCCTTTGTTTTAAAGTCTATTTTGTCTGATAGAAGTATTGTGACCCCCACTTTCTTGTCATTTCCATTTGCATGAAATATCTTTTCCATTCCCTTGCTTCCAATCTATAAGTGTCCTTTGCCCTAAAGTGGGTGTCTTGTTGGCAGCACATTGTACACTCTTGTTTTTTTAATCCAGTCTGCCACTCTGTGTCTTTTGATTAGAGCATTTAGTCCATTGACATTTAAGGTAATTATTGATAGATATGTATTTATTGCCATTTTAAACCTTGTTTTCCCGTTGATTTTATATTTCTTCTTTGCCCCTTTCTTTTTGTTTTTCCTTGTGTGTTTTGGTAATTTTCTTTTGTATTATACTTATGTTCTCTTCTTTTTGGTTTTTGTGAATCTGTTGTATGTGTTTGATTTGTAGTTACCCTGCTTTTCAAGTATGTTAACTCCTTCCTGTATCTACTTGCCTTAGACTGGTAGTCATATAGGCTCAGACACATTCTAGGAGGAAAAAAATCTACATTTTCTTACTCTCCTTCCCCATATTTTATGATTTTGATGTCCTCTTTCACATCTTCATGATCATCCTTTTGCTCCTCATTGTGGTTATCAACACTTTCACAGAACATTTTTTGATTTTTTTTTTAATCTGTGTACTGGCTTATTTAAGTGATTTAGTTTCCAATTGTGATTTTCTCTTTCCTACAGATTCTTCTTTTCTATTTAGAGAAGACCTTTTAATATTTTAGTTTGGGTTTCGTATTGCTGTATTTTATTTTTGCTTGTCTGAGAAGTTCTTTATCTCTCCTTCTATTCTAAATGATAATCTTGCTGGGTAGAGTATCCTAAGTTGCAGATTTTTCCCTTTTAGGACTTTGAATATATCTTGCCACTCCCTTCTGGCCTGCAGTGCTTCTGTAGAGAAATTAGCTGATAGCCTTATGGGGGTTCCTTTGTAATTAACTGTTTGTTTATCTCTGCTGCCTTTAGAATCCTCTCTTTATTCTTAACTTTTGCAGTTTTTATTATAATATGTCTTGGTGTAGGTCTGTTTGGGTTTATCTTGCTTGGGACCCTCTGTGCTCCCTGTACCTGGATATGTTTCCTTCTTTAGGTTTGGAAAGTTTTTTTTGTTGTTGTTGTTTGTTTTGTTTTTTAAAATGTTGGGGGTAGGAGTTTTAGTAATTTATTAATTTATTTTTGCTGTGTTGGGTCTTCGTTTCTGTGCGAGGGCTTTCTCTAGTTGTGGCAAGAGGGGGCACTCTTCATCGCGGCACGCGGGCCTCTCACTATCACGGCCTCTCTTGTTGCAGAGCACAGGCTCCAGACGCACAGGCTCAGTAGTTGTGGCTCACGGGCCCAGTTGCCCCGCAGCATGTGGGATCCTCCCAGACCAGGGCTCGAACCTGTGTCCCCTGCATTAGCAGGCAGACTCTCAACCACTGCGCCACCAGGGAAGCCCTAGGTTTGGAAAGCTTTCAACCGTAGTTTCTTCAAATACATTTTCAATCTTCTTTTCTCTTTCTTCCTCTTCTGGCATCCCTATTATGCATAGGTTGGCATGCTTTATATTATCCCTAGGTCTCTCATATTGCTTTCATTTTTTTTTTTTTTTCATTTGACTTTCTGTCTGCTGTCCTGATTGGGTGATTTCCATTATTTTATCTTCCAGGTCACTTATTCATTCTTCTGCATTATTCAATCTGCTCTTCATTGCTTTTAGCTTAGTTTTCATCCCTGCAAATGAGTTTTCTAATTTTTCTTGGTTCTTCTTTATAGTTTCTAGTTCCATTTTACAATACTCTGCATTCCTGTTGATAGCCTTTCTTAATTCCTTCAGTATTTTCATTAGCTCCATTTTGAAATCGGTGTCTATTAGACTGAAGAGGTCTGCTTCATTTTCTTTCAGGGGAATGCTCTTGGTCTTTTAACTGGGAGTGGTTCCTCTGCTTCTTCATTTTGCTTACATTTCTCTTACTCTGTGAGTTTAGGAGAAAGAGTTACCTACTGCAGTCTTGGAGGGCTGTTTATATGTGGGGGTGTCTCTGTGTTGCTTGTGTGGGTTTAATATATTTGGTGCGCAGGCTGTTTTAGTATGGATGTCTGTCGCCTCTTTCCTCAGCATGTGCTGGTTGTCATCCCGTTGATAGAGGGTGTGCCCGTGTGGTGGCAGGTGCCCTGTCCTGGGGTCCTCGGTGGTGGCGGTGGCGACTCAGGCACGCCCCTGGAGCACGTGATGGCAGCGGAGGCAGCTTGCAACCACTCTTGGAGTTCGGGCAGGCGGTCGTGGGGACCTGTGACCACTCCTGGGGTCCAGGAGGGAGGAGGTGGGGACCTGTGACCACTCCTGGGGTCCGGGAGGGCAGCAGGGGGGTCCCACGACCACTTCCGTAGAGGTTATAGTTTATATATGATAGCCTGTTGTTTCTCTGTGGTATATCTGGATATTGATTCATTTTTATTTGTGCTGCTTAGGACTTAGTGTGCTTCTTCAATCTGCTAATTAATGTCTGTCTTTGATTCTGAAAAATTCTCAGTGTTTATCACTGAAGATTTTGCCTTTGCTCCTTTTTCTGTTTTTCTTTTTGGTACTCTAGTTAGACCTCTGTTAGAGCCTTTCATTTTTGTCTTCCTTTTCTCTGAACTGCTCTTTAGTATTTTTCATCTCTATCTATTTGTGTATGTCTGGGTAAACTCTTCAGATATTCTTCTAGTACATTCATTCTCTCTTTAGTTTATCTGCTGTCCTGTTTAACCAGGAATTTGAGTTACTAGTTTCAATGTACATAGCAAAACTTTTAATAGTAGCAAAACAAAATCTGAAAAACTACAAGCCAAATGCCCATCAAAAGCAGAATGAAAAATACATTTGGTATACAGTGGAATGTGATACAGCAATAAAACATGCCAATTGTAGCTATGTACAACAACAAGCGAGGTGAATCTCAGGAACATAATGTTGAACAAAACCATACAAAACTAAACAATATATAATTTAAACCTATACAGACAGTTGTGGCAAAGTTATAAAGAGAAGCAAGGAAATAATGACCACAATTCAGTTTAGAGATCACCTTAGATGGGTTAGGTTGCGGCACCCGGGAGACTTCCAAGGCAGTGCTAATGTTCTTTATCTTAAAGTGGGTGCTATTGTGTCATTCTACCATGCATATATTTCCTAAATTTCTTTTGTACTTAGTGAAAACATTTAAAAATCCTTAGATTTTAAATAGGATGTGCATTGAGAACAAATGAATATAAGGGTAATATTATTATCAGCACAAATATCTTCTTTGAAGAAATATGTTTACAGAGTTTAGGATTGACTTGTTCAAATGAATTATTGAAATTTCATTTTGCTTGTTAATAGCAGTTTTTAAAATCTTGAAGTATAATTTTAAGATACTAATATCATACATATTCTTCTATGTTTGTAATAGAAAATATAGAAAATATTAGAAAATAGAAAATATTACATAAAATTACATAAAATTGGTTATTTCAAACCAATTAAAAAAATTAAAGTACAGGTCTCAAATAAATATCATATACTCACATCCTTATTTAGAAGCCCTCTGACAATTAAGCCCTCTGCTGTTTTTCTCCCATAATTGACATGACAACAGTCTGTGAAGTTACCTGTGTGATTATATACAGCTTGGAAGCACTTTAGGTTATTCTTTGAAAATAGGACTTCAGGCAAAACATCTTGTATTCCTTTTGCAGAAATGTTGCTGAAGTGCTGCTGAAAGGGCCAGAGACGCAAGGATTTGGGACACATTTTGAACCTTTAAGCTGTCTGACATTGACCTCCTTTCATTATTAATAAAGAAGCAGCAGGAGCTTAGGATGTATTAACATCAACTCATTAATATACTAACCGGACAATGTTCTGCAACAACTCTACATTGTAGAACTGGATTGGCACAAAATAAAATAATTTCTTATTATACCCAGCTTATAATATGACTCGATGGAGGAAAATCTGATAAGCATGAGGGAAGACCATTCTTTTCATGTTCGTTACAGGTAAGACTACTTAGCGGGTAATTTTTAATACTTATTTAAACGTGTATTTAACTCTGGTCATTTCAAATTTAAATTTGAAAGTACTAAAAATATACTAGGCATAGTTAGAATCTCCTTTAAGCAGTGTTTTCTTTTTGTTGTTGGTTGTTATAAGTTTTTATATCCTTTCTATAGGAAAATGGTAGTAGAGACCAATTATTTACTATAGTTTGTTTATTAATGTTCTGTGGAAGAGTTTATGAATAGTTACTTTAAACTTTGTTACTCTTTATATAATGCAAATATAAAAATGAAATATATTTCTGAATCTCTGAGGGCAGAGGATGGATTTTGTAGTGTGGTTGGCTGAATGACCTAATTTTTCTGTTAAAATTTTTAGTGATCTTTTATAAATGAGCTTTTAAAAAATGGGTATTAATGTTGGAATGGGTGGGTACTTTCTAAACATGATAAACTAATAGTTTAATATTTAGTGGTAAAACTGGAGGCTTCCCTGGTGGCGCAGTGGTTAAGAATCCACCTGCCAATGCAGGGGACATGGATTCAATCCCTGGTCTGGGACGATCCCACATGCCGTGGAGCAACTAAGCCCGTGCGCCACAACTACTAAGCCTGTGCGCCACAACTACTGAGCCTGTGTGCCACAACCACTGAAGCCTGCACACCTAGAGCCCATGCTCCACAAGAGAAGCCATTGCAGTGAGAAGCCCGTGCACTGCAATGAAGAGTAGCCCCTGCTCGCCGCAACTAGAGAAAGCCCGTGAGCAACAACGAAGACCCAACGAGGCTAGAAAAAAAAAAATTTAGTGGTAAAATATTAATGACATTTCTGATACATTTAGGAAGAAAGCAAGAATATCTGCATCACCATTATTTAACATTTATTTTGGAAGTTCTGCTCATTGTACTAAACTAAAATAAAGACAAACAAATATTAGAATGGAAGACAGTTATTAGTAAGGTGATTAGATATTAATAGATTCCTTATCAAAACTATTATAAGTTAAATATTGAATAATATTTTAAAACATCAGAACTTACGGCTTTGAATAGTATTCAAATCCCTAATGAGTGAAGATGTTTGATACCAAATTTTGGATGTCTTAACACATGCATAGGAAATAGTGAGGAGATTTACTGTCCTTTGCTTTGGAGCAGATGGTCCATGTTAGGGCATGGTGCCAAGGAAGTTTATATAGGTAAGCTGAGAGCATTTCTATTAAAAATATAAAATTTTCAAATAAAAGAAAATGGAAGACATTCACCATAATTAAAATCAGCTTTTAATAGAAATGCTCTTGCTCTACCCTGTGGGGCATAGTTCCAGGAACCTCTGTATACACTGTGAAGTCTTGCCAGTTTTACCTCCTAAATGTTGCTCAGATTTATCCATCCATCTGGATCCTCCCCACCACTGCTACAGTTCAGTGTAGCAGTGGACTAAATCATCTTCCCTCCAGACTCCCTGCCTTCTCCATTCTCTCCTCTTGGAATCTGTCTTTTAAATTTGCCTCTAGAGGGCTCTGTCTATAAACATGCAACCTGTGCTTTAATCCCTTTGGTGGCTCCTAGTCACCTGTAGGGCAGAGCCACACTTAATATAGTACACAGGAGCTTCCATTGCCTGGCCTCTACCTATTCCTTCATCCTTACTTCCTTCCAGTCCTCACCTTGCACTTTGAGCTCTGGTTCCCTGTGCATGACTCAGTGCCTTTGCTCATGCTATACCCTATGACCTGAATGCCCTTTCCACTTTCTTGGTTTAGCTAATTCTACTCAATATCTAAGATTCAGTTCAGAAATATTCTCCTCTTAGAAACCATTTCTAAACTCCATAGTTTGGCTATATGCCCTCACATATCGTGTGCATATCTCTTTCTTAGCACCAACTGTATTAAAATTCAGTGTATCTGTTTATATGTTTGTCTCCTCCTCCCTGCCACTCCCTTCTTTTCTTTTTTTTTTTAATTTTTATTTTTTGGCTGCACCGTGTGCCATGTGAGATCTCAGTTCCCCTGACCATGGATAGAACCTGCGCCCCCTGCAGTGGAAGTGCAGAATTTTAATCACTGGACCACCAGGGCAGTCCCTGCCACCCTTCTTTGACCATTTAGCTCCCTTAGGGCAGCCATGATGCCTAGCCTGTGGTCTGGCTTGTAGTCCACATTTTATGGAATTGTCCATTGAACTTCACTGGACATAACCATCAGATGAACCTGGTAAGATGTTTATCTGTCTTGCTAAACGTTTTTAAGAGTGGTTTACTTCTTAATACTGTAACAATAATAGAAAAGCAGGAGCGGATTGTACCTCTGCCTATAAGAAGGTCTTAGATTCATCCTTTTTTCATGATATAGCATAGGTCAAACATGGTTATACCTTGATACAGGACTTCACCAAAAGAAATTTAAGACTCAACTGCTTGTAGTAAGACTATACCAAACAAATCTCTGGTTTCATCAGTGCTGTAAGATCAGCATTCTATACACTGACTGGATTATTGTATAACTGCAGGTAATAGTTTGTATCCCTTGTGTTAGGAGTTATGGCCCAATATAGGTTATTTTTTTGCTGTGGAAAACACTTAGCATGTAAAGTTTTATCCATCTGGTTCTTTCATTGAGGAGGTCCTCATCTATCTCTGGAGGAGCTTCTGTGGCACAATAAGTTTGTAATTTTGAAGTGGAATAATTCTTCAGACACTAAGAAACCTCTTGAGAGATATCAGAATGCTTTATGAAATAGTTTACAACTTATTTGTGGAGGCAGAGAGAAATGGAAACTGATAGTAAAATGGGATTTGTTTCTAAACTTTTAAAAAGTGTGCAATTGATTTTAAATAACTATCGTTAATTTTTTTAGGAATGATAATAGTACTGTGATTATATATTTTTTAGAATTTATTATTTATCTTTTGACTGCGTTGGGCCTTCGTTGCTGCACGCGGGCTTTCTGCAGTTGCGGCGAGCGGGGGCTACTCTTCGTTGCGGTGCACGGGCTTCTCATTGCAGTGGCTTCTTGTTGTGGAGCACAGGCTCTAGACGCACGGGCTTCAGTAGTTGTGGCACGCGGGCTCAGTAGTTGTGGCTTGGGGGCTCTAGAGCGCAGGCTCAGAAGTTGTGGCACACGGGCTTAGTTTCTCTGTAGCATGTGGGATCTTCCCAGACCAGGGATCGAACCCATGTCCCCTGCATTGGCAAGCAGATTCCTAACCACTGTGCCACCATGGAAGTCCTGATTATGATTTTTGAAAATGGCTCCTTATCTTTTAGAGTTACATACTAAAATATTTACTAATGAAATTATATGCATTCTGGAATATACCTCAAAAGAATCTGAAGTTGTAGAGTGAGGGTGGAAGTAAAGATTAAATATATATTGATAATGTATCATATATTGGTAATTGTTGATGTAGAAGGATGGGTGTATCAGGTTCATCATACTAGTTTCTCTAGTTTTATATTTCTTTAAGAAATGTCCTTGTTCATACTTGTTACTGTGAATAACAAACATTTCAGTACTTTAATGTAAAAATTAGATTATTGCACATAAGTTGTAAAGGAATACAGTTTTGGTGTTGAATTCTTCAATTTTGATAGATAAATATAGTTATTAATAATATTCTTTCTGAAGAATAGTTTGAGGTAATGTGGAGTGGTGGAAAGAACACTGGATTTGGAGACAAAGACAGGATTTCACTTCTCAGATTTGTCATTGTATGATCTTAAGCAGGTCACTGAGCATCAGTTTCCACTTCTGTAATAATTCCCATCTCAGAGCATCATTTTGAGAATTAAATTTGATATAATATATAGTTAGAATCACTTTAAAACTAAGTTACCAATCAAAATTTAAATTTAAATCAAGATGGTTTTGCACTTTCCTTTTTATAAAGTAAACTGGAATAATTAGGTATATGTGGTAAATTGGATGGATGAAAATTGTTTATGAGGGTTAGGACTGGTAATGGAAAAGATCCACGCCCAAGTAGAACACATAGAAGGTGAAGCTAAGGGCTGGAATGAGAGAGTGGACTGCCACAGAAGACAGCACAGTGGAGAAGGTACAGGGCACTCTTGCTTTGATCTTAAGTCCTGAATCCCATCATTTATTCTCAATTAGTATGTAAGCCCTTAGAAGGGAGAGTCAGATTTGGACAAAATCGGTTATTAAATATTTTAAAATGTTGTAGCGTCAAGATTTTAATCCTCTTTTGCTTTCATTGTTATACTATAAACACAAGAAACCAAAAATAAGGAGGTAAAAAAAAAATCGAGTTGTAGAAGAAAAGTAAAAAATAATAAAATATAAAAATTAAAATAAATTGAAATGACGTGTTTGTGCAGAAGATGAGGAATTAAAGCTATAATGTTCAGTCTGTTAACAAAAATGAAAACATCTCAGTCAAGGATAGTAATATTGTCTTTATACTTATTAGAAATGTACTTTTTTGATTATATAATTAAATAGGCCATTAGGAAGAATAAAAGAAACTTTGTATGTGGGATGTATTTTAATGGAGAGCTATTTTCCTGGTTTGTCTTCTACGCTGGGTATGTTCTTTGTTTTCAACCCAGCTGATAAACAAATGAAGTAATTCTATTCTCTCATAGAGACAGGATATGAAATTACTTTCTCTGTTACTATTTAATGATCTTTTAAAAAATTTATAAACCAACCTGCATTGGCTGTTTTGCAATTAGCTATATTTGAGGTGTTGGAGATTTTGCCAGAATATTGACTTATTTTCCAATAAAATATACCAGAGCCATAATATATGTCAAAATAAACTCTAACAAGCTAGAGAGTTTTGAGCTTTATTTTGGGCATTCGTTACTGAAATGACTTTTCTAAGGTAGGTTCTCCTGTAGGGCAGTCTCACCTCATGCACTTTAAGGACAGCTGTGTAGCCAGCAGGGTTCCAGGTGGCTATCACTGTTTCCAATGAGAATTATGTAAAGTACCTTTTTAAAAATTTGTAGCTCTTATGATATCATTCAGCCTTATAGCTAACTTTTGTTAGCGGCAACAGCATTTGGATTGATGATTCCATTGTAATGTTGTATAAGTTTAAGTCCAAAAGGTCAGATATTTGTGGTGAAGATATTTATTTGAAGAAGATGCTTCTGTGTTTTATATGGATATACTGTTATTAACTTCCAGTTTTTACATATGAATAGTGCTGACAAAAAATTAATCAATAGTTAATCTTAGAAAGAAAGGGAAAATTTTATTTGTGCCAACCTGACTGAGGATTATAACCTGGTAGACAGTCTTTCAGAAAGCTTTGACAGTTCTGTCTTTGAGAGGTTAATGCACAGTCGTAAAAGTTTTTGAGACAAAGGGTTTTACATCAAAGTAACATGTTGACAGTTTACATAGTCCAGCAAGGTGAGTAGTGGATTATTGTGACCCTTACAGGATTGAGAAAGGAATGGAAGGAATTTTATCTCCTAAGGAGCTACCTTACTGGCACCAGGAGGAAATTGTTTTTATTGTTGTGGTGGTGGTGGTGGTTGAGTAGGCATTCCTGTGTCTTCTAAGGGGGTCTAGTTAATGTATAATGCAGGTGCACAATGCACACTAAAGGGGAGAGGGTAATGGCTCAAATGGCAAAGAAAATTTTATGTTATTTTTTTTTTGTCCTGCCTTAAAAATAATTTTGTTTCATCAATAGCATTATCTCTAATTTCCTGGCCAGCAACCTAATCATCCTGAACTGATGGTTCTGATGTGACTATTTCCCTACCTCTCCCTCAGTGAAATCATGTGCCATCATTAGTATTCCATTGTATGGTGGCATGTAATTTTTTTAAACAATACTCTAGTGATGGGCTTTTAAATTGTTGGTAGTTTTTTGCTGGTGTGACCATCCTTTTACATATATCCTTTTGAATTTCTGTACCTGTAGCTTTAAGATAACTTCCTAGCAGTGAAATTGCTCAATATATAATTTTTTTCCATAATTGGTATCATGCTTAAATTAAAATTTGTTAATAGAAAAAAAGCAATGTATTTTATATGTAAAAATATCTTTTCCAATTTTTTTCCCTATGATAATTCTTAGAAGTTCAGTGGTTTTAGTATTTAGACAAATAGAGGCAAGTAGTTCAGGTACTTTATCTAGTGAAAATAAAACCACATTTTTACATATTAATCTTTTGCTGACTCATTTCTCTTCACACATGCAATACACCAGTAACTTCATAAAACCTTAAACAAAAAAAATCTTTTTTTTTAACTCTTTCATCTTCAAAAATACAGTTCCAAAGGGCAGTTGTCACTTGTGGAAGACAAAAATAGGCTTTTTAAATTTGAAATGACCTATAAAGAAAAATAAATACAGCAATTTAAGGTTTCCAGTAAACTGATTTATATTTCCACGTGCTTTAGCTCTCCCCCCACCCCCGCCCCCTAGTCTAATATTGAAGCAAAATGTTAAAAAGAGGTTAACTTGCATTATTTTACTTTGACCCGTAAAATGAGGGTCAAGTCACTAGTCTAATTGTGATTTAGCCTTTGGCTAAATCACCTGAATTATTAGAAAAAGATACCTGGATGTAAAACATAAAAATTACCTGTCAGAGATGACTACTTTCATCTGCTTATTCTGAGCCAGAAGTCTGCTCTGAACCTTTGTTAATTGGCTCTATTAATCTTAGTCCAGACTTTTCATTTAGCTTCACCTGGTTCATTTTCCACTTTTACAATTCCATTTTAATTTATGACTCTAAGGAAACTTGAAGTTTTATAGACTAAAAGACAGCACCTGAAGAAACATATTAATTGACCTGCTACTAAAAATACAAAGTGTAATCATATTTGAATGAGTTTAGGGTGAGTGGTGGTTTAACTCATATTTCCTGTTAAAGCAGTGATACTCAACCTGCCTTGTACATTGGAATTACTTGGGGGCTTTTTTTTTTTTTGCGGTACGCGGGCCTCTCACTGTTGTGGCCTCTCCCGTTGCGGAGCACAGGCTCCGGACGCGCAGGCTCAGCGGTCATGGCTCATGGGCCCAGTCGCTCCGCGTCATGTGGGATCTTCCCGGACCGGGGCACGAACCCGTGTCCCCTGCATCAGCAGTCGGACCCCCAACCACTGTGCCACCAGGGAAGCCCACTTGGGGGCTTTTAAACAATACTGGGGACAGACCTCACGCCCAAGGGAGTGGGACCCAGCACTGAGTGTTAAAAAATGCTCCATGTGAGCTCTGCTGTTGTGCAGCCAGGATCAAGAACCACCACTCTGGTAGAGTTGCTCAAAGCTAATTGTAGTACGGAATAATTCAGTGCTGCTCCAAAAATTAAAATGTTTGATGAGCTAAATCAGAGTCTTCCAAAGGATGGTGTTATACCACTGGTGGTACATAAGGTAATTTTACTCGCTTTTTTATTTTAATACTTCCATATTTGTTTTGAGGTGCATTAGAAAATGAACGTAAGTATCACATCAAACTCACAGTTTCGTAGATACTGCTTTGGATGAAACTAGATTTTTTTTTTAACGGCATGTGCCAATTTAAAGAAATTTGCCAAATTTTAGAAACACATTTAAGTGAATGATTATGTAGTACATAGACATGGCAGAAATCATAAAAATGTTGAAGAAACACAATGGCAACTTTGGTGAAGCGCACCTACTAAAGGTTAGGATTAGAATTGGAAGTAATGGTGCTTTTTCTCCTAGATATATTTATAGTAAGTTAATTTTTCTGGCTTTTAAAATTCAGTGACAGACTTTAAGAATTAGAATTTCTGCAAATCTTTAAATCATTGCTTCCTAACATAAAGTTTCTTAACACTTAGTTCTTTCATAGAAGTGTACCTTGTGCATCAAGATATTTTGCTCCTCTGTTTTTCTAAGGTATAGGTGATCCTGTGGTGATAAGATGGGGAAGGGGATGGTGGTGTGTGTGCTCGTGCACGTGCATGGACACGAGTATGAGATAGGGATGTGTGGTAGGAAGGGTTGATGGACAGGTTGAGTAGATCACCTGCATACCTGGATAGAGAAGAGCATTAGTTATAGGACTTCACCTCCCACAGGCACCCCTGTTCTCCCCAAACTCTCAGAAAGTCTGTAAGTCTGCCACGGTTCAGAACAGTTTAGGAAAAACTACTAGGTTCTCTCATTGGTAAAGTAAGTTGCTCTGGGTGAGGCAAGTAAAATGAGCTCTGTCGATGAAAAAATTAATCAGTGGGTCTAAGAAAGAAATGGAAAATTTTATTTAAGCCAAATTGAAGATTATAACCCGGGAACACCTCTCAGAAAACAACGAGAATTGTTCTACCTGTTTGAGTTATGTACGTTTTTGAGACAGAGGGCTGTACATTAGATGACGTATTATTGACACTTTACACAATCCAGATTTACACGTACTAAACAAGTAATGGGTCAACAAAGCAAGTAGTGGGTCATGGGGTCATCGTGGCCCCTTAAAGATTAAGAAGGAAGGTTATCTCCTAAGGAGTTGTGACCCTTGATGAGATTAAGAAGGAATGTTGTCTAAAGATGTCTGGTTAATGCAGATGTGCAATACACAATAAAGGGGAGGAAGGAGGCCAAATGGTCAAAGAAAAATTTTATGTTTAAATTTTTCTCATCTTGCCATAAAACACGAATTTTATTTCATCAGCTCCATATAGAGGTCTTTAGCTATCATATAAAAAAGACCTCTGTAGCTGAGAGACATTTGAAGAGGCAAATAAGCTTTTGCTATAAATAATAGTTTCCTCTTTTATCAATAATGTATATATACTTCAATGATAGAGGCTGCTGTTGTAAGCAAGAGTAGCGACAGTCCACATTTAAATTATATTACTGGAAGTTAAAACACTGTGGTGCATTTGTAATGTAATCTTGTAAATGTCTGTCCTGTATAATTTTATAGAATGGAAGCTTCTTGCCTAGAACTGGCGTTGGAAGGGGAGCGTCTTTGTAAATCAGGAGACTGCCGTGCTGGTGTGTCCTTCTTTGAAGCTGCAGTTCAAGTTGGAACTGAAGACCTAAAAACACTTAGCGCTATTTACAGCCAGCTGGGCAATGCCTATTTCTATTTGCATGATTATGCCAAAGCATTAGAATACCATCATCATGATTTAACTCTTGCAAGGTAATTAATTTAAGCTGAATTCTCCCTAGATTAACTGTCACTTGAAAACACATTTTCATTCAATTAAAAAAACTAACAATTCAGTACATTTAGTGAGTTCTAATTTATTAGCGTTGAATTTTAAAACTAATCTTTAGGCTGAACACAGTTTAATTAAGTAAATGAATAGTAGTGAAATGATGCTAGAGTTTAATTAAATGAATGAAAATTAATTAAATTTAAATACAGAAATGTAAGTTTAAGATTTCTATTTAAAGAAGGTTTCAAGGCTAATGGGTCTTTCTTACCTTAAGCATGTCAACTGTTCTCTAGGGAAAACTGTATTCTGGCTGCTTTATATTTTAACACACCAATTTCTTTTTTTCTTTTTTTTTCACCCCAGGACTATTGGAGACCAATTGGGGGAAGCTAAAGCTAGTGGTAATCTGGGAAACACCTTAAAGGTTCTTGGGAATTTTGATGAAGCTGTAGTTTGTTGTCAGCGACACCTAGATATTTCCAGAGAGCTTAACGACAAGGTAATAAGGAAACATTAGATGGTAGGCCAAATGTTTTCATTGAAATTGCTTTGTGTTTTAATCCTATTTAATTATACTGTAGTTTATCTGAAAGTTAATACCCAAAAAAAAAGTATTTGTAGAAAAATGGAAAAAAAAGAGAAACATAATGAAAAATTTTTAATAGATGAGAAAAAAGAAATAACAAGAGGTCCTTCTTTCATAGGTAGTCATGTGTTTGGTTCTGTATGGATGGCTAATGTAAACATTTCTTTCTCTTGACCGTTATATCAAGGGTATCATGAATAAATATATGTGATAGCATTATAATACCTGGCCTCTGATTTCAAATTGTAAACTGCTGTTATCTTCATCTAGGTGGGAGAAGCAAGAGCACTTTACAATCTTGGAAATGTGTATCACGCCAAAGGGAAAAGTTTTGGCTGCCCTGGTCCTCAGGATGTAGGAGAATTTCCAGAAGAAGTAAGAAACGCTCTGCAGGCAGCTGTGGATTATTATGAGTGAGTAGCGTCAGCAGTCATGTGGCCCACCCAAGCCAGTAGTAAGTTTTTAAGTTTGGCAAAGGTTTTAAAATCAAAATGTTATAGTGTTATATTAGAAGTAATCCCCTCCCTCCCCAGGAAAACTTTCATTTAAACTGCAGACCAGTGCCACTTAGTGGCACAAACAAGAAGCATCAATAGTTAGTCTAAGTTATTTGGAGTAAACTTAGTCTTTTATCAATAGAATTTCATAGAACTTTTTAGCTATAGGGGTTCTAAGATTAACTCTGTCCTGGGCTCTAGGCAGAAACCTACCTGAATGGTTGAGTAAAATGTTCCCAGTTATTTCCTGTAATCACCCTCCAGCATAGCTATATCTTTTAAATGTGGCACATTATGGTTGTAAGCTTATTTAAATATTTTTTTTCCTGATAAAGAGTTTAGATTTGTAAATAAAGTCAATAAATGTTTTTCTCAAACTCATTTTTTCACAACTTTTTATTATCACTTAGGGAAAACCTATCACTAGTGACTGCTTTGGGCGACCGAGCAGCCCAAGGACGTGCCTTTGGCAATCTTGGAAACACGCATTACCTCCTTGGCAACTTCAGGGATGCAGTTATAGCTCATGAGCAGGTATGATGCAAGGCTTTGGAGCCAGGTCATTTTCTCCATCAGTGTTTTGGACAGTGATTAGATTATTCTTTAGTTTTATTATAGTTACATCTAATTAAAATTTTCTGTTTCAGCGTCTCCTTATTGCAAAAGAATTTGGAGATAAAGCAGCTGAAAGAAGAGCATATAGCAACCTTGGAAATGCGTATATATTTCTTGGTGAATTTGAAACTGCCTCTGAATACTATAGGTTAGTCTAATATTTTTGTAGATAAATGTAAAATGGGTAGTTATGCAATCCAAAGAATCATAGGCTTTGGGTTTAAAACTTTTTTGCTGCATACAAGCAGCAGAACCTTGGGCTTTCTAAGTCTCAGTCTTCTCATCTGTAATGGAAGATATCAATACTTGGCTTTTGGAATTGTTATGAGGATTGAATGAAAGAATATATTAAGCACTTATTTAGCACAGTACCTGGCACACGGTGCTCAATACATATCATTGTACCTAAGATTTAATAGCAGCAGTGTGGCCCCTTTATATTTTTATTAGCTTTTATCTTTAAAACATTATTTTTAATGAGATTCTAAACATTTAAAATCCTTTAAACCTGTTTAGCATGTATGGTGTGTATAGTTATATGCTCCCACACCACCACCACCAGTTACGGCTTTGCAGAGAGGCCACAAGAAAGCCTGGTAACAAATAGATGCCCTAGTTTCCTCCAGTGATGACTGAATTTCCCGCCGCCATCCTTCCATCTTTTCGAGCAGTTATCCTCCCACCCACTCTGCCCAGCTTTGATCCTTGCTGTAAGCTGAGGCCCCCGTTCACTTACTCAAGGAGTTAGTACTCCCAGCTTCTTCTGTGGCAGGGTCTCTTTAATCTATCTGTAGACTTGAAGCATACATTATAGCAAAGTTTAAACTGCTTCATATTGCCTGCCCTGTGCTTTCTAGATTGTTCGGAGTTTTCTCTAATTAGTGGGAACTGAAGGCCCATACAGACCTTAGGCAGAAGCCAGTTTGACTGAACCAAAGACACAGTCTTGACTGATTTATATTTTATTGTTGAAAAATCCATGAGAGAGTTCTGGAAAGTTCATCATCTAAAAAAAAAGGTAAAATTGCTTTAGGTCCATCTAAAAAACTAGAATGTCATCCCATCCTCCTTTAAACTTCAACTAATGGTTGATATTTGTTGGTTGACTAGTTATGACTAGTTAGATGTGAAATATCCTTCCAAATAAAGTACATCACTATACAAGGAGCATATGTTTTGATTTTATATACAAAAGTTTCTTATATTTTAAATCCAAAACACATAGAAAAGTCTTAATAAATGATGTACTTGTATTAAATACTGAAAAGTTCTGTAATAAAGTGGATGGTGGCTGTCTGACTAAAGAAGCATGAGTATAAAGTATTGAAATTTACCCCTGCCCCACACACCCACAAACAGGTAGAACTCAGAACTTTACACGTATTCCAAAAATACTGATTAAAAATATTTTTGGAACTCTTCTTTGGAATTGTTTTCAGGGCCACACAAGAAAACTCTCTTAACATTATAGATCCATAATAGAAAGGACAGAAAGCAGTAGTTTGGTAAATCTACTTTAGTAATTGAGTTTGGTTCCAGAAAGACTTCCAACCATTTACATATTAGCGGTACTCTCAAAAAATAACAGTGTGCCAGAAAGGGTTGTGCCACAGGGCCGGAAGCAATTCCAGAAGTCTTCCAAAAGTTTTTGAGAGGGCAGGCAACGTTAGAACAAGCGGGTAGCCTCCCAAGGTAACAGCTTTAAAGGTATCATCATTAAACATATAATTTCAGGTTTGTTTGCTTAAAAAAACTATCACATTATCATATAGTTATAAATGATGTGAAGTATTTATACTGTTTGGCAGAAATTATAGGAAAGAGTCATTTAAATTACTGGATCCAAAAAGCATCTGTAGATTTAAGCACTGATGATAATAATAACAAAACATATTAACATTTATTAGCATCTATTGTGAGCAAGATGCTATTCTAAGCACGTTATATATACTAATTCACTTAATCCTCACAAACCCCTGTGAGGTGTTTTCCCCATTTTATGTAAAAGGAAATTAGTGAATAGAGAGGGTGAGTGACCTGCCCCAGTCACAGAGCTACTAACTGACAAAGTTGGGATTTGAACCCAGTCAGCCTAGCTCTAGGGTCCATGCTTTTAATTGCTACACTAGCTTCTCATTGATTCCACAAGGTAGAATTTGGTTAATATTTAAATGTAGCATTTAATATTTTTCATGAATCAGTGACTAATGGCCTATACATAACAATTTTAACTAAGTATTTTCAGTTTTGACAAAATGTAAAGGCAATAGTATGATTGAAAAGAGAGGGTATGTGGACAAACTTACTTTACGTTATTGCACTGCAACAGCGAAAGTGTTTTTTTAACGTTAAAAATACTGTGTTAATCTTTAGAGGCACTTGATCTCATGCATCTGTTCTCTTTTTCTCTGGGGAATTAATAGGACTCCTACATTTATTCTAAAAGTCTGGATTTGCTTTTTGTGTTTCAAGGACATCTTTTCATTTTATCTAGAAGTAATGCAGAAAATATGGGATATTAGGATCTAAAACAGATTTACTTTAAAGGCAGGAGGAAAAGTGAGTTTTATTTTATGGTTATTATAGCCAGTATAGTTATAATAGCCATTATGTAAGAATTAACTTCTTTTTTCAGAAAGACACTACTGTTGGCTCGACAGCTTAAAGACAGAGCTGTAGAAGCACAGTCTTGCTACAGTCTTGGAAACACGTATACTTTACTTCAAGACTATGAAAAGGCCATTGATTATCATCTAAAGCACTTAGCAATTGCTCAAGAGCTAAATGATAGGTAAGTTATATAGCTTTTTACTACAGTTATGATAAAATATAGATACATTGTTGAATCCCTAGAATATTTCCTTTAAATTTCTTTTTTTGTTTCCTTTGTTTTCTTTTTAATTCCTTTTTAAGGTATGTCCTCTGTTTCAGTAACATCCTCTGTATGTTACTGTTTGAAGGGCTAGAGAGGATTAGAATGGTTCCATATAACCTTGAACCAAGATCAGTAAATAGGTCACAAACTCAGTTGCCTGCAAAGGTCCTCCTGACTAGATCAGTGTGAAAATTGTAGTGAAATTAATAGGCCCAACAGTGTTAAGGGGACAGCTGCTATTCAATTCCAGCTAAGTGTTGCCTGGCAGGAATGAGGATCCAGAGCCGCCTCTTTTTTCAAGAGAAGCTGCAAGTCCTGAGTTTCATATAAAATCTTCTGATTTTTAAATGTTGATGGTTAATTCTTCTTTTTTTTTTTTAAACTGTATGAAGAAACAGAATATCTGTGCAGGACTTTAGTCTGTGATGTTTGCTTTAGTAGGATAGATTTTTATCTCAATATGAAGAACTCTGTACAGTTATTCAAAATGAAGTATGCTACCTCAAGAGGTGAGTCCTCTCTTCCTCATGGTGTTCAAATACAGACTGAATGATTACAGACCGAATCCTGGTAAGGATGCCATGGAAAGAAAATGGGGTAGTTGAACTGCAAGACCTATCCCTGAGACTTTACTTATAATATACTGCATGTTTAAAAAGGATGTTTTCCATTTTAAAACTTGACTCTGAGTTCATTATTATGTGGTTATTCTAATACAGTCGTCCCTTGATATCTGCAGGGGTTTGGTTCTAGGATCCCTGTGGATACCAAAAGCCATGGAAGTTCAAGTCTCTTATGTAAAATGGTATAGTACAGTCGGCTGTATCCGGGGGGTTTCTCAGATAACGGTTGAATCCACGGATGTGGAACCTGAAGCAGGCCAACTGTATGTCTCTAGTATTATGATAGTTTGTTCTTCATAAGAAAGACCAAATAAATCCAAAGCATTGTTTATGCCTTTAATTACTACTAGATATATTTTATTCTTCACACAGACCTCCTTTCAGATAACTGCATGTTAGCTTTGAATTATTTTCTAGAATTGGTGAAGGAAGAGCATGTTGGAGCTTAGGAAATGCATACACAGCTCTAGGAAATCACGATCAAGCGATGCATTTTGCTGAAAAGCACTTGGAAATTTCAAGAGAGGTATGAAACTAAAAAATTGTTATCTGTGCTATTGTGATTCACAGATCTGCAGCCCTGTTATTTCTCTAGAATGCTCCTATGTGGCTGAGTAATAAATTTAATTATATATTGTTCTCTTGGCCTAAGAACTGCACAGAGCATTTTGAGATACAGATCAGTGGTATGTTTGCACTGGCCTTGATGTAGGAAGACAGGAAGGAAGGGCTGAGCATGGAGGAATGGGAGAATTACTAACATGTGCCTCCACTGTCCCCCCATCTCTACGTGGAAAAGTAGCATGGTATGAAAGGAAGAACATGGCTCTTAGAATCAAGGACTGGTTCCTGTTACAGTTCTGCCATTTGCTGGCTATTTGAGCTTGGAAACTTTTCTGAGCATCATTTCTCTCAACTGTAAAATGGGAATAATAATAATAATACCTGCTTTGCAAATTGTTATACAGATTAGAGATAAAGTATATATAAAAGTACCTAGTATAATGTCTAGTGCTAGCTTAATAAACACTGTTACTATAGGATGGAAATACAGTATTCTAAGGAAATTGTATTCATGTG
This sequence comes from Lipotes vexillifer, assembly GCF_000442215.2. Lineage (NCBI taxonomy): Eukaryota > Metazoa > Chordata > Mammalia > Artiodactyla > Lipotidae > Lipotes > Lipotes vexillifer. Next base: position 2,736,341 of record NW_006774564.1, on the reverse strand, counting down.
ATGCCAAGTTAACGTGTCACAGAATAACCTTTATTATTTAAGGTGATCGTAGAGATTAAGAGCAAACTAATATTTAGAGAAGTAAGGAATTGGTAGAATGTAATTATCTGTCCTCTTGTCATATTTTAGTAGCTTTTCTTCTTTAAAATACTATTAATGAAAAAACACATTTCATTCATAGTATTATAATTTTAAAATAACTATTTTCATCTCTCTATAGTTTCTTCCAGTTTTAGGTTGACAACATTTTCAACTAATCTTCACCATTCTTTACTTTAAATACTACTCTAAAGTATAAATGCTTGTGGTTGTAGGTTGGGGATAGAAGTGGTGAACTAACAGCACAACTCAATCTCTCAGATCTTCAAATGGTTCTTGGGCTGAGCTACAGCACAAACAATTCAATGATGTCTGAAAATATTGAAGTTGATAACAGTTTGCATGGTAAGTGTTAGGTCTTCAAAACCCAATTTCTTTATCCTCAAGATTTACATTTAAATTACTTATCTCATGTTTACCATATCCAGAGAGATATATAACATAGGAAGCTCAACTTTTATACTTTTTTGCCTTACCACTGTCCCATTAATTTATCAGTATGGAATACAGTATTTTATAGCTTTTATCTATAAAAGCTGTATCTCTAGGCCCACTCAAAAATTTATAAATGTGAAGATGTGAAAATTAAAACATTTTATTGTTTAACCTCTGTTTCACATGTCTTTACATATTTGATTTTTGTTTAGCTTTTATTCCCCCCGTTTCATTTCTAAGGGGGAATCTCTTAGGATTTTTTATTTTTTTAATTCAGAAAACCCAGAAATTTTTTTTTTTAGGTGCTGATTTGGTTTTGATATTGCTATAAGAAAAAAATATGCTATAATGTCTCTGTTTCTAAGTGAAAAAAAAAAAAAAAACACCTACTTTTGATTAAAAAAATAAAAAGGAACAAAAAGTAGAACCACATTTTTGGATACCATCTATATGTAATTCTATGTGAGATCCATTTTAAAGATCCAGCCAAGGCTTAAAAAATTCTTAGTCTAGGGGCTTCCCTGGTGGCGCAGCGGTTGAGAATCTGCCTGCTAATGCAGGGGACACGGGTTCGAGCCCTGGTCTGGGAGGATCCCACATGCCACGGAGCAACTAGGCCCGTGAGCCACAACTACTGAGCCTGCGCGTCTGGAGCCTGTGCTCCGCAACAAGAGAGGCCGCGATAGTGAGAGGCCCGCGCACCGCGAAGAGTGGCCCCCACTTGCCACAGCTAGAGGAAGCCCTCGCACAGAAACAAAGACCCAACACAGCAAAAATAAAAAAAAAAATAAAAAAAAAGAAATTCTTAGTCTGAAAAAAAAATTACTGACACAGACAGATGTTTTGAACTTGAAAGTCAGTGAAAAATCTAGCTTTTATCTTCCCAATATCCTCCTTTAACCCATACAAAGAAAAGGAAGAAGAAAAAGAAATTAGTGGCTAGTCATCTAAGACTTTGAAAGAACATTTAATTGAAAAATGATATTGAAGTATGAACAGTATAGTAAACTGGACTGTGTACTTTATAATTGAATAATGGGCTAAAAGGTTTTCCTGTGTTTAATTTTCAAGTTGGTTAAGTTGTAATAGCGCTCATATTTTAACAAATTATCACTTGTCCTCATGGACCGCTCTAGCTATAGACCTATTCCTTTGTTCCCCTTTACAACAAAACTTGAAAATAACATCACTGTTCCTTGTCTTTACTTCCTCACCTCCCATTCTCTCTTCAAACCACTGGACTCTGGCTTTGGCCCCATGATGATACTAAAACCTTTTCAAGGTTACCAGAGAACTCCATTTTACCAAATACGTTGATCAGTTTTAGATGTCAGCATATTTGATTTCTCAGCAATATTTCCTGTAGCTGATCATTCCCTCCTCATAGTGCTTTGTTCGTTTGGCCTCCAGGATCACCCTCTGTTTCTGGCTTGCCTCCACCTCACTGGCCACTCTGTCTTCATAACTCCCCTCTCTTCCTCATCTTTCCAATCCTTGACATTTGTAGTACCTGGGGTTCCGTTGCTGGACCTCTTCTCCCTTCCCTCTTCCCTCTCTCCTTCTCCATCTTCTGTCCATCCATATCCTTCCTCCTGATTTTATCCTTTTTCCTCTTATCCTACACTCTAGATCAGTGCTTCTAATAGAACTTTCTGTGAAGATGGAAATGTTCTGTATCTGTGCTGTCCAATATAGTAGCCTCTAGCCATATGTGACTGTTGAGCACTTGAAATGTGGCTAGTGCAAAAAGAAGTGAATTTTTAAATATTATTTAATTTTAATTAAAGTTTTAAAAGCCACATGTGGCTAGTGGCTCCTATATCAGACAGCACAACTCTAGATGATTTCATTCAGTCGGTTGGCTTTTATATCCTCTATATGCTGATGATTTTCACATTGATATTTCCAGTCATAACTTCTCTCTTGAGTTGGAGTTTAATATGTTCAGCATTTCCACTTGAATATCTAATTGGCATCTAAAACTTAACACATCCAAAATGGATCAATTGTTTTTTTCTCCCCAAACATGTTCTTGCTTCAGTCTGCCCTGTCTCAGGAAATGGTACCATGATTCACACCAGTGTTCAGGCCAAAAACCTAAGGGCCATCCTTGTTCCCTTTCTCCCACCCACTCCTACATCCAACCTATCAGAAACCCTACCTTCAAAATATATCCCTAATCTCTCTTACAACGTACACTGCAACAATCTTAGTACAAGCTGCCAACATCTCCCAGTAGAGCATTAGCCTTGCAACTGTTTCTTTTGTTTCCGCTGTTGATCCCTCACACTGACTTCCACAGGGCAGCCAGAGTGCTTTTTTAAAATATGAATCAAGTCATGTCATTTCTCTGCTCAGAACCCTCCAGTGACTTCCCATCAGACCTGGAACCAAATCTTCAATCCTCATCGTGGCTAAAAGGCCCTGTATTCTGGGCCCAGACTGCTTTATCATTTCCTCCCACACCCCCCGCTCACTTTGGCTCCATGAAGACAGGTATTTTTTGGTCTCTTAGGTTCATTGCTGTATCCCTAGTGCCTGGAAAAATCTGCTGGCTAAAGGAACTGCAAGAAAACTTGTATAGGGACTTCTCTGGCAGTCCAGTGGTTAAGACTCCTTGCTTCCACTGCAGGGGGGCACGGGTTCAATCCCTAGTCGGGGAATGAAAATCCCGCATGCCATGTGGTGCAGCCAAAGGAAACAAGAAGACTTGTACATTTCTGGTGTTGGCTCAGGGTGGAGAAAAGGAGTCTCCCATAAGAATCTGAATTTATAAGCCTGTCTACACACTGGTTTGGAATTTGATTTATTCTACCTGCACAGTATAAGAAAGCCCAATCCATTAAAGTGCTTTTGAAAGCACTTTAGAAATACTGAAGTAGAAATACTCCTAGGGACTTAGCAGAAGTAAGATCAAATATTTTCTGGAGGTAAGCAAGCCATCCTTTATCCAGGCCTATAAAGACTCACAACAACAACAATAACAAAATTACCAAACACCTAAAGAAACAAGCCAAAATGAGTAAGAAAACAAACAAAAGCAAAATCACGTCACCAAGATCTTCAGAGTATAAAATGACTATGATTAAATGTTTACAGGAATAACAGAATTGAAACAAAGGAATAACAAAAATGATCATGCAGATTTGAAAAAAATAATAATAGCTAACAATTATTGAGTGCTTACTATGTGCCCAGGCAGTGCTTTGCCTGTTTTAACTCATTTAATCCTAACAGCTCTAGGAGGCAGGAGAGGTTAAGTAAATTTCCTGGGGTTACCTTTTTAAGTGGTAGAGTTGGGAGTTCAACCTAGTCAGTCTGGCTTCAGAGTCTGTCTTAGCTGATACTTCTAGCTTAATGTGATTTTAACATACCTCTCAGTAATTGATAGGTAAAAATCAGGAGTCAGATATCAGTAATAATATAGAGGATTTGACCAGCACAATTAATGGGCTTGATGTGTTTTTCAAATTGTGTGTTTGACCCATTTAATGAGTTATAAAATCAATCTCAGGTGTTGCAACTAACATTAAATACATACACACACACATACATACATACATATTAATGGGGTTATCATACATAATAAGGGCAAGTACTGTTGTGTGTAAGTGTATTTAGGGTTGCAATGCAAATGTATTTTTTAAAGTTATAGTGAATCTACATTATTATGTTAGTTTCAGGTGTACAACATAGTGATTCAAAATTTTTATAGATTATATTCTATTTAAAGTTATTGTAAAACATTGGCTATATTCCCTGTGTTGTACAGTATATCCTTGCATCTTATGTGTTTTATACATTGTAGTTTGTACCTCTTAATACCCTACTCCTATCTTGCCTCTCTCCTTTTCTCTTTCCCCACTGATAACCATTAGTTTCTTGCCTGTATCTGTGAGTCTGTTTCTGTTTTCTTATTTTTATTCGTTTTATTTTTTTAGATTCCAAATGTATTTCTTAATATGAGTCACAGTTAAAAATATGGGTCACACTGATTTAATGGACATACAGAATACTGTGTCAAGCAACTAATCAATTCATATTCTTTTAAAACATTCATGAAACAGGTCCAAAAATTTGACCACATGCCAAACCAACAAATTTGAAGGAATCTGTATCACATAGATTTCATGCCCTGAGCACAGTGCAGTTCAGTTAGAAATTAACAAGAAAATAATGTATAAAACATATTCATTTGAAAATATACACTTCTAAGTAACTTATGGTATGACTTAAGAAGAAATCATAAATAAAATTAGAAAATGACTTAGGACTGAATTATAATTTATGTGATACAACTTACATTAGTTCTTAGAGCAAAATTTATATTGTATCATATTTTAAAAGGAAAGAGACTCAGTGACCTAAGTATCCAGCTTTTAAAAAGTTAAAAACAAACCAAAAAACAAAAAACTCAAAAGAAAGTAGAAGGCAAGAAATAATAGCAGAAATTAATGAATTTAAAACAAAGATTCAATAGAGAAAATTTTTAAAAACCCAAATTTCGTTCTTTAAAAAGACTAACAAATCTACAGCAAGATTATTTGAGGAAAAAAAGAGAGAGAGAAAAGGGGATATAATGTAGATGCAGCAGACATTAAAAAGATGAGATTATCCTGAATAATTTTATTTGAAAACCTAAGAGAAATGGACAATTTCTAGAAAAGCAGCTTACCAAAATTGAATCTAGAAAAATCTAATGGTAGAATGTAATGTGAATGGATGGCATCTCTAACGCCTAAAACCATAGGGAAATTTGATGAGTCATTTAAAATCTTTCCACTGAGAAAATCCCTGGCCAAGGTGATTTTACAAGTGTGATCTACCAAACATTTAAGAAACTTGATTCGAACCTTCCATAAAATTTTATAGGTAACTAGAAAAGTGGGAACACTTTATCAGTCTTTCAGAGAATAGTATATCCTTGATATCCAAACTAGACAAGAACAGTATGTACAAGAAAGGAAAATTACAGGCAAATCTTTACTCATGAACATAGATGCAAAAATTTTAAACAAAATATTTGCAAACCAAACCCCCAGTGTATTTAAAACAAATAAATAGGAATTCAAGTGGACTGAATATCAGGAAATCAATTAATGTAATATACCAGTAAACGTAGTAAAGGAGAAAATAGCTCAAATATCCAAATATATCAGTAATTCTATTAAATGTAAATGTTCCATTTAAAGGACCAGTAGTATCAGATTGGTAAAAGAATAAAATCCAACTAAGCCTGAAAGTAAAAGGATTGAAAAAACATACCATGGAAAAACTGATCAAGAGAAAGCTGGTACAGCTGTACTAATATCAGATAAAATGTACTTTAAGGCAAAAGACTTTGTTAGAAATGAAGACAGTCACTTCACAATGGTTAAGAATTCAATTCACCAGGAAGATAAAAGCCTTAAATTTGTATGTATCTAGCAAGCCTAATAACAAAGCTTCAGTGTACATAAAGCAAAACTGACTAAACTAAAAGGAGAAATGGGAAAATCCAGAACCATAAGGGGAAATTTAAACACATTTCTCTCAGGAATTGCACCTATCAGAAAACTAAATATTTTAAAGGATGTCCGTTCTTCCCAAATTGATATAAATTCAGTGTGCTGCCAAGCAAATAATGGCAGTTTTTTTTGTGGAACTTGACCAGGTCATTCATGAATGTATATGAAAGAAAAAAGGGCTAAGAACTCAAAGCCAAAACATTCCTGATGAAAAACAAGAGATGAGAAGTGCTTTCTCTACAGATAATAAAGATTATAAAGCTACAGTAATGAAGACAGTGTGTTACTGGCATAGAGACAAATAGACCAATGGAATGGAATATAGAGTCTATAATCCTTGCATATATGGAAATTAATATCACACAAAAATAAATTCTTGATGGATCAAGGATTTAAGTATGAAAGACAGATTTAGAGCAATAATTATGATCAGCCAGCTAACACTTGCTGAATGCTTACTACTTACCAGGCATTATACTAACCCCTTTACAGATGATGGTGCATTTATCATCACACAGTGATCTGTGAGGTAGGTATAGTTGTCCTTTACAAATGAGAAAGTCACAGAGAGGTAGTTGCCCAAGGTCATATCACAATGAGTGATTGGTCTGTTCAATCAGTATGCTGTACTGCCTCTGAAAATAAAGGAGAATATCTTCATGATAGCAGAGAGGGGAAGGATTTCTCAAAACACAAAAACATAAACAAAAAACACAAAAACAAAACCATTACAAAAAAGATTGACACTGAAATTAAGAACTTCATTTCGTTAAAAGAAACTGTAAAGAGATAAAACACAAACTGAGAGGACATTTGCCACACAGATGATTAAAAAAGGATTTGTATCCTCTATTTATAAAAACTCCTATGAATTAAAAACAAGACAAATAACCTAACTAAAAGATAGGCAAAAGTGATGAACAGAAGAAACACAAATTGTCCATAAATATGTGAAAAGGTATTTAACTAATCAGGGAAAACCATAGTGAGGTAATATTGGTGGATGAGGTGGATGAAAATTAAAAGGCCTGATAACACCAGTATTGAAACAATACAAGTAATAGAAACTTTTATGCAGTGTGGATAGGAGTAGAAATTGGTGTATTCAAAAGAGTAGTCTGGCAATATTCTGGTAGAGTTGAAGATGTACCAACCGTATGATCTAGCAGTTCCACTCCCAGTTACACTCATCTGTTATCCAGACTGGAACAAAGGCTTGCTCATGTACACGAGGAGATATTTCCAAGAATTTCTGTAGTAATATTGTTTATAATGACAAATGATTGGAAGCAACCTAAATAGCTGTCACCAACAGAAAGGGTATATGCTTTCCTTGTCCTAAAATTGCAATGAAAATTAAACTACTCATACCAACTTGGACAAATCTCACAAACATGAGGTTGCTCAAAGAAAGCAAGTTAGAGAACATACACAGTATGAGACCACTTATGTAATGTTATATAATAAGCTCCATTGCTTAGAGATATATACATATGTAATGAAACTATAAAAACTTAGGGAGAAAGAGGGAGATTATGGGGGGAATTACAAAAGGGGGAGTTAATGTGTCAGTTGTGGTTTCTTTTTCTTTTTTCTTTTTTTTTCTTTTTTTTGCTTCTCAAAGTTCTTCTGTTTTACAAAGTAAGCAGCACATGATACAGAATTTGACTGAAATAATTTTCAGAGTTGGAAAAGTTAGATTTTTGTGACAAGAAAACCCAGGGTAGGAACTATTTATGGAAAGAAGGCAATTTGTTGAGAAACTACGTTCCCTTACCCCACCTCCGTCAAGTAAAAATCTCAAAGAAAGGGACTGAAAGGGTAGCAACTGGAGACATTTACGGATTCACTTTGTACAAAAAGAATGACTTTAGATTTCATTACTTTCTAGTGCATCCAGTTTCTTGAAGAAACATTTTTTCTCTTTATGTGAAATAGCTAAGAATAAATGAAGTAAAAGGCTTGTTACAGATGATGATTCTTCACAAAAATTTATAGTCATAGTTCAGATTACATTCTCGGTGACTATGTTTTCCAATTAAACTCTGAGAGCACTGCAACCAGCCTCATTATTTTCTGAGCTTATTATTTTAGAAGATGTATTTATTTCATTCTTTATCTTCAAGAGTTTCAGGGAAGAAAATTCTTGACATCATAAACAGTAACAACCACATTATGTGAGTATTTGTTTTCTGATGGTATGTATTCAAAAGTAATTTATTATTTTTAATCCATTTCCTACAACACTATTCCCAGAATAAAACTGTCTGAATAGCATAAGGTGTGGGAGCCAGTTCCTACTATCACCATGCCTCAAAGAAGATCATTCACACACACACACACACACACACACACACACACACACACACACACACACACACACACACCCTAGCAATGTCAGTTCTTTCTCTTCCCCCGACAAAGAGATCCCATCCGATTTGCATTCAAGGTAGGGCTTGCTGTGATCCAAGGACTTAAGTGGTTGAAAGACTGTTGACGATGGGCACAAATGGCTTTAACAAGCAGATTCTTAACATTTTCCCTATCATAACACTTGTGAAATATGTGAAGAACATAAGCATGATAGACTCTCTAAGTACAGGCAGATTGTAACAAAAATCTCAAACCATTTTTGAGAGAAGTAAGATACTACAATAATTCACAGTTATCTCATCAATAATGGTGAATTATTTTATTTTATTTATTTTTTAAACATCTTTATTGGAGTATAATTGCTTTACAATGGTGTGTTAGTTTCTGCTTTATAAAAAAGTGAATCATTTATACATATACATATGTCCCCATATCTCTTCCCTCTTGCGTCTCCCTCCCTCCCACCCTCCCTATCCCACCCCTCTAGGTGGTCACAAAGCACCGAGCTGATCTCCCTGTGCTATGTGGCTGCTTCCCACTAGCTATCTACTTTACGTCTGGTAGTGTATATATGTCCATGCCACTCTCTCACTTTGTCCCAGCTTACCCTTCCCATATCCTCAAGTCCATTCTCTAGTAGGTCTGCATCTTTATTCCCGTCTTGACCCTAGGTTCTTCATGACCTTTTTTTTAGATTCTGTATGTATGTGTTAGCATACAGTATTTGTTTTTCTCTTTCTGACTTACTTCACTCTGAATGACAGACTCTACATCCATCCACCTCACTACAAATAACTCAACTTCGTTTCTTTTTATGGCTGAGTAATATTCCATTGTATATATGTACCACATCTTCTTTATCCATTCATCTGTTGATGGACACTTAGTTGCTTCCATGTCCTGGCTATTGTAAATAGAGCTGCACTGAACATTGTGGTATATGACTCTTTTTGAATTATGGTTTTCTCGGGGATATGCCCAGTAGTGGGATTGCTGGGTCATATGGTAGTTCTATTTGTAGTTTTTTAAGGAACCTCCATACTGTTCTTCATAGTGGCTGTATCAATTTACATTCCCACCAACAGTGCAAGAGGGTTCCCTTTTCTCCACACCCTCTCCAGCATTTACTGTTTGTAGATATTTTTATGATGGCCATTCTGACCAGTGTGAGGTGACATCTCATTGTAGTTTTGATTTGCATTTCTCTAATGATTAGGGATGTTGAGCATACTTTCTTGTGTTTGTTAGCAATCTGTATATCTTCTTTGGAGAAGTGTCTATTTAGGTCTTCTGCCCATTTTTGGATTGGATTGTTTGTTGTCTTGATACTGAGCTGCATAAGCTACTTGTATATTTTAGAGATTAATCCTTTGTCAGTTGGTTCATTTGCAAATATTTTCTCCCATTCTGAGGGTTGTCTTTTCATCTTGTTTATGGTTTCCTTTGCTGTGCAAAAGCTTTTAAGTCCCAGTTGTTTATTTTTGTTTTTATTTCCATTTCTCTAGGAGGTAGGTCAAAAAGGATCTTGCTGTGATTTATGTCATAGAGTGTTCTGCATATGTTTCCCTCTAAGAGTTTTATAGTGTCTGGCCTTACATTTAGGTCTTTCATCCATTTTGAGTTTATTTTTGTGTATGGTGTCAAAAAAAAAAAAAAAAAAAAAAAAAGATCATTAGAGCACTTCATGTTTAAAGTTGAGCCTATAAAGTGGAGCAACAATCATTTTTTTTAACATCTTTATTGGAGTATAATTGCTTTACAATAGTGTGTTAGTTTCTGCTATATAAGAGAGTGAATTATCCTATTCCATTGATCTATATTTCTGTTTTTGTGCCAGTACCATACTGTCTTGATTACTGTAGCTTTGTAGTATAGTCTGAAGTCAGAGAGCCTGATTCCAGCTCCATTTTTCTTTCTCAATACTGCTTTGGCTATTCGGGGTCTTTTGTGTTTCCATACAAATCGTGAAATTTTTTGTTGTAGTTCTGTGGAAAATGCCATTGGTACTTTGATAGGGATTGCATTGAATCTGTAGATTGCTTTGGGTAGTATAGTCATTTTCATAGTGTTGATTCTTCCAATCAAAGGATATGGTATATCTCACCATCTGTTTCTATCATTTTTAATTTCTTTCATCAGTGTCTTATAGTTTTCTGCATACAGGTCTTTTGTCTCCTTAGGTAGGTTTATTCCTAGATACTTTATTCTTTTTGTTCCAATGGTAAATGGGAGTGTTTCCTTAATTTCTCTTTCAGATTTTTCATCATTAGTGTATAGGAATGCAAGAGATTTCTGTGCATTAATTTTGTATCCTGCTACTTTACCAAATTCATCGATTAGCTCTAGTAATTTTCTGGTAGCATCTTTAGGATTCTCTATGTATAGTATCATGTCATCTGCAAACAGTGACAGTTTTACTTCTTCTTTTCTGATTTGGATTCCTATTATTTCTTTTTCTTCTCTGATTGCTGTGGCTAAAACTTCCAAAACTATTTTGAATAATAGTGGTGAGAGTGGGCAGCCTTGTCTTGTTCCTGATCTTAGTGGAAGTGGTTTCAGTTTTTCACCATTAAGAACGATATTGGCTGTAGGTTTGTCATATATAGCCTTTATTATGTTGAGGTAAGTTCCCTTTATGCCTACTTTCTGGAGGGTTTTTATCATATATGGGTTTTAAATTTTGTCGAAAGCTTTTCCTGCATCTATTGAGATGATCATATGGTTTTTCTCCTTCAATTTGTTAATATGGTGTATCACATTGATTGATTGGCGTATACTGAAGAATCCTTGCATTCCTGGGACAAACCCTACTTGATCATGGTGTATGATCCTTTTAATGTGCTGTTGGATTCTGTTTTCTAGTATTTTGTTGAGGATTTTTGCATCTATGTTCATCAGTGATATTGGTCTGTAGTTTTCTTTTTTTCTGACAGCTTTGTCTGGTTTTGGTATCAGGGTGATGGTGGCCTCGTAGCATGAGTTTGGGAGTGTTCCTCCCTATGCTATATTTTGGAAGAGTTTGAGAAGGATAGGTGTTAGCTCTTCTCTAAATGTTTGATAGAATTCACCTGTGAAGCCATCTGGTCCTGGGCTTTTGTTTGTTGGAAGATTTTTAATCACAGTTTCAATTTCAGTGCTTGTGATTGGTCTGTTTATGTGTTCTGTTTCTTCCTGGTTCAGTCTGGGAATGTTGTGCTTTTCTAAGAATTTGTCCATTTCTTCCAGGTTGTCCATTTTATTGGCATATAGTTGCATGTAGTAATCTCTCATGATCCTTTGTATTTCGACGGTGTCAGTTGTTACTTCTTTTTCCTTTCTAATTCTATTGATTTGAGTCTTCTCCCTTTTTTTCTTGATGAGTCTGGCTAATGGCTTATCAATATTGTTTATCTTCTCCAAGTACCAGATTTTAGTTTTGTTGATATTTACTGTTGTTTGCTTAATTTCTTTTTCATTTATTTCTGATCTGATCTTTATGATTTCTTTCCTCCTGCTAACTTTGGGGTTATTTTGTTCTTTCTCTAATTGCTTTAGGTGTAAGGTTAGGAGTTTTGTTTTGTTTTGTTTTGTTTGTTGTTTTTGTTTTTTTGCGGTACGTGGGCCTCTCACTGTTGTGGCCTCTCCCGTTGTGGAGCACAGGCTCGGGACATGCAGGCTCAGCAGCCACGGCTCATGGGCCTAGCTGCTTCGCGGCGTGTGGGATCTTCCCAGACCAGGGCATGAACCCGTGTCCCCTACATCGGCAGGCGGACTGTCAACCACTGCGCCACTAGGGAAGCCCAAGGTTAGGTTTTTTATTTGAGATGTTTCTTATTTCTTGAGTAGGATTGTATTGCTATAAACTTCCCTGTTAGAACTGCTTTTGCTGCCTCCCATATGTTTTGGGTCATTGTGTTTTCATTGTCATTTGTTTCTAGGTATTTTTGATTTCCTCTTTGATTTCTTCAGTGATATCTTGGTTATGTAGTAACATATTGTTTAGCCTTCATGTGTTTGTATTTTTTACAGATTTTTTCCTGTAATTGATATCTAGTCTCATAGCGTTGTGGTCAGAAAAGATACTTGATACGATGTCAATTTTCTTAAATGTACCAAGGCCTGATTTGTGACCCAAGATATGATCTATTCTGGAGAATGTTCCATGAGCACTTGAGAAGAAAGTATAATCTGTTTTTGGATGGAATGTCCTATAAATATCAATTAAGTCCATCTTGTTTAATGTATCACTTAAAGCTTGTATTTCCTTATTTATTTTCATTTTGGACGATCTGTCCATTGGTGAAAGTGAGGTGTTGAAGTCCCCTACTATGATTTTGTTACTGTCGATTTCCCCTTTAATGGCTGTTAGCATTTGCCTTATGTATTCAGGTGCTCGTATGTTCGGTGCATAAATATTTACAACTGTTATATCTTCTTCTTGGATCTATCCCTTGATCATTATGTAGTGTCCTTCTTTGTCTCTTGTAATAGTCTTTATTTTAAAGTCTATTTTGTCTCATGTGAGAATTGCTACTCCAGTTTTCTTTTGGTTTCCATTTGCATGGTGTATCTTTTTCCATCCCCTTGCTTTCAGTCTGTATGTGTCCCTAGGTCTGAAGTGGGTCTCTTGTAGACAGCATATGTACAGGTCTTGCTTTTGTATGTATTCAGCCAGTCTATGTCTTTTGGTTGGAGCATTTAATCCACTTACATTTAAGGTAGTTATCGATATGTATGTTCCTATTACCATTTTCTTAACTGTTTTGGGTTTTTAATTGTAAGTATTTTCCTTCTCTTGTGTTTCCTGCCTAGAGAAGTTCCTTTAGCATTTGTTGTAGAGCTGGTTTGGTGGTGCTGAATTCTCTTAGCTTTTGCTTGTCTGTAAAGGTTTTAATTTCTCCGTCAAATCTGAATGAGATCCTTGCTGGGAAGAGTAATCTTGGTTGTAGGTTTTCCCTTTCATCACTTTAAATATGTCCCGACACTCCCTTCTGGCTTGCAGAGTTTCTGCTGAAAGATCAGCTGTTAACCTTACGGGGATTCCCTTGTATGTTAATTGTTGCTTTTGCCTTGCTGCTTTTAATATTTTTTCTTTGTATTTAATTTTTGATAGTTTGATTAATATGTGTCTTGGCGTGTTTCTCCTTGGGTTTATCCTGTGTGGGACTCTGCGCTTCCTGGACTTGATTGACTATTTCCTTTCACATGTTAGGGAAATTTTCAACTATAATCTCTTCAAATATTTTCTCAGTCTCTTTTTTTTTCTATTCTTCTTCTGGGATCCCTATAATTCGAATGTTGGTGTGTTTAATGTTGTCCCAGAGGTCTCTGAGATTGTCCTCAATTCTTTTCATTCTTTTTTCTTTATTCTGCTCTGTGGTAGTTATTTCCACTATTTTATCTTCCAGGTCACTTATCTGTTCTTCTGCCTCAGTTATTCTGCTATTGATCCCATCTAGAGTACTTTTAATTTCACTTATTGTGTTGTCCGTCATTGTTTGTTTGCTCTTTAGTTCTTCTAGGTCCTTGTTAAATGTTTCTTGCATTTTGTCCGTTCTATTTCCAAGATTTTGGATCATCTTTACTATCATTATTCTGAATTCTTTTTCAGGTAGACTGCGTATTTCCTCTTCATTTGTTAGGTCTGGTGCATTTTTATCTTGCTCCTTCATCTGCTGTGTGTTTCTCTGTCTTCTCATTTTGTTTAATTTACTGTGTTTGGGGTCTCCATTTCACAGGCTGCAGGTTCATGGTTCCCATTGTTTTTGGTGTCTGCTCCCAGTGGGTAAGGTTGGTTCAGTGGGTTGTGTAGGCTTCGTGGTCAAGGGGACCGGTGCCTGTGTTCTTGTGAATGAGACTGGATCTTGTGTTTCTGGTGGGCAGGACCGCATCTGGTGGTGTTTTGGAGTGTCTGTGACCTTATTATGATATTAGGCAGCCTCTCTGCTAATGGGTGGGGTTGTGTTCCTGTCTTGCTAGTTGTTTGGCATAGGGTGTCCAGCACTGTAGCTTGCTGGTCATTGAGTGGAGCTGGGTCTTAGTGTTGAGATGGAGATCTTTGGGCGAGCTTTCACTGTTTGATATTACTTGGGGCCAGGAGGCCTCTGGTGGTCCAATGTCCTGAACTTGGCTCTCCCACCTCAGAGGCACAGGCCTGACTCCTGGCTGGAGCACCAAGACCCTGTCAGCCACATGGCTCTGATGAAAAGTGAGAAAAAGAAAGAAAGAAGAAAGAAAACATAAAGTTAATAAAATAGAAAAAAATTTATTAAAAATAAAAAAGTAATTTAAAAACTAGAGAAAGAAGAGAGCAACCAAACCAAAAACCAAATCCACCAATGATAACAAGCCCTAAAAACTATAACTATACTGAAAAACAAAACAAAATGGACAATCAGAACCCTAGGACAAATGGCAAAAGCAAAGCTGTACAGACAAAATCACAGAAAGAAGCGTACACATACACACTCACAAAAAGAGGAAAAGGAAAAAAAAGTATATACACATACACACACACACACACACACACACACACACACACACACACACACACATATATAAAATAAACAAAGGAAGAGAGCAACCAAATCAATAAATTGCAAATGATAATAAACTCTAAATACTAAACTAAGATAAACATAAAACCAGAAACAAATTAGATACAGAAAGCAAACCCCAAGTCTACAGTTGCTCCCAAAGTCCACCACCTCAATTTTGGGATGATTCAGGTATTCCACAAGTTGACTGAGAGTACATCAAGTTGATTGTGGAGATTTAATCCACTGCTCCTCAGGCTGCTGGGAGAGATTTCCCTTTCTCTTCTTTGTTCGCACAGCTCCCGGGGTTCAGCTTTGGATTTGGACCTGCCTTTGCGTGTAGGTCGCCTGAGGGCGTCTGTTCTTTGTTCAGACAGGACAGGATTAAAGGAGCATCTGATTCGGGGGCTCTGGCTCACTCACGCTGGGGGGAGGGAGGGGTACAGATGCACGGTGAGCCTGCAGCGGCAGAGGCCAACATGACGTTGCAACAACCTGAGGCGTGCCGTGTGTTCTTCTGGGGAAGTTGTCCCTGGATCACGGGACCCTGGCAGTGGCGGGCTGCACAGGCTCCCAAGAGGGGAGGTGTGGATAGTGACCTGTGCTTGCACACAGGCTTCTTGGTGGCTGCAAGAGCAGCCTTAGCATCTTGTGCCCATCTCTGCTGTCCATGCTGATAGCCGCGGCTGGCGCCCATCTCTGGAGCTTGTTTAGGCAATGCTCTGAATCCCGTCTCCTTGCACACCCCGAAACAATGGTCTCTTAACTCTTAGGCAGGTCCAGACTTTTTCCCGGACTCCCTCCCCGCTAGCTGTGGTGCACTAGCTCCCTTCAGGCTGTGTTCACGCAGCCAACCCCAGTCGTCTCCCTGAGATCTGACCTCCGAAGCCTGAGCCTCAGCTCCCAGCCCCCATCCGCCCCAGCAGGTGAGCATACAAGCCTCTCAGGCTGGTGAGTGCTGTTCAGCACTGATCCTCTGTGCGGAAATCTCTCCACTTTGCCCTCTGCACCCCTGTTGCTGTGCTCTCCTCCATGGCTCCGAAGCTCCCCACCCACCCCTGGCTCTGCCAGTGAAGAGGCTTCCTAGTGTGTGGAAACATTTCCTCCTTCACAGCTCCCTCCCAGAGGTGCAGGTCCCGTCCCTATTCTTTTGTCTCTGGTTTTCCTTTTTCCTTTTGCCCTACCCAGGTACGTGGGAATGTTTCTTGCCTTTTGGGAAGTCTTAGGTCTTCTGCCAAAATTAAGTAGGTGTTCTGTAGGAGTTGTTCCACATGTAAATGTATTTCTGATGTATTTGTGGGGAGGAAGGTGATCTCCATGTCTTACTCCTCTGCCATCTTGAAGGCACCCCTCACACTCCCCCATGGTTTATTTCTGAAGCTGGCTATCAGGTATCATGTATTTCTTATATTATGCCTTTTAAAATATTAAAGATTGAATGGATATGAAAGTTCTTCATATTTAATGACAACTTTTTGAAAAAATATTTTGAAGATCTTTTTATTTAACTTTTTTCCTGAGTGGCAGTAAATCTGTCATCTAATGAGATCTTAAAATGGAAACAGGTAACTCAGAAGAGTAATAATATAGTATTGGGGATGTTATTTTGGTTCTTACCTCAAATTTGAAGGCCTTATGTTTTCCTTATGTTTCTACTTACTTAAACCTCTCTACAGTTTGTTTGGGTTGTTTTTAGGAGACTGTGTATCATATAAAACCAGTTATTATAAAAATGCCTTTTCTAAATTAAGGGGTAGTTAGTAACCAAAGTTAGTTTCCAACCAAAACGTTAACTTCCTTACATCAAAACGTTTTAGAGGGAGTGTATATTTTATTTTAATTTAGTTGGTGTGGAAAATTATTATTCTTGAACGAATACATGTTTCCTCCTTCCATGTAGGTTTTTGTAGCAGACTTTAAATTTGAATAACACAGTGATGCTGAATTTTCAGTCTTAAGGGCGCCCTGGCTTACTTAAATTAACTTTTTTTTTACAAAGGTGCACGCCCCAAGTTTGGACGCCGACACAGTATGGAAAACATGGAACTTATGAAGTTAACACCAGAAAAGGTTGGCAGTTTTTATTTCTTGAACTATTATAACAAAATATTTTAGCAACTTTTAATTTAAATAAGTCTTGTCATATATGGGTATCACTTTAACATTTTCCTTTGAAAAGAATCGAGTACAATGCAAAAAGAATGTATGGTGTGCTGCCATCTGTTTAAGTTTTATGCATATATATTCTTTGTAGATGCATAAGACATTTCTGGAGTAATATATAAGATACTTGCTAGTAACGATTGCCTTTGGGAGAAGAATTGCTGTCTGGGTTAGGAGAAACACTTTTAAATACTATTTTGAACTGTTTGAATATTTTACTATTTTACCATGTACATGCATTACTTTGTTTTTTTAATTAAAAGAAGAACAGGAAAATCAGAAAAGGATTAGGAAGCTTTTTTCAACTAAATAACAGCAACATTATTGGCAAGATTAATGATATGTATAATCAAGCTAGTGTTTTTAACTGCATTTTTGAAAAGCATTTTTTTTAACAAAGAAATAACTGTTCAAGACGCATCTTCTCTAGGTTTTTTTTTTAAGTAACAGAGAAGGGACTTTATAATTGGAAAAAGGTTATTAAAGAACAAATCT
This sequence comes from Lipotes vexillifer, assembly GCF_000442215.2. Lineage (NCBI taxonomy): Eukaryota > Metazoa > Chordata > Mammalia > Artiodactyla > Lipotidae > Lipotes > Lipotes vexillifer. Next base: position 2,718,754 of record NW_006774564.1, on the reverse strand, counting down.
AGGCTGCTTTCTTCTACCGCCATTTATCTTAATTTTACATTGTTAAGGTATGCTCTTACAACTGTATGGTGTATTTCTTGAAACACTTTTTATAAAATGTGTTTATTGTAGTAACTTTGGAAACTTCCAACAAGGAAATTGAAATTATCGGTAATCCCACCTCCCAGTAGTAACCAAAATTAATGTTTTTGTATTTATTCGTCTTGCATTTTCATATGAATATTACAGATACTATTTTATAAGACATAGTAATATATCAACATCTTTTCATGTAATGAAATATTCTTCTGCCCTATAATAGGCATATTATTTTTTAATATTGACATTTTTTGTGTAAGTAGTCTTCATAAGACCAACATCTGATTTGAACTAATATCCAATATTTTTTTATTCCAAACAGTTACAGAGTTTTTTAAAAACTTCTGGTTAACTTCTGAAGGGCTTTATGATTTTCCCCATATATTTACCTCTTATATTGGTCAGTGGTTCTCAAATCCTTAAATCTGTAGATTATTTAAAAAAATAAAAAACCAGAACACAAAAAACTTAAGTCAATTTAGATCTCCTTCGTTTTTCTAGTAGGTAGGAAACTAGTAATAAACAGCAAAATTAATTTGGTGCATCTGTAGTGGTACCAACAGTAAATTCCATGAGAAGCTGACCAGATTTAACCCTGTAATTTTCCAAGAGCCTAATGATGATAAAGCTTTATGTCTAATTTAAAATATGTTTAAGTGGAATTAGTTCTTAGTGATTTTTTTTTACCTCATAATAAATATTTATTTATTTGTTTTAGTTTTGGCTGCCTTGGGTCTTAGTTGAGGCATATGGGCTCCTCATTGTGGCACGTGGGCTCTCTAGTTGTGGCCTGTGTGCTCAGTAGTTGCAGCATGTGGGTTTAGTTGCCCTGTGGCATGTGGGATCTTAGCTCCCTGACCAGGGATCAAACCCGCATCCCCTGCATTGGAAGATGGATTCTTAACCACTGGACCAACAGGGAAGTCCCTAACTTCCTGTTTGGAAGTCATAATAAAGTCAAAGAGTTCAGTACAGTTTTATCAACAAAAGATTACTACTGCTGTGTAAGTTTTAGATGTTATTTTTTAGGGTTATAAATTCTACATACATCCAAAATTTCTAGTTGTAACAGATTTCTAAGTAACTCATATCAAGAATAAAACTTTGGCTTCTTCTCTGACCATTTAAATTTTATTTTTATGGACTTTCGCAAACTTTGTTTTCTTAGGTTTTTAAAAACCTCCATTTTAATATTTTGATAATGAGAAATCCATAACACACATTCGGTACAAGCTGTTTAAAACAGTGAGTTAGGGACTTTCCTGGTGGTGCAGTGGTTAAGAATCTGCCTGCCAATGCAGGGGACACGGGTTTGAGCCCTGGTCTGGGAAGATCCCACATGCTACAGAGCAACTAAGCCAGTGCGCCACAACTACTGAGCCTGTGCTCTAGAGCCCATGAGCCACAACTACTGAGCCCGCATGTGCCACAGCTACTGAAGCATGTACCTAGGGCCCATGCTCTGCAACAAGAGAAGCCACCGCAATGAGAAGCCCACGCACCACAACGAAGAATAGCCCCCACTCGCCACAACTAGACCCGCACATAGCAACGAAGACCCAGTGCAGCCAAAGATAATTAATCAAAAAAGAAAACAGTGAGGTATACTGGCAAAAAGGAAATTATTAAGAGATCTAAGCCACTCACCCCCCTCCCCACCCCCAGTTACTAAATGGCAGATTATATATAGCTTTGGTGTTTTTTTTCATGTCCTGCTTTCCATTTATAATTGTGCAGGTTCAAAACTGGAACAGTGAAATTCTTGCTAAACAAAAACCTCTTATTGCCAAACCTTCTGCAAAGCTCCTCTTTGTCAACAGATTGAAGGGGAAAAAATACAAAAGTAATTCCTCCACTAAAGTTCCCCAAGATGCCAGTAATTCCATCGATCACCGAATTTCAGATTCTCAAAGGGTATGTTTAAAATAAGTTTTTGAGTATTGTGTTTTGAGTTTTTTATATTCATACTGGATTTTTGTAATATATTTTTAGATATTCAGTATAAAATATCTTTGTTATTCAAAGAAGTCTTCTGTATTTTCCTATCTTTTCTGTGTTTTTCAAAGCTAGAAACTATAATTACTCCATTCATAGATAAGTTGCTCCACTACTTTGGGCAGTAATTATTTCTTTGTGTTTTAAGTCACTGTTGTTTGCAAAACTACGACCTTCATTTTACCAGAGTGTCTCCCAGTGAAAATGTCCTCCACTCAGTCTAGAAGTCAGAACAAATGAAATTCAGATGTTCAAGGAGTTTTAAATACTAATTTAAAATGAAGAGTGTCTGCATGCATCAATTTCTATTTATTTCTATTGTTAAAATTATAGAGTTAAAAACGATTTTGTTTAAAAGTGAGCATAGAAATCAGATTATTAAACATAAAAAAATATTTAGAAGTTGAAAAATACCATGCATGGGTTTACTGAAGTATCAGGGGTATCTCTACCTACCCTACACTCTGATAAAAAGATCGAAATAAATTACAAAGAAGATACTTCAAATTATCAAGTCCATTTTTCAAGCAGTTGAAAAAATTGTTAGCCTTTTATTTTTTAACAGAAATTTCTATTGGTCCTGTTGTCAGCATTTTTTTTTTTTTTGTATCTGCACCCTTGTAGTGTCCTTTGCCTTGGTTTTTATCAGTTTTTTACATGTTCCTTACACAGGTATGACTAACAAAAGGAAATTATTATATTATTAAAAATATTATGGGGTATATAAAAATGGTCCAAGAATAGTTTTGTAGATCTGGAAGGCATATCTTTGTTCAAGGTTTGAGATCTTAACTAAGCTCACTTAGCTCAACCAAAAATGTCTGTATTTTTAGAGCCTGTCTTTTGATATTCAGAATTTTTAATTAGAGGCTTTTTGCCCCTAGGAAAAAGTCTTTTTGTTAGTGATTAAGACAGTTGACTATAGCTTATGTACATACTTATTCCCAAACCTCAATCTTAACATGTTAAAAATTGTGCTATCTCAAGTCCTCCTGTTTTCCTTACTTCAATTAAAGGGATACCATGTATACTACACTGTCACTCAAGCTAGGAACGCCGGTGTCATTCTAGACTCCCTCTCCTTCATTGACCACATCCAGTTAATCCCTATATCACTCAGATCTGCCCTGACCACCGTCCCCCCACCTTTAAAAAAAAATCTCTGCTACTATGTCTTAGTTCTTAATGTACTGCTTTATCTCTTACCCAGATTTCTGGAATAGGCACCTGAACTGACCCCTTTCCTTCCATTATTAACCCTTGCAATCATTTGGAAGGGCCAGTTCTGTTTCTGTACAAAACCGCTTAAAATTGGCTATTACCAGTGTTTCTCTTATGTCACATAGGATGTCTTTAACTTGTTAGTATGTCATACAGAGGTCCTTGTGTTGGTCTCTTCTTCCCCTTCCCTTTTCACCACCCCTGCATACCCTTCGGTTCATTATCCCCTAAACACTACAAAGCTCTGGAATTGTGCATTAATCTGTGTGAAACATCTCTACCCTGCAAATGCTTATTCACTCTCCAGGAACCCACTCAAATATCACATAAGTTTCTGCTGTTTCACTTAAGAATTAGTTACACCCTTCTCCCAAGGCTCTTAACAGTTTGTATATATGTACTTCTATTATAATACTATCATTATGAAAACTAAAATAATTACTTTTATTAAACATTAGTTATTTTAGTTTTGAAGCTTTCCAAATAAGTATAACTGGTACCCCTGTCTCAAATATTCATTTATTTGAAGTTTATATTTTTTCAGGATCTTCAGATCTTTAAATACAATAAAAGACCTTAAAAATCACTATGCCAGCAAAATATACATGCTTTCTTACTTTAATCCATTCTTAGAAAGACTAGTTTACTTAAATTCTGTTGTAGAATCTTAGAACTAAACTTTGAAACTGGGGTACATGCCTGTATCACTGATATTTGCATAGTTTATTCAGTATCTGTAGCAGTTCCCCTAAGTCTGAGGTACATTTACTTAGCTTTAGGAATACAAGGATTAAAAAATAACTAGAGGGCTTCCCTGGTGGCGCAGTGGTTGAGAGTCTGCCCGCCGATGCAGGGGACACGGGTTCGTGCCCCGGTCCGGGAAGATCCCACATGCTGCGGAGCGGCTGGGCCCGTGAGCCATGACCGCTGAGCCTGTGCGTCCGGAGCCTGTGCTCCGCAACGGGAGAGGCCACAACAGTGGGAGGCCTGCGTACCGCAAAAAAATAAAAAATAACTAGAAATGCTTATTGTTAGTTGTATTGAAATAACTTTTTATTACCAAGTGGTTGGCATCTTGTATAAAGAAAATGTCAATTTTTTATTTTTAATTTTCATCGTTTACCATTTGCATTTGAGAGATATATGACATTGTTTCATTGATGATCTAAGGATAATGCTGAAATATTTAGATTTCCTCTCAATATTTTAGAAAATCAGTGCAGATACTATTGGAGATGAAGGGTTCTTTGACCTACTGAGCCGATTTCAAAGCAATCGGATGGATGATCAGAGGTGCTGCTTAAAAGAACAGAACTCCGGATCAGCTTCAACAGCAGCTTCTGCCACTCCCCCCAGAATGATGCTACAAAGTAAGTTATCTGTGCTTCTCCTGCAATTTGATATTCTTGTGATTTATTTCTGAGAATTTAGGAGGTACAGTAAAGGAGCCTGAATCAAGGTGTATCTGAAACGCTGGTGTTTGTACAGTTTCAAACAAGGTTTTGTTTCAGTTCCCCTAAGTTTATCTGTATTTCTAGTCCAGTGCACTTTCTACTAACTATATCATACTGCCTCCCCAAGTTTCCTAAGGGTTGGGGGAAAAAATCTAACTTTAAAAAAATAAAAATAATGAGGAAAAAATTACAGTTATACATACCTTATGATTACATGTAAAATGCAGATGCTTCATATGTGGATTAAACAAGAAAAGCCAAGACAGACTGAAGAGGAACCGAAGGCTTGCCTGAGCCTTCGAAAGATCTAAAATAGGTTCCTTAAAATTTTCTATTTCAGCTACCAAAAGACTTCCTCCCCCATAGACCAAGACTTGGCAGCAGCACTTAACTCGAAGTTTAGTTAGCTGAATGTCCTATCCAGGGCATGGGATAAAAATACTGTCCATTCATCCTGGTCTGAGAAAGTATGTGAGAAAAGCAATTTAGTTACCTTCTGAAATCTAGCCCCATATCTTATAAAGTTACATATTGGGTGACATTAGATAAAGGGAAATATAGTCAAGTCTGAATTACCTCCAGGCGGACCATCTGAAGTACTCTGGGATTCATTCTTCCCTCCCCACCCATCTAGTCTGGCCCCAGCCTATCAGTGACTCTCAGTGGCAGAGCTAAAGCAGGAGGGCAGAAAGGGTGTTGGGAGTGAATAAGGCAGAAAGAAATTGTATGTATATAATAAATATGCTTAAATAACTTTATTATTTTTGGATTTTTTTCCCTCTATTCATAGCACCATCTGTTTCCATGGTGTCCCCCAACACAGATGAGTTTTTAGACCTTCTTGCCAGTTCACAGAGCCGCCGTTTGGATGATCAGAGAGCCAGTTTCAGTAATTTGCCCGGGCTTCGTCTGACACAAAACAGTCAGTCAGTACTTGGCCACCTGATGACTAATGACAACAAAGAGGCTGATGAAGACTTCTTTGACATCCTTGTAAAATGTCAAGTATGTCTGCATATTTTTGTCATTCCGTATATATATAGCTCAGATGTTGTTGAGAACTTTGGCAGTATTATGATTCTTAATTGGGAAAAGCTCATTTTGTATTAGAAAGGCAGTAAGTTGATTATTCAGGGGTCCATCAGACACTGTTTCTCCCTTATGATCGCTTCGTATTTTGTGTTCCTTTTGGCTGGTGAGGTGGGATGTTGCCGATGACTCCCTCTGAGCTGTAGTAGAGACTACAGGAAGAGCCCCTCTTCTGAATTTTCGGAATAGCATCAGGAGCAACCAGTGATTAATATGGAGAGAGTCTAGGTGGGGCCCTTTCTAGACAGTTTACCATTTGGGAGAAATGTATATATTGAGATAGCTTTCATATTTTAGCTGTTTTAATAATTATTAACCAAAGTGGTTAAGAAATATCTCAAATGGCTTGGACAGGACCATGAGAAAAATAATGCTTATTTTCACTAAAAAGAGACATTTCCTGTGCCTAACCCTAGTTCTGTGTTCTATGTCTCAGTTTTCTCATTCATAAAAAGATGAAATGATGATCTCTCATTCATTCAATCAAAATATTACCAAACACCTTATATGTTCTGGGCACTATTCTAGATATTGGGGATACACTGCGTTTTAAAGGATACTACATTTTAGCGGGAGAGGCAATGAGTAAGAGTGTGTGTGTACAGATACATAGATAGGTAGTATATGTCAGGTACTGATGCTTGCTATAAAGAAAATTAAAGCAAGATAAAGAGGTAAAAGGGTAACCAGGGGTGGTGGTGGTGGTGGTTGATGGAGTGTCTGTTTTAGACGTGGTGGTTAGGCAAGACCTTTCTGGGTTGACACTTGAACACAGACCTGAATGAGGTAAAGCTCAGCCATGT
>NW_006774564.1:2671153-2712064 GCF_000442215.2 Lipotes vexillifer | reverse complement strand
GAAGAGCGTTCCATGCAGAGACAGCAAGTTCCCTCTTGGATATAGAAGCTTAGCAAGTTCAAGGAATGGCAAGGTGGCCAGTGTAGTGTGACTGGTATAGAGTGAGTAAAGGGTAGAGGAAAGTGCTACAGGATGAGGATGGAGAAGTGATCAGTGCCTAGATCATATAGGCTCTTGTAGGCCATGATGAGGTCTTGTGTTCCAGATGTGATAGGAAGACATGGAGGGTTCTGGGAGATCATCCTGACCATCACTGACAGAATGTAGTGGCAAAGGGTGTTTGTTAGTAGGAAAACCAGCTAGGAAACTAATGTGGTAATAAGACAAAACATATTGGTGACTTGGACTAGCATGGTGGGAGCAGTGATGATAAGTGGTCAAAATAGGGATATAACTTGAAATTATGGTTGGTTGGCAAGACCTGTTAATAAACTGGATGGAGGGTATGAGAAAGAGAATCAAGGATGATTCCTACCTTCTTGGCTTGAATAACTGAGTAAACGGATGGTACCATTTACTGAAATGGAGAAGACCAGAGGAGAGACAGGTATGGGGAGAAAAGCAAGAGTTTTACTTTAGATATGTAAATGTGGGAAACCTGATTAGACATTCAAGTGGAATAGGCACTATTAAAATAAAAACCTGGAGCCCCAGAGAGAAGTAACTCTAGGAGTCATCAGCATATAGCTGGTATTAAAGCCCTGGGAAAGAGACTACATAAAGAATAGATAAGGAAATAGGAAGACTAAGCCCTGGGCACTGGAAAACCACTAATTGGATAAAGGAAGATGAACCACTGAAGAAGGAAATCAGCCAGAGATTTGGAAGAAAACTTGGAGAGTGTGGTAGAAGCCAAGTGAAGAAAGTGTTTAAGGAACGTTCATCTGTGTCAGATGCTGCTAAGAAGCTAAGTAAGATGATGGCTGAGCCTACTAGATATGGCAACATTTATAATTGTGAAAGATACTGTTTGTTTTAGTGGCATGAGGGGGCAAAGGACTGAGTAGGTTGAGAAAATGGGAGATGTAAAAGGGGAGATAGTACACAGAAAAAAAGGAAGGCAAAGAAATGAATCATGAGTTGGAGGGGTTATAGGATATAGGTGGGTTTTTCCTTATTTTGAGAGTTAATATACAGCATGTCTGCTGATGGAATGATCACGTAGAGAGGGGAACCAGTGATGCAGAAGAGTATAGGATAAAAAACAGTTTTTGCATAGGTGAGAAGGAAAACAGAGTATATGTGTACAGATTTGGAGCTAAAAGCAAGTAGGAATTATCTCTGGTTGCTTTTCTTTTCTTTTTTTTTTTTTTGCAGTACGCGGGCCTCCCGCTGCTGTGGTCTCTCCCGCTGTGGAGCACAGGCTCCGGACGCGCAGGCCCAGCAGCCATGACCCACGGGCCCAGCCACTCCGCGGCACGCGGGATCCTCCCGGACCGGGGCACGAACCCGCGCCCCTCGCATCGGCAGGCGGACTCTCAACCACTGCGCCACCAGGGAAGCCCTATCTCTGGTTGCTTTTATTTTCTTAGCAAAGTAAGAAGTAGAGCTATTTAAGGCAGAAGACCTAAACAGACATTTCTCCAAAGAAGATACAGAGGCCAAGAGGCACAAGAAAAGAAACTCAACATGGCTAATTATTAGAGAAATGCAAATCAAAACTACAGTGAGGTATTGCCTCACACAGGTCAGAATCCCATCATCAAAGAAAGAGTCTACAAATAATAACTAACTAATTAGAGAGGGTGTGGAGAAAAGGGAACTCTCCTATGCTGTTGGTAGGAATGTAAATTGGTAAAGCCACTATGGAGAACAGTATGGAGGTTCCTTAAAAAACTAAAAATAGGACTTCCCTGGTAGCACAATGGTTAAGAATCTGCCTGTCAATGCAGGGGACACGGGTTCGATCCCTGGTCCGGGAAGACCCCACATGCCACAGAGCAACTAAGCCTGTGTGCCACAACTACTGAGCCTGTGCTCTAGAGCCCATGAGCCACAACTACTGAGCCCACGCGCCACAGCTACTGAAGCCCGCGTGCTGCAACTAGTAGCACAGCTACTAGAGCCTGCGTGCTGCAACTACTGAAGCCTGCGCACCTAGAACCCATGGTCCTCAACAAGAGAAGCCACCACAACGAGAAGCCCACGCACCACAACGAAGAGTTAGACCCCGCTTGCCACAACTAGAGAAAGCCCGATGCAGCAACGAAGACCTGGCACAGCCAAAAAAAAAAAAAAAAAAAAGACAATCCAATTCAAAAATGGGCAAAGAGGCACAACACTGTAAACCAATTATACTTCAATTAAAACAAACAAAAACACTAAAAATAAGAGTTACCCTATTATCCTGTAATTCCACTCCTGGGCATATTATCTGGAGAAAACTCTTATTTGAAAAGATACATGCACCCCTATGTTCGTAGCAGCACCATTTACAACAGCCAAGACATGGAAACAACCTAAATGTCCATTGACAGATGAATGGATAAAGAAGATGTGGTACATAAATACAATGGAATACTACTCAGCCATAAAAAAGAATGAAATAATGCCATTTGAAGCAACATGGATGGACCTAGAGATTATCATACTAAGTGAAGTAAGTCAGAGAAAGACAGATACCATATGATATCACTTATATGTGGAACCTAAAACGTGATACAAATGAACTTATCTATGAAACAGAAACAGACTCACAGACATAGAGAACAAACTTATGGTTACCAAGGGGGGGAAAGGGGACAGGGGGAGGGATAAATTAGGAATTTGGAATTAACATATACACACTACTATATATAAAATAGATAACCAACAAGGTTCTACTGTATAGCACAGTGAACTGTATTCAATATATTGTAATAAACCATAATGGAAAAAAACATGAAGAAGAAAATATGTATAACTGAATCACTCTGCTGTACACCAGAAACTAATACAACATTGTAAGTTAACTATACTTAATTAAAAAAAAAAAAAAAAGAAAAGAAATAGAGGGACTTCCTTGGTGGTCCAGTGGTTAAGAATCTGCCTTCCAATGCAGGGGGGGGGGTGCAGGTTCGATCCCTGGTTGGGGAACAAAGACCCCACGTGCCAAGGGGCAACTAAGCCCACATGCCAGAACTAGAGAGCCCGTGTGCAACTACAGCGCCCACGTGCTGCCACAACTAGAGAGAAGCCTGCACACTGCAACAAAAGATCCTGCGTGCTGCAACTAAGACCTGACGCAGCCAAAAGAATAAATTGAATGAATGAATGAATGAATGAATGAATAAAAGAAAAATAGAGCAATTTAGCAGGGACTGAGGTTGGAGCATGGTAATTATGAAAAAAAAAAGGAAGTGGAGTATAGTTGACTTGGAGAAACTAAAAGCATGCTGATCAGGGAAAACAGGGTTGCTGAGCTGTGCTGAGGTTCACAGTCATGGAACTAAGGCTGGTCAGTGTAGTTGTATATTTTCTCCAGTCATAACCAGCTGCTTAAGGAGGCAGAGAGATTTAATCAAGCTTTGTATTGCCAGGAGAATAGGATAGAGAGGGAGAGCAATGTCAGGAAGTGCTTTTAGTAACAGACAGGTCTAAGAAGGGACATAAGGAAAGGTGTGAAAGTGAAAAGTGGCAGTGGTCTCAGTGGATTCAAGAAATGCTGAAGTTACTTACCTAATAACACACCATCAACATCTATAAAGCAAAAATTGACAGAACTGAAGGGAGAAATGGAGTTTTTACAATAATAGTTAAAGACTTCAGTCCCCACTCATTACTGGGTAGGACAACCAAACAGAAGATAAGAAAAAACAGAGGACAACAACACGATAAACCAACTACATCTAACAGATTAGAATAATACACAACAGAACAGAATACACATTCTTACATGTGTATGGGACACTCTCCAGGACAGACCATATGTTACACCACAAATTAAGTCTCAACAGATATCTTAAGATACTATACAAAGTATCTTCTCCAACCAAAATAGGATGAAGTTAGAAGCAACAAAAGGAAAAATTGCAAAATTCACAAATTTGTAGAAGTTAAACCAGTGGGTCAAAGAAGAAATTAAAAGGGAAATTAGAAAATACCTAGGAACTTCCCTAGTGATCCAGTGGGTAAAACTCCACACTCCCAATGCAGGGGGCCTGGGTTTGATCTCTGATCAGGGAACTAGATCCCCCCATGCATGCCGCAACTAAAGAAACCCACGTGCCGCAACTAAGTGTCCACGTGATGCAACTAAGAAGTCCACATGCCACAACTAAGAGCCCACCAGCACACAACCAAGTGTCCACATGATACAACTAAAGATGCCACGTGCCACAAGGAAGATCCTGTGTGCCGCAACTAAGACACAGTGCAGCCTAAATAAATATTAAAAAAAAAAAAAAAAACCTAGAGACTAATGAAAATGAAAACAATTTACCAAAACTTATGGGATGCAGTGAAGGCGGTGCTCAGGAAAATTTATAGCTGTAAATGCTTACATTAAAAAAGAAAGATCGGGCTACCCTGGTGGCGCAGTGGTTGAGAGTCCACCTGCCGATGCAGGGGACACGGGTTTGTGCCCTGGTCTGGGAAGATCCCACATGCTGTGGAGTGGCTGGGCCTGTGAGCCATGGCCACTGAGCCTGCGCGTCCAGAGCCTGTGCTCCGCAGCAGGAGAGACCACAATAGTGAGAGGCCCACATACCGCAAAAAAAAAAAAAAAAAAAAAAAAAAAAAAACAGATCAACAGCCTAACTTTACAACTTAAGGAACTAGAAAAAGAACAATAAACTAAACTTAGAACTAGCAGAAGGAAGGAATAATAAAGATTAGAGCAGAGGCAGAGAGAACAGGAAAAAATAGAGAAAATCAACAAAATCAAAAGTTGGTTCTTTGAAAAGATTAACAAAATTGACAAACTTTTAGCTATATTAAGAAAAAGAGAAGGTTCAAATTACTAAAATAAGAAATGAAAGCAGGGACATTACTACTGATTCTACAGATATAAAAAGAATTGTAGGAGAATGCTATGAATGACTGTATGCCAACAAGCTGGATAATCTAGATGAAATGGGCAAATAACTAGAAACACAAAACCAAGACTGAACCATGAAGAAATAGAAAATAGATCCATAATTCATAAGGAGATTGTATCAGTAATGAAAAACCTCCTGACAAAAGAAAAGCCCTGGACTTGATGGCTTCATGGGTGAATTCTACCAAATATTTAAAGAACACCAATTCCAAAAATTGTAAAAAAGGGAACATTTCCCATTCGAAAGTCATTCTATGAGGCAAATATTGCCCTGATACCAAAGCCAGTTAAGACTTTATAAGAAAACTACAGACCAATATCCTTTTTGAATAGAGATGCAAAAATTAGCAACAAAATACTAGCAACCAGAAGCCAGTGGCATATTAAAAGGATTATATGCCATAACCTGATGGGATTTATTCCTGGAATGCAAAGATGATTCAACATATGGAAATCAATCAATGTAATATACCACATTAATAGAATGAAGGAAAAAAACAGTCACCTCAGTTGATGCAGAAAAGTCACTTGACAAAATTCAACACATCTTCATGATAAAAAAACTAAGAATAGTAGGAAACGACCATGACATAATAAAAATCATTTATGAACAACACACACAGCTATCATCATACTCAGTGGTAAAAGAGAAAGCTTTTAAGATCAGGAACAAGACATGGATGCCCACTTTGCCACTTATATTCAACACAGTACTGGAAGTTCTAGCCAGTTAGGCAAGGAAAAGAAACAGAAGGCAGCCAAATTGGAAAAGAAGTAAAATGATCTGTTTGTAGATGACAGGGTCTTATATGTAGAAAATCCTAAAGATTTCACCAAAAAACTATTAGAACTAAGAAGGAAAATTACAAGATCAACATCCAAAATCAGTTGTGTTTCTATACACTAATAATGAACAGTCCAAAAAGGAAATTAAGAAAACAATTCCACTTAACAATAGCATCAAAGAGAATAAAATACTTAGGAATTAACCAAGAAGGTGAAAGACTTGTACAGTGAAAACTACAAAATATTTCTGAAAGAAATTAAATATGACATAAGTCCCTCCCACTGGAAGACTTAAGATTGTTAAAAAGTCAATACTGTTTTGACACCTGACATAATCCCATCACTCCTCATTTGTGGGGTAGTGTGACGGAATGGTCAGACCAGTATACTGGTCTGACAATTATTTAATAAAGTGAAAAAAAAATTTTTTAAGTCAGTACCACCCAGAATGTGATCTACATAGTTAATGCAATCCCTATCAAAAATTGCAGTGATGCTTTTTTACAAAAATTTAAAAATCCATCCTAAAATTCATATAGAATCTCAAGGAAACCCAAATAGCCAAAACAGTCTTGAACAAGAAGAACAAAGTTGGAGGACTCACACTTCCTGGTTTCAGAATTTATCACAAAGCTACAGTAATCAAAACAGTGTGATACCAGCATGATGAGACCCAATGGAATTGAACAGACAGCCCAGAAATAAACACTCTCATATACTGTCAAACAATTTTCAACAAGGGTGACAAGACCATTCAATATGGAAGGAAGTCTTATCAACAGTTGATGCTGGGAAAACAGGATATCCACATACAAAAGAATTAAGTTGGACCTTTACCTAATACCATATACAAAAATTAACTCAAAGTGGATCAAAGACCTAAATATAAGCGCTAAAAGACTATAAAGCTCTTAGAAGAAAATGTAAGGGGAAAGCTTCATGACTTTGGATTTGGCTATGGTTTCTGGGTTACGACACCAAAGGCACAGGCAACAAAAGAAAAAAAAGACAAATTGGACTTCACGAAAACTTAAAACTTTCATGGATCAAAGGACACCATCAACAAAGCAAAAAGGCAACCCACAGAAAATATGTGCAAATCATATAACATAAAGATTAATCTAGAATATAGAGAACTCCAAAAGCTCAAAAACAAAAAACCTGATTCAAAATTGGGCAAAGAACCCAAATAGATATTTCTCCAAAGAAGATATACAAATGGCCAGTAATTACAGGAAACGATGCTTGACGTCACAAATCATTAGAGAAATGTAGATCAAAACCACAATGAGGGACTTCCCTGGTGTCACAGTGGATAAGACTCCATGCTCCCAATGCAGGGGGCCTGGTTCGATCCCTGGTCAGGGAACTAGATCCCCCATGCATGACGCAACTAAGAGTTCACATGCCACAACTTAGACCTGGTGCAACCGAATTAAAAAAAAAAAAAAAACCCACAGTGAGATACCACCTCACGCCCATTAAGATGGCTATCAAAACAAACCAAAAAATGCAGAAAATAGCAAATGCTGGTGTAGATATGGAGAAATTGGGACCCTTGTGCACTGCAGGTGGGAATATAAAATGGTGCAGCTGCTATGGAAAACGGTACGGCAGTTCCCCAAAAAGGTAAAAACAGAATTATCATACACAGTCCCACTTCTAGGTATGATTGAAAGCAGGGACATGAACAGATATTTGTACACCCATATTCATAGCAGCATTATTCACAACAGCCAAAAGGTGGAAGCAACCCAAGTGTCCATCAGCAGATGAATGCATAAACAAAATGTGGTGTACATACACAGTAGAATATTTTCAGCCTTAAAAACATGCTGCAACATGGATGCTGAGAAATATGCAGTCACAAGAGGACAAATACTCTGATGCCACTCATGTGAGCTAGTTAGAGTGGTCCAATTAACAGTGACAAGGTAGAACAGTGGTTGCAGAGGCTGGAGAGAGGGGAGAATGGGGAGTTGTTGTTTAATAGGTTTAGAGTTTGTCTTGCAAGATGAAAAAAGTTCTGGAGATGGATGGTGGTGATGATTGCACAATATGAATGTACCTGATACTGAACTGTACACTTAGAATTGGTTAAAATGGTAAATTTTATATTTATTTTACCTCAGTTTTTAAAAAAATGATTTACTGGGGGGTAGTACTGGGGAGCTTGATCTGGAAAAATAGGAGTCTGTGGTCAACATGAGATATTTTAAAATCATGATTTCAAAGACGGTGCAGTTATTGAGAATGACTGTGTCTGGCTTCTGACCATGGGGGCTATTGGATAAGGCAGAGGGCAAGGATGAAACACTAGAGGAGGGGAGGTCTAGGAACTGAAGCGCCTGAGTGTTGGGTAGACTTAGAGGACAGTGAAATGACCACGAATTGTGACGGGAGAGATGATGAAGAGTGAAGCAGGTGTGTGTGGAGGGTGGATGGATGGCGCTGACTAGGAATCCGGGCAGCCACGGCACCCTCACTGGGCGGTGGGGTTAAACGCTCGGGCGTGTTAGTGCACAGTGCCTAGCAACACGGGGCACTCTGATGTCAGCCATCACACTTCTACTTAATATTCTTGAGTTACAATACCAGACACTGTCCTGTAGACTTCTAAGTGCTTTCATTTGATCAAAAACATTTCTAACGTACTTCTAAAATAAGAGTTGTAAATCAGAACTTGAAGGAAAAATTCACTCTGGGTTATTTATTTCCTTAACAGATTTTATTGCCTGAGACAAGGGTAGGCAAACTTCTTCCGTAAAGGGCCAGAGAAAATATTTTAGGCTTTTCGGGGCCCTATGGCCTTTGTTGCAACTGCTCTACTCTGCCCTTGTAGCAGGCAAACAGCCATACACAGTTCATAAACAAACAAGCGTGGTATTGAAATGAAAGTACTGTTTAAAAAAACAGTGGGCAGTGGGTTATAGTTTGCTGACCCTTGGCCGAAGACAGTATTTATAAGGTAGTGATGTAGGGTTTTTGTACCTCACATGATATTCCTAAGGATTTGGTATGTTGTATTTGGTGATGCCTATTACAGTAAGATTATAATCTTAGACATAGGTGACCTTGCATCTTAACTAATCTTACCAAAGCCATGAAGCTATGGCTTCATATTTGTTATACACAATACTTGTTATGCTCTGATTATATAAGTCATTTCAAATAAAAGATCTTACTAGGTTTCAGGTCTAAAGATTGAGTAAACTTCTAAGAGGCAGAAAATGTTTAAAGCTACATTTTCTTATTGTGAATGACAGACGTAACATACCTTGGTGCTCTCCTTTCCTGCAGTGTTTGTATTTTAATCTCTTTCTTGTAAATTTTTAGGGATCCAGATTAGATGATCAAAGATGCGCTCCACCACCTGCTGCCACAAAGGGACCAACAGTACCAGATGAAGACTTTTTTAGCCTTATTTTACGGTCTCAAGCAAAAAGAATGGATGAACAGAGAGTTCTTTTACAAAGAGATCAAAACAGAGACACTGAATTTGGACCGAAGGACCTTTTGCAGAGTAATGCTCTGTTGGAACTTGAAAATTCAGGAAAAAAATAAGCAAACCACTAGTATACAATGAATATCTTTTTTAAAGCGACCTTATTTCCTTTCAGAACACTGCAGGAAAATTCAATCTATTACTTTTTTCCTTCAAAGGAGAAATTATAGCACTGTACTGAGCTTAAAAATGTTTTTAGCATGATGTAAATATTTAACCTTTGATAGCATAGTATTAACATTCCTCTGGACATTTGTTTCAGGGTAGAGGTGTCTTAAAAGGTGCTTCATCAACTTTTGTGATTACTGCTTGGGATTATGTTCTTCCGCAACTTGTTAGATTCCTTTACCTAGTATTTGTAAAGTAGCAAGTTAAATGAATCTAGCCTAGGATTTAATCCTCTTGCTGAGGTAGATTTTTTTTTTTTTTTTTTTTACTTTTAATTGACAATGGCTCTTTTTTATACCGATGTAGTAGGAAAGTATGCTATTTCATAAAAATAATATACTTGACCAATGTGTAAAAAATTATACAGTCTATTAAAAAATATCTAGATTTTTTTCCACTAAGAAAATCGCTATTTTCAATATAATTTTAGGCCAAAACCATTATAAAAGAAACTCTTAAAAATAAACTTCTTTAGCATGCTTTGGCCTCTGTGTAATTTTTTAAATAACTGATTTTTATATATTTACATATATAAGTACAGATATGTATATATGTACATTTTGTGTGTGTGTGTGTGTGTGTATATATAAAATGGTTTAAAACTGTATGTTCTGTTGCAAAATACTGTTGTAAAACTTTTTAGGACCTAATGTCAGAAAATCCAAAACCCTCATGTGACTCTGTCAAGAACGTAGGTCACAAAAATTAAGTACGAAAGACGTAGGTTAAGCCCTCAGTTGTCATTAAGCCTCTTCCCAGAAACTGAAGGAGGTTTTACAAGGGGACATAATGCAACATGACATAAGTTTAGCAAAAGCAAATCAACAGGGATGGGACAGAGCTGGGCCTGGACTAAGGCTGAATTGCATAATACAAATGCCCACGCCTGGAACAAGTTGGCAACTCATTCACCTCTGGTTGCTTCTGATTCTACACAGCTGGGATGGGATCTAGGGATCTGGGCCTTTGTTCTTTCTAAAAATCCTCCAGGTGATTTTTATGGGCAGTGAAAAGCACTTCTACCAATAGCTAATGTTTTAAAAAATGAGAAGAAAGATAGTTACACAATCTGGACTCACATTAAGGGCTCAGAAGGAAAAAAAAAAGATTACTCCTGGTTCTGAGATCAGACACAAATTTTGTCAAAAGTACTAACACCTGGATTATATTATGTTTTATGTATCATATATAGGGTATAATGTCCTGGATTAGCATCCTTTTAAAACCTGCACTTAAATTCCATTGGGCTTTTTCTTACAAGCATATTTACTGAGCAAAGACAAGTATACCAAACCACAATAATGTAAAAATAAGTGTTTATTTTGTGTATATGGTAGTTCTCAGGCCCTGTAAACATTCAGCGTTATCCATTCCACTTAAAAACTGCTTTTGAAAAGCTATCTGCCCCACTCTGATTTTCCTAAAAGCTCGTTACTATAATCCTTGATTTTAATGATAAATATTGGCTAGACAATAAACAAGTCTGTTTCTTCTAGTTATAAACTGGCCTTGATATATTCAATTTGCTTTAATAAGTCTTCCCTGAATTGCTGTCACCTTTCAACAGCAGTACCTTGCTGCCCTGATGTCAAAGTAGATTTCACCCCCAAATGGTTATCTGTAATGAAAGAATACAAAGGTGAACTTTTTCTTAAATTTTCTTTTAAAGATTCATTTTTGGATAGATAAAAAGCAGTCAGAAGTGCAAAACAACATTAACTGTACTCTCACAGTTACAGTCTATCAACTGAGGCATTCATTTCACAGCTCAGAGGATAATTAGCACCTTCGGAGCATACAATCAGTGTGAACAGGCCTAGCCCCCAGATGACTACTTTATATTCATCAGTATTCACAAATCTATCCCAAACTGCCAGCATCACTACATGCCTACTATGTTATAAAGTTTTATATAAAATCCTTTTGCATTTCTTGGAGAAAATTACCTTTCTGATGAAATACTAATGTTTGCAGTACGAAGCTAGAAAATAATATTAACACATAAATTGTTACAGGCATCTAAGTGATGCTTCTGGGAGCCAAAAAGGGGTATTTCTGCATTTCACGTAAAAAACATATCAAAAAGCAAATGCTGGGCTTCCCTGGTGGCGCAGTAGTTGAGAGTCCGCCTGCCGATGCAGGGGACATGGGTTTGTGCCCCGGTCCAGGAAGATCCCACATGCCGCAGAGTGGCTGGGCCCATGAGCCATGGCCGCTGAGCCTGCGCGTCCGGAGCCTGTGCTCCGCAAATGCTTTAAATACATCTTTTTTTCTGAAAGAAATGCCTGCATGAAAATTTTAAGACTATTCCTGACTGCTATCATTTTTAGTAAGCAGCTGAATATAAATTATAGTGTGAAGGTTAAGATAAAGGATACCTGAATATGTGTAATATATGTGCTTCCTAGTTAGATCTTGTGCAAAATTTATAAATTCCTATTTTAGAAAGTTTAAAATGAAGAATAGTTTAAAAATCAGAATAACTAATTTGAAATGTTGATTATATCACCTGTCTAGGGTTAAAAAAAAAAATCCTACTCTGTTTTCCTTATTGTGGTATTTATTCCTCTCTTTGTATAGATCTCTAAAAATTAGAACTTCATATGGCTTGGGCAATATGGTTTACTGTAATATAAATAAGATATAGTAATATCTAACAATCACCACTGCTGGGATTCTGAGTAGCAAGGAAAACACGTTTTATAAAGCCTGTGTACTTCATCTGCTGGGGAAATAAAGCCATTCTCAAAGGATGTAAAACTGAGATTACTGACTTAACAAGCTATGTAATCTAAATTCCCCTGACAATCTTCATTTCTGTCTTAGCTAAGGATAAAGTAAAAGGGGTGATAAGGAAGCAGGCCCAGTAATAGTGGTAAGAGTTGAGAGATGAAGGCTGATCTGCAGGCAGCCTACACGAGGCAGACTGACGCTGGTGATGCAGGCTCTGTGGCTGCACTAAAATGCTGAAGTGAATGAAGAGGGTAAGCATGACTACAGTCACTTTCCTTAAATGTTGTTTTTGAGTACCTACCACTTGATATATTCTGAGTCCAGTGCACAACAAATAATTCTGTTAACTAAAGTAGGTATCACAGGACTTCCACGAGGCAACACACTTTGGTAAGTTGGTTCCTATATATGCCTGTAAACAACAGAACTCCTTTTTCAATGTCCCCTAATTCAAACTGGCCTCTTTGATTATTCAAAATCATTAATGCTTGCCATATGTCATCTATGAGATCCTGTTCCAGAATTAACACTTCAAAACTTTATAGGATGCATCTTAATATCAAAGAAAGATGAAATTAAACAGAGATACATGTGCGCTTGTCAGTAAAAATACTGTTTAAGTTGGCACCTGTGTAGAAAATAACAGAATATTTGTAGAGAAGAAGAAATAGCTGTGAAGAGTATACTTTACAAAACTCAAAGATGACCTCAGAGCTGTGGTCCATGTCTGTGTTCCTCTAGCCACATGGGCTGCAGTCTGGATCCCTTCCACACACCCTCACTGCAGTGCTGGGCTGGACGTGCTGCCTTCCTCTGGGCCGCCTGTGGCGTCAGTCCTGAGCTGGGCCTTTTCCACTGCAGGGGAACCTTCCACACTCTCTGGTATCTTTTGGCCAGAGACAGGCTTAGCAGACTGGCTGCTTTCAGTCAGTGTGCTTTCTCCTGAGATTCCACCAATTTCTCTGGGCTTTGTATCCAAAATAGGTGATTTATGCTACAAAGTAGAGAATTACAGTGTTTTAATTGTTTAATTAACATAATGTGAAGGTTTGTAATAAACATGTTCAACAAGTTCCCACACAAATCTGTTATAGCAAATGTTGAACTCTTTCAAGTCCTGGTTCCAGTGCTGGATTGTAATTATATAAATGTTATTAAGCCTCACAGAACTGTACATGGAGGAATGGGAAACTCAGGATATGCCAGGTGGTTTAGTGATGCAGCTTAAGGAAGGGACAGGAAGACTGGTGACCAGTACTGCTAACTCCTCTTGCTAGGGAGAATAATTCATTCAACAAATATTTACTGAGCATACATTAAGTTCGAGGTGCTGGGGATACAAGACAATAAACAGACAAAAACCCCTGCCCTCCCTGGAATTTACATTTAAGTTGGGGAGAGAATCAGGCAATAAATTAACAAAGTATCATGCTGTGGGTGTGAGGGTTGGATAGCTGTTTAAATTAGGGCAGTCTGAAAAGATGACATGAGCAAAGGCTTGAAGAAATGAACCTTATGAATATACTGGGAACAGCATTCTAGATAGTGAACAGCAAGTACAAAGGCTTGAGTTCAAGGAATAGGCAGGAGGCCCTTGTGGCTGAAGGAGAATGAGGGTGGAGGGGGCGCAGGAGGAGAGAGCAGCGTGGTAATGGAGGTGGGAAGCCCTAGGCCATCTTGATATCTTTGGCTTTCCCTTCAAGTGAGCCCGGACCTCACTGGAGGATTTTTGAGATGAGTGACAGATAACCATTAACTATTAAAGCTGAAAGGAACATCTTAATTTTCTAGACACAGGCAGATATGTTTCTTCTAAGGAACTCCGTGGGAAGGGATTCTACAATTTCCTAGATTCTACTGCGCTTCCTACTATTTCTCAAAGGTTTGCGTCTGCAACCTAAACTTTCCAAATGACAATACAAAGTCCTCTCTCAAACAGAAATGGAAATGTCCCTTTAAATGGCCAATAATGGTGGAAAAGAGGCCTCACCATTCCACAGGTAAAAAGTGTAGTCTAGCCAGCCAACGATATAAAAGATTTGGGAAAGCGAGGTTTTTGGTCCTTTCCCAGCTCACTCTTCCATCTACCTAAGGCTTCAGGGCTCTCCTGCGGGTTGGCTCCCTAAGGCTCCAGGCCTTCAGTGAGGACTTCTCTCTGATCTCTTCAAAGGTGGAAATTTCAGTCATGCTCACTTGTTGGTTTCCTATGAAATGTCATTATGAATTACCATCTGTTCCAACAAATTACTGTTAAATACTATTTAACATAAAAATTAAATCTCATTTCTTCTGAGGAGGCTGGACTTTCAACCAGAAAGGGGGAGAGTGAATAATTATTATCACTGGTGATATAATTAACCATGAAAAGTAAAAGCACTTAACCAAAAGCACTATAGGAAGCACTTACACCTAGTATGAAGGGACAGCGAAATAAACAGTTGCTGACTTACACTGGGTACCACCTTGGGATGCTCTCTCGCCTCTGCGTCTGGTAAATCAAATGCCGGAAGCACTTCAAGGCTCTTGTTGCCAGTCTGAAATCTCAAGTCAACATCTCTCTCTCTCAAAACATCTCTTCTACCCTCACATATTTTGTCATTAGGGCCTTGCTCAATGGGGCCAATTTGGCCCCTATAATAGAAATCTGCATCACCTGCTCCACCACGGGGTCTATAATCAATTTCCTGCTGCCATCTTCTTTCACCTGGCTGAAGTGCCTGGGGTGGTTCTCTTTCAGGGCCACCCACATGTCTCAGCATATTAACTGATTTTCCAGCACCATAGCAGAAACTCTAGAAGGAAAAGAAATACATATTCCTGAGTACTTAATGGCTGATTTACAATGAAATTTTGAGGTGCTTTCCACGGTGCCAACAAAATTTCCTAACTTGTGGCATTTATAGACATAAACATCTTAATTTCATTGGGCTTTCTCCAGATTAATACAGGGCCAGAGTAGCCAATAAAATTTGAGAAATCACCAAGTATTAAGCAGACATTTCAATCAGCTGGACACATTTTTATTGAATTGTAACAGCAGTTAGGCTAAAGCCTAGAAATTTAAAAGGTATTGTCTGATCACTGCTCATGTGTTGTCTACATTTACACGCATCATATAAGGTAAATGCTGAAAATTAAAGTTGTACACCATTATGTAAATATTCTCCTGTAGGTTTAATTTTTACAAACTCGCTTTAGCTACAGCTAAAATTCAACAGGTTTTGAGTCACACTCCAAGGGAAAAACTAGGCAGCAGTTCTCAAAGTGTGGCCCAGGGACCCCTCAGGGGATCTCTGAGACTCTCAGGAATCTGTGAGGTCAAAAGTTTTCATAATACAAAGACATTAGTCTTCTACACTCTCTTCTTGTACAGCAGAGTCTTGCGGGGCTACAGTGACTGCCTCACTCTGATGGCTCATGCACTGTGTGCTTGTGTATACTTGTATTTTAAACATTTCTGGTAAATATCAATAAATAAACCTCCCACAAACAAGTGCTCTTTGTGGTGTTCAATTCTGAAGAATACAGAAGGGTCCTGAGAACAAAAAGTTTGAAAACCACTGTACTAGAGATACTACTCTTTGAAGACAGAGCAACAAAAGGCCTTTTCTTAGGCAGCAGATGAAGCAACAAGCGATGAAGGGGTTTTGCTTGTAATTTCAGTCTTAGAGACTAAACTACTACTACACAACTAATGTCACCTAACAAAACCATATCCCTAAACCAATGAATCCTAATCACAAGCCAAAACACAAAACAAGAATAATTTTTAAGTAAATAGATCATAGTGAATTTTGTATCCTTAAGGGAAGACAATTCTTTAATAATTTCCCCTGGCACATCTGAGTTCTTTGCATTTTGTTTTATGAGACAACTGCTTTATTAGGGTAAGTGCTGAAAATCAACCAAAAAAAGAGCTGAAGAGACCATGGATGACTGACAAGTAATATTGTAATATTCCTTAATAAATGTCTGCTCCTGGATCCCCCAAATTGTTTCTTAGTACACCCACCTCTTTCTACATCCCTTTCTGATGCTATGTTAAACCCATTGTTCTTCTGTTCTCAGTGTGGCAAAAATTCAGACTGAAATAAGGTCCCATTTCTCAAAGAGAACATAACTGATATCATGTGTATTAATTCATGAAGTTTAAAGGACAAATGTTCAAAGAGGGTATTATTCTAAATCACCGCTTTGACATCTACAATCAAACTTGAGAACCGTTTTCTTGCTTAGAGGAATGTACAAGTAAGTATAAACAAACATTTATCACTTAAAAATCATCTTTTCATGCCATTAAGCACGACTTAGCCTGATTTACAACATAAAAGAAAACCTAGTAATTTCAGAATTGCCTTTTTCTGTAAATCCTGTTAATTGTTAACAGTGCTATATACTAACCAGGACAGCTAATGCCATAATTATCAGCACTGGAATGTGTAGTAACACTGGGATCTCCTTCATGAGTGCTTTAATAAATTCACCAACTCCTTTTCCAATATGCTTCAATGGCTCCGTGACAAAGTTGGTGAATGTAACTGCCAGTGCCTACAACAAAAGATAAAAACAACTTAATTTTTTTCCTCAAAGAATTGAGGCATATAGAATAAGCCAAAATCGACTGTACTGAGGCTGAAATTATGAAATTCCATACATTTAAATGTTATATACTTTTCATGTGAAAATCACTGTGTAATGGAAGTATTTTTTTCTAGAACAAAGGTTTATCATTAGCAAAATGATGGTAAAAAACACTAACAATTTTTAATAAATACAGAGACTTTTTACTTGCTTTGTATAAGTAATTTTCACAAAATATATTCTAACCTTTGTTGGTGGGACCAACCAAATAGGGTTGACTAATAAGAGCTCGTAGTATTTTTGGCATGAGTCATCCTTATAGGTCCATGAACTTCTAAGCCATTCTATTTAGAGAAACAGACAAAAACAGTCATTTTTTTAAAAAGTCACATTTCATTCCCAAATAAGACAATATTTTAGTTTTAACTGTTCCTCTCCCCACAACCCCCAATCAATTTTAAATTGTTTTGCAAACAGACTCCCAGTAACAGTGATTTTAAAAAATTTCATCTTATGTCCAAAATGTTTATTTTAAAAATCCATTCAAATTATACAAGTCTTATACAGGTAAAATATATTTTATTAAGATTTCTAAAAAGTAAACAATTAAAAACAGTTCTTTACACACACAAAGGAATCCAAGTAAAACTGGGGAAATCTGAGTAAGATTGGTGGCTTGTATCAAAGTCAATATCCTGGCTGTGATACTGCACTACTGTAAGTATGCAAGATGTTACCAGTGGGGGAAGTGGGTAAAGGTACACAGGATCTCTCTGTATTCTTACAGCTACCTGTGAATCTACAACTATGTCCAAAAAATTTCAATTAAAAATGTCAGTTCTTGGGCTTCCCTGGTGGCGCAGTGCTTGAGAGTCCGCCTGCCGATGCAGGAGACGCGGGTTCGTGCCCCGTTTCGGGAAGATCCCACAGGCCGCGGAGCGGCTGGGCCCGTGAGCCATGGCCACTGAGCCTGCGCGTCCGGAGCCTGTGCTCCGCAACGGGAGAGGCCACAACAGTGAGAGGCCCGCATAACGCAAGAAAAAAAAAAAAAAAAAAAAAAAAAAAAAAAAAAAAAATGTCAGTTCTTTACTTATTTTACAAAATAAAGTAGAACATTAGTTCTCTCACTTTTTCTAAATCAGACTCATGTACATTATGTACTAGCAAGAGCTACAGGAGGCATTTAGTTGTTCCCTGAAGCCAGGAAGCAAGGCTGGGCTGGTTTGGCTCCCATATCTGTTCAAGAAAATTAATTTTTTGGACACCTTGATTTGTTGCTGAGATTCTATTCTGGGTCAGTCATTATAGACTTGCATTTATAAAGAGACTTTGATTATCAAACCATTCCCACTGCTAGATACCTATAACTGAAGGCAGTCAACATTAGTGAGAATGTTCATAAAATTTGTAAGAAAAAGTAAAATAATTCCTAATTTAAAAAAAAACAGTATAGTAAAGCTACAATAAGATTTCACACGTCAATATAAGGATATTAAATCAAAGATGGAAATGAATTCATAAATACATTGATTCACTTCTCTAATAAACTTCTGCTGAGGACCCAGAATGTGCTAGACAGTGCTAAGGACTAGATGAACAAAAGTGAGTCTAATGCAGGGAGACAGATTATATAAGAGCCAGCAATATACACACTTTCTATCCCTTTCCTGTCACATTACATGAACACAAAAGTCACCGGTCTGAAATCTAAGACTCTTCTTGCCTGTTCTGATACTAAAGATTCAGTCATAGAAAGCCTCCTTCTGGCATTTTATCATTTCTTTGTAATTATTAATATGTTTTTTCATTCTCAGAAATTCTACTCAAAATAAGGCCAAGGGAACCAACACCTTACCCAAGAGACTTCCAGTCCAATCCATGTTCTCAGCACACACATTGTTTAATGGCTCCATCTTGGCAACTTCAGCCTGATGCTGGGCAAAGGCTAGCTGACCAACACCAAAGGGAACCATGAAAGGCTGCTAACAATGAAGGTTACGTCTACACATCCTAAAAACCTTAGTTCAAAGTGTGTCTTCACCATTCACCCAAACCAGAGTATTTAAAATTTTTTCACAGAAAAAAATATATTATTTTTAAAAAGTGCCTCTTTTCAGTTCATGGCAAAACAGTCTTAATGCAACAGGTAAAGAACTAACTACAATTGCCTTCTTTATAAAGTAATTATGAGGAGGAAGGAAAACCTTTTTACTAAAGATTGTTTTAAAGATTAGTTCAAATATAGCTGATATCATGCCCCCAATTATAGCTATACATATTAAACGACTACTCATTCTCTTATACAATTCATGACAAAATGGTGTTTTGCTTTGGATGATTTTTAGTACAAATGACCAATAGGCCTTTTATAAATAAAAGCCCTGGGGGAAATCATTGAGAGAACAATTTTCAACCAAACTACCTTCTTTCCTCCAATTTGTAAATACTTAGTTCTAGAAGCTACAGAACTTAGAGCTAAGGAAATATCACAATGATTTAATCAGATGAATTCACTGAAAATAGTTGGCTACTTGACTCACCCTGCTAAAAAGATCTAAAATTTTCCTTAAATGATTATGCTATTTTGACAGGAACAATAATGCTTCTTCAAATTTCTATATATAACATGGTCCTGATTTTTAAAGAATTAAAAATTTGGAAAAAGTTTATAAAGAAATACCTCAAAATACCGACAGTGATTATCTCTAGGTGGTAAAATTATAGACAATTTTATTTTTTCGCCACTGCACGCAGCTTGCGGGATCTTAGTTCCCCAACCAGGGATCGAACCCTGGCCCCCGGCAGTGAGAGTGCCGAGTTCTAACCACTGGACTGCCAGAAAATTCCCTAGACAATTTTTAAGAATTAAATTTCTCTGTATCTTTCTTTCCTATTTTCTCTACCATAAATATACCACTTTTATATTCAGAAAATCAACTAATTTTAAAAAACAATATTTTGGTATCACTTCTAGCAAATAAAAAGACATACCCCAAATTACCTACATGAGAATTTTTCAAGTGTTGTCTACATAACTCTATTCTGATTTAGCTGTCCAGATGCCACCCATCATCAGGAATTGGGTTATGAAAATCAGGACTGCACATTTTTCCCCACTAACTGGTCAAGGACCCAAAGCACTGAGCAGCTGCCAATTTCCTCACCATCACCATCTCCAATCACTGCCTCCTGCCCTCATCTGAGGCAAGATTATATACTAGCTCTAAATGGATTACAGTCTTTCATTATGAAATAACATTTGAAAACTTAAAAACCTTCTATCTATACAATACCTTATATAAATAAATCCAATTCCATCCCAAACTGATGAGAAAACTGATGAATAAAACACGTCTCAACTGGGTGTACCAACGCACACATGTCCACAGCTCAGTAGCTACTAACACCACGATGCAGAGCAGACAAAGAAGCATCTCAAAAACAGAAACAGAATAGAAGAGTCACCGCCAAGCCATCCTTCCCAAAAACAACACTGATCGTCAGCAAAAACAAAAGAACTGGACTTGAATACGCAAAATCATTTGTACCATTTTGCTGCATGTTCGTCAACCCAGTATGAGTGACTTAGTATGAGTTCTCAACATAATTATGGTGGGGTTTTTTAAGTGTTTTAAAAAATAAAAACATGTTAAAAATAAAAACATGTTAATCATGTCCCCCCTCATCCCATCTTACCATCAATACGTTATATGGATCCACTCCAAAGAAATCTTCAAATTGCCACTTCCATGTTTCAAAATTATGAAACTTAAAATTAATTAAAATATCACTTAGTGCATCATCCAAGGCTCCTGGTTTCCAATCCTCTCCACTGAGAAACTTTTGTATTTCTAACAAGGTTTGTCTTTTAAGGATAATCTCAGCATCATAATGCATATCACCTTTGTTTTCATCAGGCTGAATTAAATTTGCCAAAAAATAAAAATAAAACAGAAAAGGGGAATTTTATCATTATATTTACTCAATGAAATATTTTAAGACAAAAGCTAATTTGGAACTAAATATATAATTAGTTCACAATATTTCACAGGGATAAAATAAGAGGAATAATATCTACCTGACTCACAGGCCAACATGAAAACCAAAGATAATACACGTGAAAAACACTTCAAAAATTATAAAACTCTATGCAAGTAACATACAGTACATTTTACTAAATTACAGTTGATTTCTGCTATCTGCAGTACTTACATTCTATAAAGTCACCCTGAACACTAGTTAGCAAATACTGAACCATGGCTCCTACAGGAAATACAGGGTTAGGTTCCTGCAAGCACATTTTCATCAACCAATCAATTCATAACCTTTTTATGTTACTGTTTAAAGACACCTTAATATGGGGACCTCCCTGCTGGTCCAGTGGGTAAGACTCCACGCTCCCAATGCAGGGGGCCCAGGTTCAATCCCTGGTCTGGGAACTAGATCCCACATGCATGCCGCAACTTAAGAAGCCCGTGTGCTGCAACTAAAAAAAAAAAAACCATCCCGCATGCCACAACTAAGACCCAGCGCAGCCTAAATAAATAAATATTGAAGAAAAAAAAGGAAAGAAAGAAATTTTTAAAAATAAAGACACCTTAATATATATACTGTGGATCCATTAACACTGAGCTCATAGCCAACAGCACTATGACTCGTGACTGAACTAAGCTTAACTAACAAGGGAATTTTCTTTAAGGCACATCTCAGCCTTCCTGTGCTTAGGAACACTAGACAGCATAACACTTGGGAGATTTTTTTTGCGGTACGCGGGCCTCTCCCTGTTGTGGCCTCTCCCGTTGCGGAGCACAGGCTCCAGACGCGCAGGCTCACCGGCCATGGCTCAAGGGCCCAGCCGCTCCACAGCATGTGGGATGTTCCCAGACCGGGGCACGAACCCACGTCCCCTGCATCAGCAGGCAGACTCTCAACCACTGCACCACCAGGGAAGCCTGGGAGATTTTTAAACAGCAAAATTTTAAAAATTAAAAAATGAAAGCCCGAAAAAATAAACAGACCACATAAAAGTACTTGTTTATAACATGAGAGCTGAAAACAAGAAGGCAAAAAATGGCCTTGTTTCACCTCAGCTGAGAGTGGGCTCAGTGAGCAACTCAAATGTTTTGTCGCACCGCACATGTCTGAAAGTGACCACAAAAGCAGGAGTACTGATTCTGAGGTTACAAATAAAGTTTAATATTTGAAATATTCAAAAATATGGAATCCACAAATAATGAGGATAAACTATCATGATTTTATGATTTCGTTTATGACTTTCCATTTGCTGACACAGTTTTCAAATAGCCTAAAATCTGCAGTAGTACAAATAAGAAAAACAAAAAGGATCTCAAAAAGCAGCAAAATCTGGGTTTCCATAAATATGCATGACAGTCACAACTATATTACTGAGAGTTCAGGTTAGCAAAATCATTATAAACATTATCTTTTCTAATAGTAAATACTGATATTTATATTAAAAAGTAAATATAAAATGAGAAAAACCAAACTGTCATGTAATATCACAAATCATCAGTAAGTATAAAAAAGCGGCCATTAATATTTCTAGAAAACCAGGAACGAAATATTCCAAGCATCTCCATCTTGAGTATTTTCTGACTCTGTTTCCTCATCTATAAAATAGACTCTTTTCCACCTTGCACTCAGTTATAAGACTCAAAATGAAGGGTGTACATGTGAGTACATCTGCTTTTACATCTCCAAAATAAGGTGGGATTACTATTCATCTAACACCACCACTCAGTTATAAGACTCAAAATGAAGGGTGTACATGTGAGTACATCTGCTTTTACATCTCCAAAATAAGGTGGGATTACTATTCATCTAACACCACCTTTTTTTTTTTTAACATCTTTATTGTGGTATAATTGCTTTACAATGGTGTGTTAGTTTCTGCTTTATAACAGAGTGAATCAGTTATACATATACATATGTTCCCATATCTCTTCCCTCTTTGTCTCCCTCCCTCCTACCCTCCCTATCCCACCCCTCCAGACAGCCACAAAGAACCGAACCGGTTTCCCGGTGCCATGCGGCTGCTTCCCACTGGCTATCTACCTTACGTTTGTTAGTATATATATGTCCATGTCTCGCTCTCGCCCTATCACAGCTCACCCTTCCCCCTCCCCATATCCTCAAGTCTGTTCTCCAGTAGGTCTGTGTCTTTATTCCTGTTTTACCCCTAGGTTCTTCACAACATTTTTTTTTCTTAAATTCCATATATATGTGTTAACATACGGTATTTATCCTTCTCTTTCTGACTTACTTCACTCTGTATGACAGACTCTAGGTCTATCCACCTCATTACAAATAGCTCAATTTCGTTTCTTTTTATGGCTGAGTAATATTCCACTGTATATATGTGCCACATCTTCTTTATCCATTCATCCGATGATGGGCACTTAGGTTGTTTCCATCTCCGGGCTATTGTAAATAGAGCTGCAATGAACATTTTGGTACATGACTCTTTTTGAATTTTGGTTTTCTCAGGGTATATACCCAGTAGTGGGATTGCTGGGTCATATGGTAGTTCTATTTGTAGTTTTTTAAGGAACCTCCATACTGTTCTCCATAGTGGCTGAACCAATTCACATTCCCACCAGCAGTGCAAGAGTGTTCCCTTTTCTCCACACCCTCTCCAGCATTTATTGTTTCTAGATTTTTTGATGATGGCCATTCTGACTGGTGTGAGATGATATCTCATTGTAGTTTTGATTTGCATTTCTCTAATGATTAATGATGTTGAGCATTCTTTCATGTGTTTGTTGGCAGTCTGTATATCTTCTTTGGAGAAATGTCTATTTAGGTCTTCTGCCCATTTTTGGATTGGGTTGTTTATTTTTTTGTTATTGAGCTGCATGAGCTGCCTGTAAATTTTAGAGATTAATCCTTTGTCAGTTGATTCATTTGCAAATATTTTCTCCCATTCTGAGGGCTGTCTTTTGGTCTTGTTTATGGTTTCCTTTGCTGTGCAAAAGCTTTGAAGTTTCATTAGGTCCCATTTGTTTATTTTTGTTTTTATCTCCATTACTCTAGGAGATGGGTCAAGAAGGATCTTGCTGTGATTTATGTCATAGAGTGTTCTGCCTATGTTTTCCTCTAAGAGTTTGATAGTTTCTGGCCTTACATTTAGGTCTTTAATCCATTTTGAGCTTATTTTTGTGTATGGTGTTAGGGAGTGATCTAATCTCATACTTTTACATGTACCTATCCAATTTTCCCAGCACCACTTATTGAAGAGGCTGTCCTTTCTCCACTGTATATTCCTGCCACCTTTATCAAAGATAAGGTGACCATATGTGCATGGGTTTATCTCTGGGCTTTCTATCCTATTCCATTGATCTATCTTTCTGTTTTTGTGCCAGTACCATACTGTCTTGATTACTGTAGCTTTGTAGTATAGTCTGAAGTCAGGCAGCCTGATTCCTCCAGCTCCATTTTTTGTTCTCAAGATTGCTTTGGCTATTCGGGGTCTTTTGTGTTTCCATACAAATTGTGAAATTTTTTGTTCTAGTTCTGTGAAAAATGCCAGTGGTAGTTTGATAGGGATTGCATTGAATCTATAGATTGCTTTGGGAAGTAGAGTCATTTTCACAATGTTGATTCTTCCAATCCAAGAACATGGTATATCTCTCCATCTGTTTGTATCATCTTTAATTTCTTTCATCAGTGTCTTATAATTTTCTGCATACAGGTCTTTTGTCTCCTTAGGTAGGTTTATTCCTAGATATTTTATTCTTTTTGTTGCAATGGTAAATGGGAGTGTTTTCTTGATTTCACTTTCAGATTTTTCATCATTAGTATATAGGAATGCCAGAGATTTCTGTGCATTAATTTTGTATCCTGCTACTTTACCAAATTCATTGATTAGCTCTAGTAGTTTTCTGGTAGCATCTTTAGGATTCTCTATGTATAGTATCATGTCATCTGCAAACAGTGACAGCTTTACTTCTTCTTTTCCGATTTGGATTCCTTTTATTTCCTTTTCTTCTCTGATTGCTGTGGCTAAAACTTCCAAAACTATGTTGAATAAGAGTGGTGAGAGTGGGCAACCTTGTCTTGTTCCTGACCTTAGTGGAAATGCTTTCAGTTTTTCGCCATTGAGGATGATGTTGGCTGTGGGCTTGTCATATACGGCCTTTATTATATTGAGGAAAGTTCCCTCTACACCTACTTTCTGCAGGGTTTTTATCATAAATGGGTGTTGAATTTTGTCAAAAGCTTTCTCTGCATCTATTGAGATGATCATATGGTTTTTCTCCTTCAATTTGTTAATATGGTTAATCACATTGATAGATTTGCGTATATTGAAGAATCCTTGCATTCCTGGAATAAACCCCACTTGATCATGGTGTATGATCCTTTTAATGTGCTGTTGGATTCTGTTTGCTAGTATTTTGTTGAGGATTTTTGCATCTATGTTCATCAGTGATATTGGCCTGTAGTTTTCTTTCTTTGTGACATCCTTGTCTGGTTTTGGTATCAAGGTGATGGTGGCCTCGTAGAATGAGTTTGGGAGTGTTCCTCCCTCTGCTATATTTTGGAAGAGTTTGAGAAGAATAGGTGTTAGCTCTTCTCTAAATGTTTGATAGAATTCGCCTGTGAAGCCATCTGGTCCTGGGCTTTTGTTTGTTGGAAGATTTTTAATCACAATGGTTGTTAGTATTTGCCTTATGTATTGAGGTGCTCCTATGTTGGGGGCATAAGTATTTACAATTGTTATATCTTCTTCTTGGATCGATCCCTTAATCATTATGTAGTGTCCTTCTTTGTCTCTTCTGATAGTCCTTATTTTAAAGTCTATTTTGTCTGATATGAGAATTGCTACTCCAGCTTTCTTT
Source organism: Lipotes vexillifer (assembly GCF_000442215.2). Lineage (NCBI taxonomy): Eukaryota > Metazoa > Chordata > Mammalia > Artiodactyla > Lipotidae > Lipotes > Lipotes vexillifer. Next base: position 2,686,416 of record NW_006774564.1, on the reverse strand, counting down.
TGGTTTCCATTTGCATGGAATATCTTTTTCCATCCCCTTACTTTCAGTCTGTATGTGTCTCTAGGTCTGAAGTGGGTCTCTTGTAGACAGCATATATATGGGTCTTGTTTTTGTATCCATTCAGCCAATCTGTGTCTTTTGGTGGGAGCATTTAGTCCATTTACATTTAAGGTAATTATCGATATGTATGTTCCTATTCCCATTTTCTAAATTGTTTTGGGTTCGTTATTATAGGACTTTTCCTTCTCTTGTGTTTTTGTCTAGAGAAGTTCCTTTAGCATTTGTTGTAAAGCTGGTTTGGTGGTGCTGAACTCTCTCAGCTTTTGCTTGTCTGTAAAGGTTTTAATTTCTCCATCAAATCTGAATGAGATCCTTGCTGGGTAGAGTAATCTTGGTTGCAGGTTTTTCTCCTTCATCACTTTCAGTATGTCCTGCCACTCCCTTCTGGCTTGTAGAGTTTCTGCTGAGAGATCAGCTGTTAACCTTATGGGGATTCCCTTGTGTGTTATTTGTTGTTTTTCCCTTGCTGCTTTTAATATGCTTTCTTTGTATTTAGTTTTTGACAGTTTGATTAATATGTGTCTTGGCGTATTTCTCCTTGAATTTATCCTGTATGGGACTCTCTGTGCTTCCTGGACTTGATTAACTATTTCCTTTCCCATATTAGGGAAGTTTTCAACTATAATCTCTTCAAATATTTTCTCAGTCCCTTTCTTTTTCTCTTCTTCTTCTGGAACCCCTATAATTCGAATGTTGGTGCGTTTAATGTTGTCCCAGAGGTCTCTGAGACTGTCCTCAGTTCTTTTCATTCTTTTTTCTTTATTCTGCTCTGCAGTAGTTATTTCCACTATTTTATCTTCCAGGTCACTTATCCGTTCTTCTGCCTCATTTATTCTGCTATTGATCCCATCTAGAGTATTTTTCATTTCATTTATTGTGTTGTTCATCATTGTCTGTTTCATCTTTATTTCTTCTAGGTCCTTGTTAACTGTTTCTTGCATTTTGTCCATTCTATTTCCAAGATTTTGGATCATCTTTACTATCATTATTCTGAACTCTTTTTCAGGTAGACTGCCTATTTCCTCTTCATTTGTTAGGTCTGGTGCCTTTTTATCTTGCTCCTTCATCTGCTGTGTGTTTTTCTGTCTTCTCATTTTGCTTATCTTACTGTGATTGGGTTCACCTTTTTGCAGGCTGCAAGTTCATAGCTCCCATTGTTTTTGAGGTCTGTCTCCAGTGGCTAAGGTTGGTTCAGTGGGTTGTGTAGGCTTCCTGGTGGAGGGGACTAGTGGCTGTGTTGTGGTGTATGAGGCTAGATCTTGTCTCTCTAGTGGGCAGGTCCACCTCTGGTGGTGTGTTTTGGGGTGTCTGTGGACTTATTATGATTTTAGGCAGCCTCTCTGCTAGTGGGTAGGGTTGTGTTCCTGTCTTGCTATATGGTTGGCATAGGTTGTCCAGCACTGTAGCTTGCTGGTCGTTGAGTGAAGCTGGGTGCTGGTAACACCCCCTTTTTTTAAGTTTTCTTGATGTTTCAACTCCTCAAAGTGAAAACAATGACTGTAAAAAATGGAAATCTTAACATTAATCATGAACAGTATGTGCCTGATATGTAATTTCTATAAAGCAGCCTTGCCACAGTAAACAGCTAGGGGGAAAAAACTACTTAAAACACACTTTTCTTTTTCTCAATATATAATGATATCACATCATCTGAATAAGAAAGTGTGGAAGTGGTAGAAAACAAGAAGTAAGGACTGGGATAGAATTTCCTTACCAAGGCATGAGTTATTAAGTTTCTAACTGTTCAATAAAGTTCAAATAGCAAATTTAAAACAATCTCCCTCTGGACTTCCCCTTCACCTTCCAATACAGGGAGGCGTGTGTTCAATCCCTGGTTGAGGAACTAAGATCCCACATGCCGTGCAGTGCAGTGAAAATTTTAAAAAAAAACAAAAAAACTCCCTCTCCCTCCAACTCAATTCAGTGGTAGGAAAGTGCACTGAGTAAGTAAATCCCCATGAAGTATAGGAAAAAGAGGAGGGATCTGCACTGCTCACTTTGCCTTCCACCAAACCACTGTAAAGCAGGCAGCTACCTTCAATCCTGCATGAATAGGTTTTGGTAAAAGGGTGAGTCAGGTATTCTCTGTTGAAGCATAATGATGCTTTGCCACTGCTTGATATAATGTGAAATTAATAAATAATGAAAATATTCACTACACTGATTAGTATTACACCACCAAATACTCACAAGGCCAAGCTTTCTGGTTTCAATTAAAATCTTATTTAAGTATCTCCTAAAAACAGGATTGCTTTGACTTTCATAGTCTTTTCTCTTCTGCTTTTCACACTCATCGATCTGTAACCACAAAATAAATACAACATTAGTTAGCGTCAAAATTTAATGTAGTAAGGGTCAAGTTTCTAGCCTAGTGGCCCCATCCAGATCAAAGTAAGGAGCTCGTTATTTTTTATCATGCTCACATTAAAATGTAGATCTCACCTGCTTCCTGTGGGTTCTCTTTGCAAAGGGGAAGTAGGCAACAAATAAGGAACACATGTCCCACACTGTGCCCTGACTGGCAGTTTTCTTGCTGACTTTCGGCAATTTTAAAACTGAAGATCGTGAAACAAGGAAGCAGAGATGTGGACAAGCAGAATATCTGGACCGGGGCTTCCCTGGTGGTGCAGTGGTTGAGAGTCCGCCTGCCGATGCAGGGGACCCGCGTTCATGCCCCGGTCCGAGAAGATCCCACATGCTGCGGAGCAGCTGGGCCCATGAGCCATGGCTGCTGAGCCTGTGAATCCGGAGCCTGTGCTCCGCAACGGGAGAGGCCACAACAGTGAGGCCTGCGTACCGCAAAAAAAAATAATAATAAAAAAATAATAATAAAATAAAGTCTTAAAAAAAAAAGAACATCTGGACCAATCTGCCTCTTCCTAATTCCAAAGTAATGGTTTAACAAAGAAAGGAATGAAAAGAAAAAGGGGGGGGACCCAGAAAGAGAGGACAAAGAGAAACAGGAATAGCATGAAGCCGGAAAATGAAGGACATAGCAAAGATTTTCTTGAATGTGCATATTACTTTTGGCCTTTTATTAATTCTTCCTGCCAACTATCGATCACCCCCTACCATATGTCAGGAACCATGGCTTCTCCAGAGTGTCCTACACATGGCACCCCCTCTGCACAGAGTCCTTCATTAGAACAGACTTCCTCTGAAATTAGCTCTACAAACACCACAATGGCCTAGTCTCTGAGGGAGGGTAGTGCACATCTTACAGACATTTAGAACCTGTGAAAAGTACTTTTTACTTGAGTGTGGACCACAAGTTGCATGGAGCACTGAAGTGGGCTTTAGATGATAAACATACAATAACTGAGCACACACAGACTCAGGACAGAAAGACACTCAAGAAGTCACAGGGCAGTCTCCTCTGCTTTCAGGCAAGGTTTACAAACCCTAAGAATTTTTAGTTTCTTTTTAAGAGAAACAATTTTTTAAGAGAAACGATTTTTTAAAAACAAAGACTAAAGACTTCATTTTACCAATCATGTTGTTACAACGTTTGAACCAAAGTCACAAACAATGGAATGAAAAATTTCAGTAAAAAGGCATTTCTCCATTTCCTAACATCCAGCCAAATTAATTCACTACACCACAAAATGCAGTTAAGACTGAAGCAAATTTTATCCAAGCATTTCTTTGCTAGCACTCAGGTGAGAAAACACTCACATTTGATAAGAACCACAAGCAGCTGCTTATAGATCTCGAATTTGGATATATCTGGATCTCAATTAAAAAGCCCTCCCAGTCTCTCAAGCTGGAAACCTCCCTCATTCACGCTAGCCTTCCCTATCCTTTTCCCCTCCTCCCTCAACCATCACAACTTGCTTATTCTACCACGGAAAAGTTGCACGCTTTCCTCTTCTCTTCACCCCGTCACTGCCTCAGTGTGAGCCTCCAGTGTCGCTGGACCTCTGCCATCCCCCCCATCCCAGCCCCCTCCACACTGACACCAGCACCCTGCCTCACAACCAACTGAGGTGGGTTCCCGCAGCATAACCTGTGTTCAAACTCGCCAGCAATCTTGACCTACTTCCTCTCTCATAAACTCTACTTCAGCCACACAAAGGACTGAATAAATGAATAGCTACCACGCCCTAAATTATAATAATCCCTTATATTTATAAGAGCAACTCTTATGCTTAGAAACTAACAGTAGAGCCATTTCTTCATTTGCTATATTTGTTGTTACTACAGCCCAGCCTTGCAACAGGGGACAGAGCATCACCTTGTCCCATTCCTTGTCCCAAGAAATTTTCAGTCTGGTAAAGAAATAATTACAGCATAGTGAGATGCTGTTACAGCAAAATAGAAGTACTATTTAAAAATCAAAGGCCAGAGTAACTAAAGAAAAAAAAACCATACATATGTCAATTGTAGTTTAGATAGAAACACAAATAATGTTAGCAAAGACAGGAAAACAGAGAGCAATTTAACATGCTATAAATAATACAAAAATCATGAATCAAAAAACCTAACCTTATGAGTTAAAGAATCAAGTCTGCTGTAACATTCTGACAGTTCATCAGCATGTGGTAAGTCAGGACTGACCTCTTCTTTCTTTGATGTACCATACTTCACCTAAAGCAAAGGAGAGAGATTTTCTTTCTTTATAGTTGTTCAGTTGTAAAAATAACCTACAGTTAATGAGACTAAAATTTTTAATTCATCATTTTATGGCTTTGCTCATTATATTCCTCAACTGTATTAAACCACCAAAAAAGTAAGAGCCTCAAATTTATACACTAGCTAAGAACTAAAATCAAATTAGTTTGCTTCTCGATGGGCTTTACATTCAAATTTGAAACAGAAATAAACAGATGAGGTTGAAATCATCTTAGACTAGGAAGCAAGAAGACATTCTGCATGATTGCTAATCATTGATATGGGACTCTCATAGCTCTGTGAAAAACAATAACAAAAGTAGACTATTTCCATCACTGGACTGATAAGGTGTTATACACACATGCATTTTTTAAATACCTGAGATCTTCTCATTGTTCCTGAAGCAGCATCATAGTTAAGCATGTCTGTGGGGTCAATCCAGTCATCATCATGAGCATAAGCAGTTATCAGCCACAGACATTCACAAAAGAGCACAGAACACAGCATCCTGCATGAAGGCTACAAAAATTAATATAGTGAAGTATGATTACTTTTGGAGGAAACTGTTTTAATAATAACAATCCACTTCCTTCTAGTGTTAAGATAATGCTTTCTTAATAATAACTGAAATAAAAATATTCAGTTAAGTGGTATTCGCATAAAAACACATACACACATGCACACATTCTCACTGAGACAAAAAGTATACATAAGATTTTCTAAGTGATTCAGCAATTCCACTTCTAGGTATATCTCCAAGAGAAATGAAAATATACGTCAACACAAAAACTTGTACACAAACATTTATAGTTTCATTATTCACAATAGCCAAAAAGGAGAAACAACCCAAATGTCCCTAAACTGATGAATGAGTACCATACAGTGGAATATTATTAGGCCATAAAAAGGAATGAAGTATTGATACATGCTACAACATGGATGAATCTTGAAAACATCATGCCATGTGAAAATAACCAGTCACCAAAAACCATATATTATACGATTCCATTGATACACAATGTCCAGAACAGGCAAATCTATGCAGATTGGTAGGTATATACGTTTGAGGATATAATAAGGGGCAGAGGGGTGGTAGTTAAATGGTACAGGGTTTCTTTTTTTTGATTGAAGTACACTTGATTTACAATGTTGTGTTAGTTTCTGCTGTACAGCAAAGTGACTCAGTTATACATATGTATACATTCCTTTTTATATTCTTTTCCATTATGGTTTATCACAGGATACTGAATATGGTTCCCTGTGCTATACAGTAGGACCTTGTTATTTATCCGTTCTATAAATAATAGTTTGTGTCTGCTAACCCCAAACTCCTAATCCATCCCTGCCCCACCCCTTGGCAACCACAAGTCTGTTCTCTATGTCTGTGAGTCGGTACAGACGTTTTTGGGGTTTTTTCTCAATTTTATTTATTTATTTATTTTACTTTTGGCTACATTGGATCTTCATTGCTGCGCGCGGGCTTTCTCAAGTTTTGGCGAGCAGGGGCTACTCTTCATTGTGGTGTGTGGTCTTCTCATCGTGGTGGCTTCTCTTGTTGTGGAGCACGGGCTCTAGGCGTGCAGGCTTTAGTAGCTGTGGCACGCAGGCTCAGCAGTTGTGGCTCGCGGGCTCTAGGGCACAGCCTCAGTAGTTGTGGCGCACGCGCTTAGCTGCTCCGTGGCATGTGGGATCTTCTCAGACCAGGGCTCGAACCCACTTCCCGTGCATTGGCAGGCGAATTCTTAACCACGCTGCCACCAGAGAAGTCCCCGGTACAGAGTTTTTCATGAAAAACTCTGATGAAAGTTTTAGATCGTGATGAAAAACGATCTAAAATTAACTGTGGTAATGGTTGTACATATCTGTGAATATACTAAAAACTGCTGAATTGTACAATTTAAGAGGGTGAATTGTATAGTATGTGAATCATTTCTCAGTAAAACTGTTTTAAAGAAAACAGGTATTTGAACCAAACCCTCCCCATCTCCCATTTTTTTTAACAAATGGGAAATATAAAAGGTGCAAAATTAAGATTCAAATGATGTGACTGAACTCTCAAACAGAGAAAACAGCTTGCTTCATCTAAGCCTCTGCATAAACACCCTCAAATCATTTCAACACAGTATTTCCTCTATTCAAGGGTCCAACACAGTAGTCATTAGCCACATGTGGCTACTGAAATTTAAATTAATTAAGTTACATTGAAAGTCAGTTCCTCCTTCTCACTAGCTGCATTTCAAGTGCTCAGTTGACACATACGGCTAGTGGCTACCAAACTGGACAGCGCAGATACAGAATACTTCCATCACTGCAGAATGTTCTGTCAGACAGCCTCTCTTATACCTACTCTGAATATGGATCAGGTAAGGGATTTCCAAGATGAGAATGCCCTGGGCCCTGCCCATAAATGGCTTACACTCTAGCTGCAGGAATAAAAGTAACTCCAGGCTAAACTAAACACTCTTTTGTGTTCCTGGTGTGCTCTGTTTGTTCTTCTAGCATATCACACACTGAAATTAACCACTTACTGGTCAGTCTCATCCCTTAGCACCGCGGCTCTCAGTCTTGGCTGTGCATTAGAATCACCTGGGAAGCTTCTTAATCCTCCAATCTTCTGGCCACATCCCAACCCAACTGAATCAGAATCTCTAGGCGAGGGACCCAGGCATTGGGATTTTTAAAGCTCCCCACCAGGTTCCATCACACAAGGAAGGTAGAAAACCACTGCACTGTAACGTGAACTTTTCCAGGGAAGGTAACATCTTACTCAAGTCTAAATTCACCTTCCCAATGCCCTCTCCATCTTGCCCCTCCATCTCTCCAAGCCCAACACTCAGCCCAGTGGCAAGTGAAAGACATTCAGCAAATGTTTGTTAAGCCGCAAATGCAAATGATCAAAGCCTCAGCAGGGATTCAAAGGGTTTTAGGGGCTCACAGGATGAAGAAGCACATCTGACTGGGAGAAACTGGGAAGAGTTCATGGAGGAATGGGCATGCGAAATGGACTTTGAAGTATGGGCAACATTCTAAGAGTACGAGATGAGGGAGGCAGAGACAGAGAGGAAAATGTACTCCTCGGAGACTGGAAACACAAGGATGGACATGGCGGAACACAGGGGTGGAGAGGTGGCTGAGATGACTGCAAAAATGAAAACGCTTATGACTAACTTCACGGGCTAACAATAGCTTTCAAGGGTGATGGGAACTACATTTTGGGAAGATGAAACTAGCATTAAATGTACACTCAGAGAGTTCAACAAGGAGGCTTGAGTAGAAAAAGGATGTTGGTCTGAAAGAGTGATGTGGATGAGAACAGAAAGAACCCATTGGACATGTTTTAAAGATTAATTCTATAGACCTCAGCAACTGAAAGCACGTAGAAGAAAGAGAACGATGGCAGACATGACTCCAAGATTTTAAGGTCTACCAACAATAAAAATGGTGCTATCACTAACTTAAAAAGGAAATTCAGAACGAGAATAAGGTTTTGGGAGAACGTTCAGCACTCTTTTATTCAACGTTTACAAAATACCTGCTGGATACAGGGCACTGTTGTTAAGTGACAGGGCTACCAGGAAACTAGACCAGCCAGGTCTTCTTTAAGAAACTTACACTCTAGTGGGGGATGACAATGAATTGGCAAAAAAAAAATTTCAGATAGTGATAAGTCATATAAGGAAAATAAAACAAGACAATGGTGTAGATGGATTAGGTAATGCTGGGTATTTTAGAGAAGGCCTCTGAGGAGATGAAACATGGCCTCAAATTCTCTATCATTTCCCGCACTGAGAGATGGAGTTTGTTTCCTTTCCTCCTAAATCTGGGCTGGCCACGTGACCAGCCAAAATACTGTGGTAGAAGTAATGCTGTGTTGGTTCTGGGCCTGGCCTAACCTATACCAGGATCAGCGGCTTCTACTTTATCACTCTGGAACACCTGCTTTTGGGACACCCTCTTGGAACTCAGCCACCACGCTTTGAGAATGCCAAGTCACCTGGAGAGACCACGTGCAGGGGCACACTGAGCTCCCAGCTGGCAGCCTACATCAACGACCAGCCATGTGGGTGAGCCTTCTAGGTGGTTCCAGTCCAATCCCTTGGTAACTGACTTGGTGATCCTGCCAACATCATGTGGAAAAAAATAACTACCCAGCTGAGCTCAGTCAAACCCCATAAGCCACAGACTCATGAGAGATGATAAAATGGTTGTTGAAAGCTCCTAAACTTTGGGGTGGTTTGTTACACAGTGGTAGATAACCACAACATTTAAACAGAAAAATGATAAGCTAACCTTAGGAAGATTTAGGAAAAGAAAACCCAGAGAGAGGGCATAGCAAGCATAAAGGCCCAAGCAGGGATTATGTTTGAAGCATTCAAAGAACGGGCAAGAAGGCCAGAACAACTGGGTCCTGGGAATGAGTTGGAGGGGAGAAGGGGAATAGGCCACAGTAATGAGTGTGGTTTTAACTCTAAATGTAATAGGAAGCCACCGACTAGAGAGGTGTTTTTTTTTTTTAATTTTTGAATTTTATTTTATTTTTTTATACAGCAGGTCCTTATTAGTTATCCATTTTATACCCATCAGCGTACACATGTCAATCCCAATCTCACAATTCATCACACCACCCCACCAGCCCCCCGCCACTTTCCCGCCTTGGTGTCCATACGTTTGTTCTCTACATCTGTGTCTCCACTAGAGTTTGAGCACAGATGAGATAGAATCTGGGTTACATTCTAAAATGACTGGGGCTACTATGTGGAGGCTGGAAGAGAAGAGCAAAAGCAAGAGACTAGAAAGGAGGATTTGCAGTAGCCCAGTTGAGAGATGAAGGTGGCATGAACTAAGACAGCAACAAAGGCGATGATAAACGATAAGATTTTTAAAATTTGAGGTAGACGTTACCACATGTGGCGAAGACCAGCTAACAGGTCACCAAGCACATTCCATCTTCTTCCTTCTGGACACATGGTAACTACACATCCCAGCCCGTCCTCCAGTTAAGTATGTGACAGTTAAGTCCTGGCCAGCGCAACAGCAGTGGAAGGGATATGCAACACATCCATGAAAGCCTCCCACACGTGACCCTCTATCAGCTGGCCCCCTCGACCATCAGGGAATGGGGAAGGCACTGAGCCCTAGAGGAAGGCAGCCAAACTAAAGGAGCTGGGACCCTAAATGACCACATGCAAGGCCATCTACTAAGTGGGAACATGTTTTTTGACTTTCATGTGAACAAAAATACTTTTATGGTAAGCCCTGAGATTTGGGGGTTTGTTTTTTTAACACCATCCTGTGCTACCCTAATACAGAAATACACTGCAGAAATTGCTGGTAAATTGGATGTAAGAAGTAAGGACAAGAAAAGATTCAGGATGACATAAAGGTTTGTGACCATGGCAACTGGGGGAATGGGAAATACTGAGGGACACTCAGGTGAGCAGATAGCAAGCTCTGACATATCAAGAGTTCTGTTTTAGACACAGTACATTTCAGATGCCTACTAATATCAAAGTGGAGATGTCTAATACACAGTATGGAGCTAAGGACAGGAGTGGGGCTACAGAAACACAGTTGGGAGCCATCAGGATGTAGATGAGGTTTAAAGCCACAGACTGGATAAGATCACCATAAGATCCATTAAGAAGATAAAAGACTGAGTCCTAGGGCATGCCAACACTTGGAGGTCAGAAAGAAGAGGGGGAACTGACGAGACACTGTCAGTGAGTACTAGTAAGGCAGGAAGAGGCTGACATTCCAGAAGCCATGTGAAGAAAGAAGGGAACAGATAACTACATCAAATGCTGCTGAAAGATCAAGTGATCAGACGGCAGCAAACTGACCACTGGATATGGTACAGCAGTTTTTAACAAAGTGTTAGGGACAAGAGCCTGACAGGAATAAAGGAAGAATTCAGGTAAACGTTTGGGGTTAAGATGACATAGTAACTACAATGAGATATCATCTCACACCAGTCAGAATGGCCATCATCAACAAATCTAGAAACAATAAATGCTGGAGAGGGTGTGGAGAAAGGGGAACACTCTTGCACTGCTGGTGGGAATGTGAATTGGTTCAGCCACTATGGAGAACAGTATGGAGGTTCCTTAAAAAACTACAAATAGAACTACCATATGACCCAGCAATCCCACTACTAGGTATATACCCTGAGGAAACCAGAATTCAGAAAGAGTCATGTACCAAAATGTTCATTGCAGCTCTATTTACAATAGCCCGGAGATGGAAACAACCTAAGTGCCCGTCGTCGGATGAATGGATAAAGAAGATGTGGCACATATATACAATGGAATATTACTCAGCCATAAAAAGAAACGAAATTGAGCTATTTGTAATGAGGTGGATAGATCTAGAGTCTGTCATACAGAGTGAAGTAAGTCAGAAAGAGAAGGACAAATACCGTATGCTAACACATATATATGGAATTTAAGAAAAAAAAAATGTTATGAAGAACCTAGGGGTAAAACAGGAATAAAGACAGAGACCTACTGGAGAACAGACTTGAGGATATGGGGAGGGGGAAGGGTGAGGTGTGTTAGGGCGAGAGAGAGACATGGACATATATATACTAACAAACGTAAGGTAGATAGCCAGTGGGAAGCAGCCGCATGGCACAGGGAAACCGGCTCGGTTCTTTGTGGCTGTCTGGAGGGGTGGGATAGGGAGGGTGGGAGGGAGGGAGACAAAGAGGGAAGAGATATGGGAACATATATATATGTATAACTGACTCACTCTGTTATAAAGCAGAAACTAACACACTATTGTTAAAAAAAAAAAAAAAAAGATGACATAGTAACTCCTTGCTCCAAAGCACTCCCTGGACTCCTACTTCTGGCCAAGATGGAGTAACAGGGACCAGATTTACCTTCCTGCCTGAACAACCAAGAAAGAACCCTGCATAAAATATATGAGATGGGCTTCCCTGGTGGCACAGTGGTTGAGAGTCTGTCTGCCGATGCAGGGGACACGGGTTTGTGCCCCGGTCCGGGAAGATCCTCATGAGCGGCTGGGCCCGTGAGCCATGGCCACTGAGCCTGCGCGTCCAGAGCCTGTGCTCTGCAACGGGAGAGGCCACAACAGTGAGAGGCCCACATACAGCAAAAAAAAACAAACAAAAAAAAAAAAACAGATGGTTTTCAAGAAACTGGAAACTAGGCAAGAAAGAATGGTGGTCCTTGAAAGATGGGAAGCAAACATGGACAGCCCTTCCACTGCCCCAGGGTACTGTCTTAAGTAACCATGGGCACCCAGAGGGGAAATTCAGGGAGAGCCCAGGAGCTGGGATCCTTGAGGAGATGGAGTTGAGTCTGGAGAAATTAAGGCAGCTGGAGTTCAGAAGGGAAATTTGCATAGCGACAGACCTGCAGAGATCTGCAGAGGGTCCCTATTACTCCACCTTACCCCCAGCTCCTTCAAAAACCCATGAAATTTCCTGAGCGATAGGACTGTCTGTTATGCTAACGAGGTGCCTCATGGTGGGCTCCTAGATAGCTTCAGGTTGGAGAACGGTCATCCAAAAGACCAAGCTGATTAGACGGTTGGAACTTTCAGCCATCCAACCTCTGGGGGTGAGAGGGCAGCTGGAGACTGAATTCAATCATGTGGTCAATGAATCAATCATGCCTATGGACTGAAACCCTGATAAAAACTCTGGGCACTGAGGTTCAGGGGAGCTCTCTGGCTGGTGACACAATGATGTGCTGAGATGGTGACACACCTGGATTCCATGAGGACACAAAAGCTCTGGATTCTCCCCCACAGACCTTGCCCTATGTGTCTCTTCATTTGGCTGATCTTCATCTATAGCCTTTATAATAAAACCATTAACTGTAGAACTTTCAGTAAGTGGTTCTAGTGAATTACCCAATCTGATGGGGTATTGGGAAGCCCTCAATCTACAGCCAGTTGGTCAGAAGTACAGGGGGCCCCCAAGACATGCATCTGATGTGGGGCAAGTCTTGTAAAGGACTTTGCCCTTAACTTGTGGGGTGTGCAGCAACTGGATAGTTAGGGTCAGAATTGAACTGAATTAGTCTGTATCAGAGGAATTGGTATGAGAACAGACTCCCTTGAATATTCAGCACCACACTGATCAGTGCACACATAGGAGGAAAGTACCTGAGGCCTGAGAAAGAATCATGGGAAAGATTCAATTCAAAAACAAAGAGTAAAAATTAATAAATTAGAAAACATGTAATAGAGAAGATAACAAAACCAAAACTTGGTTCTTTGAAATGATGAATAAAATTGATAAACCTATAGTAAGATTAATGAAGAAAAAGAGAAGGCCCCCAAACCAATATAAAGAAACAGGTTAAATTCATTCATGATTAAAACAAAACACTTAGCAAACCAGGAATAAAAGAAAACTTTGTCAGAGTACTACAGCAAGCATCACACTTGGTGGTAAATATTGAAACCCTTCCCTCTGAGATCAAGAATGAGACAAGGGAGAAGGTACTGGAGGGCTTCTGAGACGATGGCAATGTTCTACTCCTTAACCTGGATGGTAGTTACATATGTGCTTGCTTTTTAATAATTTGCTAAGGTGAACATTTGTATTTTAGACACTTTTCTGTATGTATATTTCACATTTTACAAAAGGTTTTTTTCCCCCCATGGGAAAGACTAATTAAGATATAGTTATGGGGCTTCCCTGGTGGCGCAGTGGTTGGGATCCACCTGCCGATGCAGGGGACGCGGGTTCATGCCCCGGTCCGGGAAGATCCCACATGCCGTGGAGCGGCTGGGCCCGTGAGCCATGGCCGCTGAGCCTGTGCGTCCAGAGTCTGTGCTCCGCAACGGGAGAGGCCACAACAGTGAGAGGCCTGCGTACAGCAAAAAAAAAAAAAAAAGATATAGTTATGCTTATTTGCAAGGCAGAAATAGAGACACAGATGTAGAGAACAAACTTACGGATACCAAGCGGGGGAAACAGGGGTAGGATGAATTGGGAGATCAGGACATATATACACTACTATGTATAAAATAGATAACAAAAACCTACTGTATAGCACAGGGAACTCTACTCAGTGCTCTGTCGTGACCTAAACGGGAAGGAAATCTAAAAGAGAGGGGATATATGTATACGTATAACTGATTCGCTTTGCTGTACAGCAGAAACTAACACAACATTGTAAAGCAACTATACTCCAATGAAAATTAATTTTAAAAAAGTATTGTTACAGTCTAAACTGCATCCCTCCACCAAATTCATACGTTGAAGTGCTAACCCCCAGCTCTTCAGAATACTGTATTTAAAGGCAGGATCTCTAAACAAGTAATTAAGTTAAAAATGAGGTCATTAGCCCTAATCCAATATTACTCATGTCCTTATAAGCAGAAATTTGGACACAGGTCACAGGGAAGATGATGTGAAGACACAGGGAGAAGACGGCCACCTGCAAGCCACAGAGAGAGGTCACAGAGAAACCCACCCTGCTGACACCTTGATCTTGGACTTCCAGCCTCCAGAACTGTGAGAAAATTCATTTCTGTTGTCTAAGCTGCCCAGTCTGTGGTACTTCGTCAAGGTAGCCGTAGCAAACTGATACAAATTTCTTTAGACACAAAAAATACTAATAAAGTCTACAACCCACAGACTCTTGATATGTTAAAGAAGTTTAACCTCAATGAGGAAAGGTGTGAATAAAAGAAACAACAACGAGCATGGGAACTGATCAAGCGTATCGATAAATTTAGTAAACAACAGAGTGTTTTTTAAAAACCTAACTTTCTATGTTTAAAAATGTAAAGCCAAAATACTAGATAACAATAATGATGGGAAAGGCATCCTAAAATCCCTGTCACGCTCCAGAGATGCTTAGAAATACTGGATAACTGTATACTTTGCTGGGGGAAAAAAAGATTTAAGCTAAGGAATAAAGCCTTGAGAAGACCCAAATACAAAAGAAGAGAGTAAAGACTAATGAGAGTAATAGAAGGCAAGCTAAAAACATGCACTGTTTTATTCAAGAGGGGCTTAATTTGAAGGAGATATTAAGTCAACTATATTAAATACTTCAGAGAAAATGAGAAAAATAAAGTTTGAAAAAAGCCATTGGATTGGTTAATTAGTTGGTCATCTGTGAACTGACTTTCACAGAATGACAGGGAGAAGCCTAATTCTAAGCAGTTAAGAACTAAGAAGGTGAATGCCAAGGGGGAGGGGGTTGGGGGAGGGATGGAGTGGGATGGTGGGGTTAGCAGATGTAAGCTATTATACATGGAATGGATAAACACCAAGGTCCTACTCTATAGCACAGAGAACTGTATTCAGTATCCTATGATAAACCATGATGGTAAAGAATATAAAAGAAGAATGTATGTATATATATATATATATATATATATATATATATGTATAACTGAATCACTCTGCTGTACAGCAGAAATTAACACAACATTGTAAATCAACTATACTTCAATGAAAACAAAAAAAAAAAGAACTAAGGAATTCCCTGGCGGTCCAGTGGTTAGGACTCTGCACTTTTTCACTGTGTGGGCCTGGGTTCAATCCCTGGTCCAGAACTAAGATCCTGTAAGCCGCATGGCGCGGCCAAAAAAAAAAAAAAAAA
>NW_006774564.1:2642917-2671143 GCF_000442215.2 Lipotes vexillifer | reverse complement strand
CAAAAAAAAAAAAAAAAAGAACTAAATAGGTGACAAGGGGAGTGTCTGAACTGAGCAGAGACTAGGAAAAGATAGCAGTGTCTAATATCAACGCTACAGTTAAGGCTTTTCATAGGCAACAAGGTTTTACATGACTTCATCAATAGAAATGAATGAGCAAGGATGGAAATAAAGGTTCTAAAGCAAAAAGAAGAGAAGCTCAAAGTTCACATTACTGTTTGATATCAAGAGGATACTGAAAAAGTCCATTGGAAAGCCCAGAGTGTCCCTGTGCACGCAGAGGCTGGGATGGAGAATAGAGATGTGGAAAAACAGCACTAAAGGGAGCATTCCACAAAGGGAGATGAATCAAAAGCCTGTCAAGCAGCTGAGTTTTGACTATGACCCCCCACAAAGTCATGCTATTGGCAACTATGCTATTTTCTCCAATAATGATCAGCAGATCCACGGATAGGGTTTAGCAATGCAGAAATGATGGAAGACCAGGAGGTGATGCAGAATAGTGAAATCAGCTGCAAAGTCAAGGCCTCCTGCCAAATCCCTGTGGTCACTGATTTCTCCTTGAGAAATCCTTCAGATAATCTCACACTTCCTCCAAACAAAGCCACATCTAAACCTGGTGGAGATCTTGTTAAGAAACAGATTCTGATTGAGTAAATCGGAGGTGGTCCTGAGATTCTGCATTTCTAACAAGCTCCTAGTGATGGCAGAGACACTAGCCCACAGACCACACACTCTGAGTAGCAAAATGTTAAGGAAAAGTAACCATCCTATGTTGGTGTAATTCAGTGGTGGCACCTGTTATTCTACCATTTGTCAGTAACAGTCTCTCTCCCTTAGTTCTATTTTTTAATAATTTTTCCATCTATGTGTCTTTGACACTAATAATGTCAAAATTATTATATAATAATAGTAACTAGTATTTGATTACTATGTGCGAAACCCTGCTAGGTGCATTCATTCATTTAATCCTCACAAGAACTCTTAGAAGTAGTACTATTATTACCTTCATTTTACAGATTAGAAAAACAAGTAACTTACCCAAGGCCACTCAGCTATTAGGTGGTCAAACCCAGACTGGCTCTACCTAAAACTGCCTCTCCAGGGCAGTTGCTAGTGGCCCCGTGGGGCTCTTCTGAGAAGATGGAGAGGAGGAACTGCGTTTTCCCCACCTCCACAAAGCAGGAAATACGGAGTGGGCTTTAACAGGAGTTACTAGACTGTACAGCTACCAACAAAGACAGAGATCTCCAAGGAGACTGTCAGCCACTGAGTGGAAATCGGCACAAAGGAGACACACCTGATTTCAATGAATTTACACGTGAAATGAGTAAGACAAAACTAACTTGGGTATTAGAGTCAACTTCTGTATTAACCTAGAAGTAGCCTGGCATAAAAGTCAGGGTCTTGCAATTTACTTCGTGTGCGTTGTGTAGTTTCCTGGAACCGTGGTTCTCAAACTTAAGAATATGCATTTCTAAAGGTTCCTCGATGACTACGATGACGATGCCAGTAATGGTGATAAGCTAGTCTGGGGACCACACCTTCATAACCACCATCATGGTGAAAATCGTCATTGTTCTTCACCACCCACTCATAAATATGCATCTCTAACTATTAACATTCAAATTAATTTGGAGTTTTTGAAAACAACTACAACCAAATCCGAGCCATTCTGCTGACGGTATTTGTTCAGATTGTACCTAAAGTTTTCAGAGATAATTGAAGCCAACAAAAGTCAACGTTCGCTCGCGTCTCGCTTTGCCCTTCTTGCCCCTTTTCCCTAGGCCGCTCTATGAATGGCGTAAAGTAAGAGCAACCGCGTGGCACCGAGTTAAGACCGCCAACTGGCCGGGGAGATAAGGGTGCAGGTTTCTCGCTCATCCCGGTCTGCGCAGCGCTCCTAAGTCCCCCGCAGGCCCGGGGGAGCTCGGCCCCCGCCGGACAGAGGTCCCGGCCTCCAGAGCGTCGCCGCCCGCGGGAACCGCCCAGGCCGAACCGCAGCCTCGCCCGCTGCACAAACACACCCGACCGGGCGGACTCACGTCTCTGGTCGCCAGCCTACCGCTCCGGGAAGACAAACACCTACCCGAGAGGCTGGAGAAGATGGCGAGCCGACCCCCCGAGCCGCCGAGCACTTCACCGGGGACCCACCTCGCGCTCGTCCTCATCGACTCGCTCGGCCGGCAGCTGTGCGTCCTTCCCGGGTGCGCAGCTGATTGGCCCGCCGAGGGGGCGGGGCCGGCGCCCGTCGGCTTGTTTTTAGGCCAGAGTTTTTTTTTTTACGCTTGTCAGGCGAGCTCTGCAAGGGAAGGCTTACATGGAAGCCATATATATAAAACGGATACGAAGCGTATTTTCTTAGTATCGATTTATTTTATAAGTTCTCGAATGTGTAACATTTGAAGTAAAACCCGGGAATCTTATTTTGAGTATAATTTTTTAATGGGGTATAATGAATGATAAACAGTAGTTCTAAAGTATTGGGTACTGGGGAGGGGTGGGGGGAGTGCACGCTATGTGGTAGTTGGAAACAGTAAGTTTTCGTTTGATTTTATCCCTTACTGGCCTTGCAAGCTCAGAAAAATTCTCCAAAGAGGAAATAATGAGTTTTACACACTTGGAAGAAATGAGAGGTGTACGCAAAAGTTATTGGCAGCAAGTTTAAAAGTGAGTTAAAATTTGGTATATCATATAGTACACTTGACACTTGAGTGTGCGTGTTGCTTATCACAATTTTTTTAAATTAAAATACACCGGACAGGGACTTCCCTGCTGGTCCAGTGGGTAAGACTCCGTGCTCCCAATGCAGGGGGGCCAGATTGGATCTCTGGTCGGGGAACTAGATCCTCGTGCGTGCTGCAACTGAGAGTCAGCATGCTGCAACTAAGAAAGTCCGCAGGCCATAGCTAAAAGATCCCGCATGCCACAACTAAGACCCAGAGCAACCAAAATAAATAAATATTTTTTTAAAAAATACACCTGACATAAAATTTACCATCTTAACCATTTTTAAGTGTACAGATGTGTCATTAAGTACATTCATACTTGTGCAACCATCACCACCATCCATCTCCATAAATCTTTTCATCCTGCAAAACTGAAACTCTGTACACCTTAAACAATTCATCATTTCCTCCCTGCCCCAGCCACCTGCAATCACCAAAGATACTCTATAACTTCGTATCTCTATAACTCTGACTGCTCTAGGGTACCTCATACAAGTGGAATCATACAATATTTGTCTTTTTGTGACTAGCTTATTTCACTTAACATAATATCCTCAAGGATCATCCATGTTGTAACATATATCAAAATTTCCTTCCTTTTTAAAGGCTGAATAATATTCCATTGCATTGTATACCACAGTTTATCCATTTATCTGTTGGACTCCAGTTTCTTGCACATTTTGGCTCTTGTGAGTAATGAACATCAGTGTACAATACCTTTTTGCGACACTGATTTCAATTATTTTGAGCATATATACCTAGAAGTGGGATTGCTGGATCAAACGGTAATTCTATTTTTAGCTTTTTGAGGGACCACCATACTGTTTTCCACAGCGGCTGCACCATTTTTTATTCCCACCAACAATGCACAAGAGTTCCAATTTCTCCACATGCATGCCAACACTTAGTTCTTTTGATAGCGGCCATCCTATTGGGTGTGCAGTGGTTTTCAATTGCATTTCCCTAATGATTAATGATATTAAATATCTTTTCATGTGCTTATTGGCCATTTGTCTATCTTCTTTGGAGAAATGTCTATTCAAGTCCTTTGCCCATTTTTTAATCAGACTTTTTTTTTTTGGTTGTTGTTGAGCTGTAGGAGTTCTTTATATATGCTGGATAGTAATCCTTTATCAGACATGATTTGCAAGTATTTTCTCTGATTTCATGGGTTGCCCTTTCACTGTTATGTCCTTTGGCTTATCACAATTTTTTAAAAAATAATTAAACATTAAAAAAATGAAACTTGGGGAATTCCCCGGCTGTCCAGTGGTTAGGACTTGGCATTTTCACTGCCGTGGCCCAGGTTCAATCCTTGGTCAGGGAACTAAGATCCTGAAAGCTGTGCAGCATGGCCAAAAAAATTAAAAATAAATTTTTTTTAAAAAGTGAAATTTGAATCATACCTCTGAAGCTTCTGCCAGGGAGAAGTCAGGAACTTCTACACCACCCTCCCATCCCCAGTCTCCTTCCCTGAACCCCCAACAGAGGATTCAGAGACTATAGATACTTCAGTTCTCGTATTTTCTCTTTCACGTGAACCTCCAAGAATCTATTCACCTCCATGCAGAAGACAGTGTGGAGGCACAGGAAAAAGGACATATGTAACCAGACAGTTACTGAAATAAGTAAGATAATTTCTAGTGCTTATATCTAATGCACTGCAAAGTACAAACACCCAACATATGGGAGGATCTTAAAGTTTTCTCCTTGACAGTGATGGAGGTAGAATACATAATTTTATGAACACTTTTTACCATGAAGTTGATCTGGTCTACAACAAGAAATTGCCCTTTTTTTCTAGTTTTAAATGAACACTAATGGCCTGCTATAATATCTAAAATGTGTAAAACTAAGTATGAAAGTAAACTAAAGGAGACTGTGGCCTGATTTTAGCAGAATTCCCTTCTGCATGCCTGAGAGGTAGGAAAATTGTACTGCTGAATATCCACAAGCTAATCATATTTTATTTCTGAAGTACTCAATTCAATGTATTTGTAGTCAAAGTTAGAATTTATATATTTTGCCCAGCTTTTATTAATTAACTTTTACAATATGCTCAGTATATATAGTCCTCTAGATAGTGAATAAAAGAGAAGACACACAAAAGTAAGACAGTTGCGAAGGACTGAAAAATAAGTTACTATGAGAAATTTAAAAAGAAACTTGTGATTGTGGGGTTCATCCACTGGACCACACTACTGCCAAGTAAACTGGAAAAAACAACACTCTAAACTGAAAACCACAGACACTGAGGAACAGGAATAGTTTAAGGTGTCAAGAGGTCTTTATTGAAACAATAGCACAGTTACACTTCTAATACCCTTTCCACTTGTATACAATAGATTAAAAATGCTTGCTACATACAGTGCACAGACAGTTCAATAATTAGAATCAACTCAACTGCATTTGAAATAAATAGGCTATTTAATAATTTAAAGTAAAATTACTGTACAATATGAAAATAAAGATACATAAATGTTAGGATCTACAATGCCATAGAAATAAAATCATTATTCTGCATTACACAAAACAGTGCAAGAAAAGAATCCAAATAAGCTTCTGGAGTGCAAAGTTTAAATTTTCCATTTTAAATTATCATGCAGACATAGCATTTCAAGCCATGCCATAGTCTATGGCAAATTTTTTAATTTTGAAAAGGAAAAATGCTAGCCGGTAAATTTACTGTACCATCAAGTGTTGCATCACATAACGCTGCTGCTCTGCCTACAGTACAGTTTAGAAGGGAGGTATCTTGTTGCACCCAAAAAATTGAAATTAACAAGTTTCTGAAGCAAACACATTTACCTTTTAAGCCTGAAACAAAATAATGTGCCAAAAGAGTAATTCTATCCCTGGGTTTAAGAAAAAAGAAAAGGCCTATACCACATATGAACTAGGAAGCAGTTTTCCACCCATTTTTAAACTCCATAGTGATCCTCAGTTAAAACAACAATGTAACTCTGCAGAGACATATAAAATTCTGATCTCTAGCTGACAAGTGATACAATATCATGGGATTGTGAGAAAAGCAAAAGTAATTTCTGAATATCTATGTTTAATCTGTGTAGAACTTGGTTGCATTATATGTAATAATATGCTTAAAGTATAGTTCAGTTTCAATTTGTATATAAAACTGTCATTTAGGCAAAGACCAAGGAATGCATTTAATACTAAACTGTAAACACATCTGCCACCTTGACTTAGAGTGCACACTGACAACGTAAGAGCTCTTCCGCAGACTTTGGCAACAAGACTACATACAGCAGGTCACAGCAGCACGAGCTCACGTGGAAGACTGAAAGCACTGCAGAATAACACCACCCAACAGCTCCTATCACAGGGATACGTGGTAATAAGGGGCCTCCTTGTGCTAAGCCACCTTCCAGGTCAGTCCATGTTCTTCAAATTTGTAATGTTCACAACTCAGTAGTCTTAAGTCTGTGCCCTCGCTGCATAGACTGACATTGGCTGTACTCTATCCACTGTACGTCCAGAGGGTTACAGTTCTGTCTGCAGAGGACGACAGGAAGGAAAGATCCTGGGTGTGCCACCTGCACTGAATGACTTTGTCCTTGTGTTCCCCCACCACCATGATAGGAAGCTGTTTAGTGAGGTCTCCTAAATTAAAGAAAAGAGATTTGACTTACAGTACAAAATATGTATAGATTTCATAGACTTCCTATTACTTTAAGACATTACAGTATATAAAAGCCTAATACATTAATATAGTACGTTGAAAAGTTTAAACAGTTTAAATTACTGAAGACCTAATTATGTGAGCAATATTTGGTAACATATACACAGCAACATGACATGGCTGCCACTCTCTCCTTGAAACTCTCTCCTGACTTCAGCGCCACTACATCTCAGCCTCCTTTGACGTTTGTCCTCTTCTTCCTGAGTTAAAGTTTGGTGAATCCCAACAGTCAGCCTTCAAATTTCTTGTTCCCTTTATACCTCATCTCCTATGAAATTTCACCTAGTACCATACTACCACAGCCATTTATATACTTAAGATTCATGCACATTTCATCTCCAACCTTGAGCTCACCTGAGCTCGACTAGTAGACAAGCAACTATTTGACATCTCACTTGACTGCCTTGACAGTCATCTTAAGTATAACTTGTTTAAAACAAACTCTTGACTTTCTTGCCTAAACCTGTTCCTCTCCCTACCTGTCTTCCTCACCTCAATGGTACCATCTGCTTGCTCATGCCAAAAACCTAGGAATCAGCACTGATTCCTTTTTCCCTCACTCCCCAAACTTAACAGAAACAAACTAAAATACATCCGTAATTCAGTCACTTCTTACTACCTCCACCTTTACAACCCTAGTCCAAGCCACCATCATCTTCCACCTGAATTGGTCCAATTGCCTCCTCCCAGATATTTATACTTACACACTCTCCCTATAATTCAAAATTACTTTTAAAATTTATAGACCATATCACTCCCTATTTTAAATCTTCTGAAGGATTCCTATTATGCTTTTTAAAATGCCTACAAAACCCTGCCTCTGATTTATTCTCCTGCCTCTCTCTCCCTCGGTTCACTAAGTTACAGCCATACTGGTTTCTTGCAGTGTCATGAGCAAGCCAAATCCATTCCTGCCTCAGCACCTTGACCGTGCTATGGTCTGTTCCTAGGGTCCTGGCACAGCTTGTTCTTCTCACTAGGTCTCTGTGCAAATGGCACCTCCCTGGTGAGACCTATTCTAGCCTGTCCAGCACAGTCTTCCCCTAGCCACCCTGTCACTCTCTCCTGCCTTGCTAATCATTTAACAGCACTTGCCAATACCTAAAATTACACTGTTTACTGGTTTAGTTTTTACTGACCTCTAAAATGTAAGCTCTATCAGGAAGAAAGTTACCCGTCTTATTCATCTGTCTGTCTGTCCCTAGTTGGTACACAGTAAATATTTGCTTAATGTATGTTTAAAAACAAAACTAGATACTGAAGATATAATTATACAGATTATACACTATGTTATTTTAAAGTAGCAGCAGGAGTATTGAGACATAAATGTATATTTTAACATCTACCATCACTGAACTCAAAATGACTCAGTATAAAAAATGTTGATTCTTTTAAATATTTTAAAAACTATTTAACAATAAGACTATTCGCTCAATTTAATAATTTGTTACAATTCTTCTCAATACATTTACCAAGTAATTTGCTCAGCAGAAGCTATAAAACTAAAAGTTGAAAATGTTGTATAGTCAATCACACTAGATTAACATAAAAGAAAGATTCCAAATAGAATAGGAAAGACTAAAAAAAAGGAAAGAGGTCAATTTCCATCACCTTGTAGGTCTGTCACCTTTATTTTCATATCATAGGATCCTGTTAGCAAGTAGTGAGCTCCAGGAGAGAATCGAACAGAGCGAACATCACTGGAGTGAGGGTGGTAACTTTGTACCATTCTTCCTCCTCTTATGTCATATAACATGCAGCTGGAATCTTCTTGTCCTGTGGCTAAGAGACGGCCACTGGGATCTACAGCTACAGATGCCACTGCACTGCCTGTATAGCAGGAGGAATGGAAGGTTCGATATGCAAAAATCAATATAGCTAAACTACAACAGCTACTTATGTTCACTGAACCATACACTAAAGATTTAATGTAGCTTATCAATACTGTTCAGTTATGGAAAAATCCAAACTGTCAACCAATAAATACTTGCATCCTTTTTATAGAGGATATATGAAGCAAGATTCTGTGAGAAATGAGAAAGCTCCTTTTTTTTTTTTTGTCCTTTGGGAAAACCCCCTGGAGCAGCATTACCTATAGTGCAATAGATGAGCCACTTTTCCTAATGCAGTGTTTTCACTACTGGGTAAGTGTCCAGAAATTCTCCCATACCCAGCTCAGAGTCTAGTTGGGGGAACAAAAGATTAAATAACAAAATATGTTTTAGGACACAGTGTGGGAAATATCTGTAAGCAACACATGATTAACCGCCAACAGGAACTGAACAAAAAATAAGCTCTGAGTCTACAGGTTGGACCCTTGACTCTAGGCCACGGAATAATGCCTCCATGGGGGTGCAAACTGGTTCTCAGAGGACAAAAAAATCCTAAATATTAACAATGGTTTGTAATCCTTCGAAGTTCAGCCCTACCAAACCAAAATCTCATTCCTTAGTATTTAATTTCTTTTGTTAGGAAAAAATTTAATTTTGTTTTTCTCCTTAAGGAAAGCAATAATGAAAATAAGGTTGAGAGCGCTACTCTAGACCAGAGTGGCCTGCAAAGACTTAACAGAAAAAAGGGATATAAGTTAGATCTTGAAGAATAGTAAACAGTATAAATAAGAGAGAATGTGTTTACATGTATTACACATATATGTAATTAGAAATAATCTTTGCTTGAATTTTTGATAGAGAAAAGAAGAGGCTATCAGGAGGAATTGCATGAGAAAATGTTTAAAGGAAAGGAATAAAAACGTTTAAGGATAGGTAGCTTAGTTTGACTGCAGTTTCTTGCTTTCACAAGTTAACATAAAAGGTAGCTTGTAGCTGAGACGTAAGAGCAGGTTAGGACCAGACCGTCAAGCATCTTGAAAGCCAAACTGCAGACTGTGAACTTGTTCCTGTACACAGCCCAACATCACTGCAGGTTTCTAAGCAAGAGATTTACATGATCCAAGGAGTGCTCTGGGAAGATTAATCTATGTGAAAATGTGTATCAAATTAAAATGGACAGACTACAGAAGGGAAACCATTGGCAGACAAGATAGAATAGTAGAATAATGAGAGAATAAGGGCCTGAATGATGACATGTAGACAGATTTCAGGAAAAAACTGAATAAAGAACCAACAGTCTTGTCAATTAACTGCCTGGATGGGGGCAAAAAAAGAAGTGAAAAATGAGCCCCAGATTTCAAATCTATGTGCACAAGGAAATAAGAGAACCATTATCAAACACAGAGAAAATGGGAATAAGAGCGGATTTCCAGGGGAAATATAATGAGTTTAGCTTTACAAGTGCAAAGTTTATGGTGTCAACAGAACTCTAGGTTCATTTATTCAACAAAGTTATTAGATCACTACTCCCTTGAGCCAGGCACTATGGGAGATGTTAAATCTACTCTGAGAAATAAAACAGATATGACTGCTTCCTTTGTGAAACTTAAGATCTACTGAAGGAGACCAGCAATAAACACACAAATATATAACTTTAAATAGTGATGAGAGGTATAAAGGAGATAAACAAGTTCGAAGACAGAAAATAATGGTAAGGTCCCAATTAAGGCAAAGAAGACCTTTCTGGCAATGTGCTAGTAAAGCTAAGACCAAACATGAGAGGACCTGACCATGAGCAGACAAGTGGAAGAACGTATCTGGTTTGATTCAAAGTATAGAAGAAGATCCATGAAAGTTGAGAGAATAGATAAAGCATTACAGAGAAAACAAAAAAATTAAGAATATAAGACAGGTCTTTTCACTTGGAATAGTACCACAGAACTGCTATTAAAAACTACAAAGGCAGGGCTTCCCTGGTGGCGCAGTGGTTGAGAGTCCGCCTGCCGATGCAGGGGACATGGGTTCGTGCCCCGGTCCGGGAAGATTCCACATGCCGCAGAGCGGCTGGGCCTGTGAGCCATGGCCGCTGAGCCTGCGCATCCGGAGCTGTGCTCCGCAACAGGAGAGGCCACAACAGTGAGAGGCCCGCGTACCTCAAATAAAATAAAATAAAATAAAAACTCCAAAGACCGAAAAGGGACTCTAAAATAAAGACAATAGCACAATACTGTCACTTTTAGATACCAGTATTTTAAAAGGTGATATAACACAGAGCAGTAGCCTCAGTTTACACGGAGCAATCCATGTTAAACTTAAAAAGCGAGGCACATGTCATATGCTACCATTTGTGTCTGTGTATATGTGTGCTTAAAGGAGAAGGGAGATTATGATATACAAACTTTTTGCTTATATACTTACAGAATATTCCTAGAAGAATAAACAAGAAACTGGTCCCTTAGGGAAAGACACCAAGAAACAGGAGTGGGAAGAAAATGTTTTACACCCTTTTGCTCAATTTTTGTCATGTGTATGCAATTAAAAAATGTTTTTTTTTAAAGGTCTGAGTTCTAAAATGACCCTGCTAACAGAATAATTAGGGCATGATACTTAATCTCCTCGGGCCTTGGTTTCCTTAGCTGAATATTATTTTTACAAATAAACTAACAGATGAAAGCATTTTGTAAGAATTTAAGGTAATCAATAAAATGCCAAGTAGTTAGTTTCTATTGTTCCTATTTTTTTTAGCATGTTTTGCAGGGGAGAAGAAGTAAGTGCAATCTATAAAGTTTCTTTCTCATATAAATTTATTTAAATTCAAAAAAACCCTACCAGTTCCATGGAATGTTGTGCCAACAACACGAACACAGCTTGGTACACGGAGATCCCAGAACCTAACAGTCTTATCTTGGGAACCAGACGCAATCATCCAGCCACTCCAAGTGTAAAGCGCTAAAATATGCCCTATAAAAGATCATATAATCAGTTATTACTGTGAAACAGTATTTTTCTAAAACACATTCAAAGCTAAGTACTCCTTACTGTTGAGCACGTCTAATCTAGTTAATCAAATATACTGTGTGGCAGGGATTTTCCATATATATCAAATATATTGGCAATTTTCAAAAAATTAAATTCAGTAAAAGGCACATCAAAACCATGCTGTATAAACTTAACCTTTTTTGGTGAGTCAAATATTTCAGGACATCATAATTAGTACTGAAAAAAATATTATCATTTGAAATTAGCGCAAATTTTCCGAAGAGGAAGCACAGGATTGTGGGATTAGATCACCAGCTTTGGAAGGGACAGACCTGTTCTGCCATGTTTGGCAGTAAGATAATAAGCAAGTCATTTTGCCTTTTCAAGTTTTGCCTTTTCCATGTATAAGATGGAGATAGAACTTCTGGCCTTATAAGGTTGTTGTGAGGATTAAATTAAGGAATTACGTGTATAAGTAAAGGAAAATGTTAGCTATCATTACTGTGTTGTTATCCAAAGTTCACAATTTAGATTTTTGAAATAAAAATTTCCTGTCCTGAAGAAATCCCTTTTGATGCAATATACCCCCATTAATGAAAATGCGTAGGGGGGAAAAGCATGGGATGAACAAAAAGAAGAGTAGCATCTGAGACTGATATCACATACCGGTGTGCCCACTCAGAGCATGGAGGCCCTGTCCTCTTTGACAATCGGTTGTATAAATGTTACAATCCCCTGCTCCAGCACTTATCAAAATAGCTCCACCACTTTCTGGACCTTCCATAAATGCCAAGTCTCTAATTGTCCCATCATGCATACTAAATTCCAGATCCGGTCCTGAAACAGCAATAAGAATTTTAAAAAAAGACGCTGCTCAACTTACTGTGATAATTTGAGATTGCTAAAATGCCTCCAAACTGACCAAGAGTAGTAGAACGGTAGAATGGTATGGTTTGTATTTTCATTTTGGAATTGATATAATAATTTCACTTTACTGAGTAAAAAAAGTCAAGAAATCAAAATACCGACTAGGTTATCATCATCACTAAAACAGAGCTATATGCAGAGTTACCTTCTTGGCTTTTATGCCAAAGAAAATAAAGAAAAAACAGATACTCTCTGGAAAATATTCACTAATACAATTCTGGAAGTTATATAAAAGTTATTTTTCTGATGACAATAATTTTCTGAGGATTATAGACACCACGTGGCCACCTTGTAAGAACTGATTAAAAAAGAATAATGCGTGAGCCACAACTACTGAGCCTGCGCATCTGGAGCCTGTACTCCGCGACAAGAGAGGCCGCGATAGTGAGAGGCCCGCGCACAGCGATGACGAGTGGCCCCCGCTTGCCACAACTAGAGAAAGCCCTCGCACAGAAACGAAGACCCGACACAGCAAAAAAAATAATAAATTAATAAAAAATAAAAAAAAAAAAGAATAATGCTGGGCTTCCCTGGTGGCGCAGTGGTTGAGAGTCCGCCTGCCAATGCAGGGGACACGGGTTCGTTCCCCGGTGCGGGAGGATCCCACATGCTGTGGAGCGGCTGGGACCGTGGGCCATGGCCGCTAAGCCAGTGCGTCTGGAGCCTGTGCTCCACAACGGGAGAGGCCACAGTGGTGAGAGGCCCGCGTACCGCAAAAAAGAAAAGAATAATGCCTCATGAACACAAGCAATTAGAATGTAAAAGAATTCTTAATGGTATATTCTTAGATTTTACTAAAAACAGTACAGGGCTATATCAGAGACACACATGGGGAAACATAAAGAACACACTGGCAAGCTACTGCTTACATACTCGGCCCCTACCTGTTGCATTACAAGTCTCTGCATTGAAGGGCAGCACCTTGACATATTTGTCATTTGATCCTGTCGCTAATAACTGTCCACAAGGACTCCAGGCCACACAGTAAATGGATCCTTTGTGATGTTTATTCCTTTTAAAACGCACCACTGGCTGCTTAGGGATGTCATGTGCACTAGAAAGAAAAATCGCAAAAAGATATTTCAATTTCTTGCTTACTAAGTTTAATGAATGTGAAGTGAATGTGAAGTTCTGCATTATGGTTGTTCTTGAGGGAGGGAGCAAAAGAAAGTATCAGACAATATGTTAACAACAATTTTCAAACTCTCAGACGAAATAAATTTAAAGCATATTTAAAATCCAAAAGTAAAATTATTAACCATTATTATACTAATCTTAAGTCTTATTTCAGACCGCATAGGGAAGAGGATATTTTTTAAGTCTTCATTTCACATATTTTCATATATTTTTAAATTCCCAAAAGAATTTTAAAAAGAGCTGATGATGCTTCTAATTCAAAAAGTTCAATAAACATTTATTAAACATATAATATGAGCAACTGCCTGGGGCTAGGGGAAAGCAAAGGATAGAGAAAAGGACAGAGAAAAAATAAAAGTGGCAAGAGCTCTGTCCTGAGTTTAGTATCTGGCAGGGGTAGATGTTTCATGACTACTCACATACAGTAAAGCAAGTATAAATATTATAGTCCAATACAAGGTACTAGGCCTTAAAGGACAGGGAGAATTATTACAGAAAAAGATGAAGGCAGGAAAACTGCTTTAGTGAAGATAAAATATAGTGGGGAGACCAGCCCAGTATGCAGCATGGGAAAAAGTCTGTGGGGCTGGCGGGGAGAAGCCTGGGGCATTCCAGAGACTGAGTGGGACAGACATGATGGGTGAGGAGCAGCAAGCACAGCTGGGGAAGGTCCTAAATGCCATGCTCCTCAATAGCTTGGCCTTTAATGGGAGTCTAACATTGGCTTACTGGAGTAGTAGCATCTTATCTGTACTTTAAAACATAGACTATATTAAGATACTATAGGTATAATGATAACATCAAGTCTACGTAAGAAAATGTACATGTTTTTGGAGATTCATCCTAAAGGGTGAAATGACATATCTAGGATTAAAATACCTTAAAATACTTTAGTAAACAAAAAGGATGAAGAAATGTGACAAAAATCTTGACAAATGCATTTCAGTGTACTAATCTCTACTTCTGTGTATGCTTAAAATTTTCATAATTAAGAAATTTTTAAAAAACAATAATATTGATAAATCTTTAACACTTACAAGGTGCTTAATAGTGATAGACAAAATAAATCAGATCAAGATTCTCTTTTCAGCTGCACATCCAGTCATTGCCAGGGCCAACCAATTCTTTCTTTAAATGGATTTTACCTCCATTTCCCACTGCCATCACACCGGCCATTGACAACAGCCTCCTACCTTTCTCCTAGCATCTAATCTTATTGCCATCTGACCCAGAGTTTACATTACAATCCTGTTCTGCTGAAAACTTTCAGCAGCTTCCCACTGCACTCACCATAAAATCCAAAATGGATACAAAACTGCATGATTTAGTTCACATCTATCTCTGTAGCCTCATCACACTACAGCTCACAAACCAGCTGATCTGAACTTATTTTGGTTCCTTAAAAAGCCAAGCTCTTTCTCACTTCATGTTCCCTCTAATTACTATCTTCTCCCTTCTCTTCACATGGCTAGGCTCTACTCACCCTCAGATCTCAGCTTTAACACCTCTTCTTCAAAGAGGTCCTACTCTGACTCCCCAGTTCCCTCATCTCCCATTTTACTATGTTACAGCACCTTGTACTTTCTCTTCATAGCACCTACCACAATGTATAACTACATTAGTGTGCTTATCTCCATAATATCCATCTTCTCCACTAAGACAGAAGTTCCATAGGTCAATGAACATGTTTGTTTTACTCACAACTATCCCCAAAGCCTAGCTCAAAATATATTTGTTAAATAAATGAATTTATTTTCATAAAAATCAGTTTCTTCAAGGGAGTCTATGAAACATCTGTGCCAGCATGAGAAATACAAAAGAGGAAAGTCAATTTAAGATCAGATTAACCTTAAATACACAAAGTCTTCAGCTCTGCCTACATAATTGTTTTTCTTTTCCACACCCTGATCTGGAATTCTGCCTATTCTCTCTCATATAATCCTACTTAACTAACACAATGAGCATCAATAAATTATATTACTATCATCTAACATGATCCCTATTCCCCTTCCCAACCTTTAAATGCTACTGCAGTCCAAAAGCCTAAATTTCTAGTTTCAGATACAGAGATATACCAAAAAATGCAAATAAATAAATAATCTCGCCCCTCTGTTCTCCAAACTGGGGTTATGATAAAAATGCCTAAGGGTTGTAAAAAGTTTCCAAAACATATTATGACATGTACTGCTTTTTATTTTTAAAGATGTGTAGCTTGTTTTATTTGAGTGTTTTTGTCTACTGGTATGAAAACTATTCCATTTGTGGCCATTTCTCTAACCACAAAAGCTACCAAATAGTTCTTGATCTTTATAATGCCTATTTATTTTGATAGTAAAAGCCTTGACAAATAAATTGACAAAAAGAGTTCAAATTTGGTTTTCTGTGAGATTATATCTAAGGTATATGCTTTCTCAGTAACTTTAAAGAATTAGTTGTACACCTAATACACAAGGTCATGTGCCTGGTTTTTTGCGACATATGCCTTTAAAGATATATCTCTTATTTTCAAATCCCATAATCTGTTAAAACAAGAGACTAAAATCAAAATTAGGCTGACCAAATGAAAATTGAATCTTTCTAGGTCAAAATGGTCAAATATCAGCAATTTCATATAGTTCAACCTAATACTTCTTTGAAGTTATTAGTATAAGACATTTAAAATTTTCTCCAAGTCTATAACCAGCAATACTTTATCTTTATGTAATTAAGCTAGAAGGATCTTGCAGATTTTTTAAAAAATTAACAAAAACCATGTAAATAAAGAAAACTGGACTATTGAGTGAACAATGGCTTAATCAAAAACATTTTATGAAAAACAACTTATAAAGTTAATCGATGATTCTTATGTATATTTCCTAAGTATTGAAAACAAAAATGTAAAAGCTTAATAAAAGGAAAAGAAATAAAAATTAAACACTACTGAATGGCAATTCTTAAAAAAGGGACCATATAGCTAAATTAAAAACTAAAGTAAGAATGGCACAATAAATCATCTATCCTTACCTTGGATCAATTACTTCTGGATAGGCACATACTCTCAGAGTTTTTGAATTTGAACCAACAGCATATAGACCACCACCTGGATGAAAAGCCACTGCTCTAACAGCTTGTGTGTCTTCTAGGGTATTAATACAAACAAACTGCTTTTTTGTTTTGTCATCCTATGGAAAGAATGAATATGAAAGTCATTCTATAAAAAAATGAATTTGAAAGAATTTGTCTTTATCTCATTTTAAATTCACCTGAACTGTATTATTCACCACTTCATCACTTTAATGTTCATAATCTACAATCATACATTCTTTTGAATGGCAAATCCAAATTAAGCCCAATTTTTCTATTTTTGCTACTCATTGCTAAACTAAGCTCACATAGATCACAGACATTCAAGTTTTTCTTCGTTTACTATGACAAAATATAAGAGTATGCATTCCCATATTAAGTTCTCTTTAACTGTCAAGGAAAAAAATAGCCCACATGTATAGTTCTTACAAAAACAGAAAACTGTTCATGTTTCTAAAAGTAGGAAATATAAAACACTATTATTTAATCATTTTAGGGTTAAAAAAAAAGTATGCCATTATCTCCAGCAATGAATACTTTAATATTTCAAACTCAAATTGTAAAATACCCTTTTAAAACTGTAAAAATGATTTTAATCAGAACATTTAATTTCAGCCTCATTTCTATTTTAAACTGTCAACCTGTCTGTCCACAGCCCTCTTCTGAGGAAGGCAAGTTGAAACAGCTCTGTATAAAAGCTTTGGTGACTGCTATTATTGGTATCATTTGAAACCACCCGGCTACTCTGACCAGGACTGGACCCTGGACCTGGAACAGAGCCCTCCAGGCTAGGTGTGACCCAACCAAATTCTCTTTGCGTATGTACTTGACATTCATACGTTCCAAAGGCAAATCACTTCAGCTCTGGTTGTATGCTGAGAGCTCTAGAATCCACAGTGAATTATATCAATGAAGAGACTATACATCTCCCTACCCAAACTTTTATGTATTCAGCAATACATCCTCCTGAGGGAGTAGGAGTTAAACCTAATACAGTACACTCTGTCTTACGTAACTGAATTGAATTCTTGTATTATTCATATCAATTTATTTGACTAGAAATATTACATTTTCCATTAATCCATATACAAGAAAGGTGACTATTTACCAAATGAATAGCATGGGTAGATAAGAGGAAAATGGAGGGGAATGACTAATTGATTAAATGGCCGATAACACATTAATAATAATTACTAAGGGTTGCTTTACAGCAGAAGTGGCAGAGCCAAAATTAACTTTACCTGCTCTTCTCCAGTGTATTTAAATTTTTTTTAAATTTGTTGCCATTGAAAAAATAGATTTCACATAAAAATCTAACTTTCTAGCTTTTCTTGAAAATCAAAAGAACTAGAAACACTAGGCCAGCATATTTCTTTGTGCAAGGGACAAATATTCCTATGTACTTATCACAAAAATAGTCAACTTTATTCATTTATGTTACCTGTTTGGCCCCATAAGCATCTGAAATAATTATTGTTTATGGGGTTAAAATTTGAACTAGAGAAAATAAGATAGAGAAAAGGTGTATACTGGTTAGGGAAGGATATCGGGTTCCAAAGCAAAAAACAAATGCATTGATGAGAAGCCCAAAGGAGTAAAGATATAATAATACCTTAACTAATTAACCACAGGGTTCAGAGAGTAGTGACACAGCCCTAACTCATGCGCCAAGATCACCACTGGACAATTAATATGAATATTCTCAAAATGTGATTTCTCAGGCAACCCCTTCACTTCACTCAGTGAAAGCTAAACTACCCTGAGGTAACTACCAGCATTAACAATAATGACTATTTCTAAAGGTTGTTCTTTCTTTAAATTGAGAATTCCTTGACAAAATTTGCAAGTAAATATAAAAATAATGAACCTTCCTTCCCCTAAGTATTACCTCTTCCCCTCTTGATCTTGACAGATTCCCTGAAGAATCTCCAAGAGGTGGCTTAATGACCGAATGTTCTGATGAGCTGTGTGAATAGAAATTCAAGTACAGTTTACTCTGAATATCAAAACAGAAACTAACTTGTCCTTTCAATCTCTAATATTTTTTTTTTTTGGCAAATGACACCCACTGACTCCAGTCATAGTTACTCTCTGGAGCCATTTATTAAGAGGCTCTGGACTCCATAACACAAAGCATAGTTAGTTGTAAGGAAGGAATGAGAAGCCATTCTAGAAAAGAGATTAAGTCAAAGTCCACAAATTTTATAGTCAGATGTCAACTACCTTTTCCCTGCTTAGTTCCAGAATCCTGGTTGCTATGCTTAAATCCTAACCCAGGCAGGAACCTGGATTGCTCTTTAGAAAAATTATCTGGACCATGAGAAAAGACTAACAGAAACTGGACAGTTCAGGGTCCCACAATAAAACAATGTTTCCATTTAATCACTTTTTGGTGAGGCCAACAGGTAAACACATGCATCCATACATGTGGACCTTCCTTCCAATCAGCTTTTTTTAAAAATGCCTCACTCCCAATAGTCAAGTGCTTGAAGAAAGCCTCCTAAATAAAAACCAGAGACTAGGGTCTTCCCTGGTGGCGCAGTGGTTAGGACTCCATGCTTCCACCATGGGGGCACGGGTTCCACCCCTGGTCAGGGAACTACGATTCTGCAAACCCTGAAACACAGCCAAAAACAAAACAAAACAAAACAAAACGAAGAGTAAAATAAACAAGAAAGGAATTTGGAAGAAGGAAGACAATTAAGGAAACAAAAGCTACAAAAATATAATTAAAATCCTAAGAAATATAAGGGGAAATAATGAATCCAGGAAACAAGAAAAATATCTATTAAAAAATATAAGGAAAATTAGAGAATAAGAAAGAACTTAGAAAATAAAAATGATACCAGAAAAAATTAATCAATAGAAAATGGAGATAAGAAAATTGCTACATAAATGTTTTCAATATTCTAGCACTTAAGTTTCCAGCTTAAAAGAGCCCACGAAGTATCCAGCAAAATGAAGTAAAATAGACCTACTCTGATGTGTATCATCATGAAGTTTTAGAACATCAGGGAAGACAAAGTCCTCAAAAATCCCAGAGTGGAAAAAGCAGTAGTCCTCATACAAAGGATCATATCACAATGGCATCAGACTTTTCAATATGTATGTGAGCATGTAGCAATGACTCTGAAACTCTGAGAAATGATTTCCATTCTAGAATTCTATACTCAGCTACACTAATGTGAAATACTTAGACATGCAAGATTTCAGAAACTTCTACTCTGATGTACCCCTTTTCGGAAAACTACATGAGATCCTAAAACAGGGGATCCAATACAGGGAACAGGCAAAGGAAACTCCCAGGAGAATGGTGAAGGAAAGTCCCAGGACTCTCTAGGCCTGAATAAAATGACTTAGAAGCAATGAATATAAAGTGAACCCGGAGTGATCTTGGAGGGTTATCTCCCAGGGGGGGAAAAAAATGGAAAGAGAAAGTACCTAATATTTTTTACTGTAATGAGGAGTTTTATGATTTTACAGTTCTGTCACAGCATCTGCAGATAGTTTAGTACCAAGAAAACTAAGCATGTATACACATACACATACACATGCGCACCAAAAATGAGGCAATTACTCCCCCGATGAAAAACAAAAAAGTTTTGTGAAAGGAAATATATTCATATTATATGACTCAGTTGTAAATAACATTTACATGGCCATAGTAATGTTAACACTGAATACCGATTTAAACAAAAATTGATGTATATTAGAAGAAGGTGTAGACAAAATTAATGTGTTGTGGGTAAGATATGGTAGCTAAATCTAATTGGCAGGGAATCAAGGGATAATAAAAACAGCAATAGAAGCAGATTATTCAGAAATGTGGAGATACATAGCAAAAGAAACAGCTAACTAGGTTGAAAATGGCAGCCTACTGGAAACAGAAGTCATGGACAAAGATGGGTAAGAGAGG
The DNA here is from genome assembly GCF_000442215.2 of Lipotes vexillifer. Lineage (NCBI taxonomy): Eukaryota > Metazoa > Chordata > Mammalia > Artiodactyla > Lipotidae > Lipotes > Lipotes vexillifer. Next base: position 2,650,860 of record NW_006774564.1, on the reverse strand, counting down.
GGATTCTGTTTTGTTTTAAGGCTTGAAGGGCTATTTGTCCTTTTAAACCATGTATGTATATTACTTTGATAAAAATAAAAACCAATTTTAAAATGTGAGTTCTAGCTTGGGGGGTACACAAAACAAGTGTTATAGGACCTGTAATAAAGAAGCAAATATTAGGTAAACTTATATTCTTAAGTATAAAACTAGCATTTTTGATATGAAATGTATAAAGCTAATTCCTGTAAACATCCAAATGCCAAAAGCAAGTTATACATTTTAAAACGAACTACTCCCAAAGGTGTTCAATGTTATAATAGAGGAAGGAAATGCTCAACTATTCCCATTGCATAAATTAACACCTGTCTACTGATAACAAGATGAAAATTTTTCTCTGACTACTGAAAACATAAATATGCAAGAAGTCTCAATTGCTGTAACTACCAGAGCTGCCAAGACTGTCTTGATGCAATCATTCCACCATGTCAGAAAACATCTTCTTGTGCCCTGGATGTCTGTGTATTAAAAGATTATTTGTTGAAAGGTACCAATGGCAAGGGAAAAAACTGGGGAGAAGATAAAGCCTAAAACTGTATGATCTCTGAGTAAGATGGCTTATAAAAAAATAGAATTGCCTTGGTGGTGGTAAGAAAGCAAAAAGAAAAATAGGAGAATAAAGACTATTAAGAGACTCAGAAGTTAGTAGAAGAGAACATAGATAAATGAAGGCAGATCAGAAAAAAAAATTTGGTAGGTAATTAACTGTAAAAACTTTCATTTGTAAGGCTCCAAAGAGAAGTTCAACTTTCCAAGTCTATTTATTAGTATGAAGTTAACATTTCCAGGTCTAACAAAGTAAAGCACTTACATTTGGTTTCCACAAGAAGGTGATTCCTCAAGAAAAGGTGTGTGATTTATTGATCCAGGATTACTAGGAGTGCTTGTGTGAATATCTGAAGCATCATGTGTTAATCTCTGACTAGAGTCTTGGGATGGTGTAGAAAAACTAGTGATGGAAGAATTATTAGATCCATTGCCTTTGTTCCCATTACATTGCTGGTTGAGTGCTGGTACCTCATTACCAAGGCTATCCATTCCAATATTTAATTCACCTAGCTTTTGAATGGACCTATAAAATAAAACAACGTAATTATATTAAAATAAAAACTTAGTCATATTCCTAACACATAGAAGACTGAAAATTTGAGAGGGTAAATACATGCACATATAACATATAATATATGACAAAGTTTAGTACTAAAAATTACCATCATCAGTTTAAGACATAACCAAGAAACTGAAAGAAGATCCAAATTTTCCTATACTTTACCACTGTAAAGGAGATAGGCAAAATGGGTATCATTGATTTTTTTTAAGCACCTTTTACCATAAAAAAACAGAAAAAAAATCTGTTTCTTCTCCAGTATAACTTTGGTTCAATTTTCAACATGCAAATTAATTTCCCAAAATAATAAAAATATCACCACTATCAAATTTCTCACCAACAAAACAGAACAAGCCATTTTCATTTCATCTGTCTAGTAATGTCATATCAACTAAGAAATGGATGACTAGAGCAGGCCATGATGGGACAAAGTCAAGTGGCATCCCTATTATCCACACATTCACTCATTCATTCATTTACTCATTCTACAAAAACTATTTGCCAGGCTCTGATCTAGGCACTAGTGAGATAAAACAGGGAGCAAAACAAGGTGGCCTTGGGGTCTTTCCCTCACCACAAGTCTCCCCACGTCAGGGTAGCCTGACTCCTTATGCTGGACTCAGGGCTCCAAAGGGCACAGAGGAAGCTGCCAGGCTCTCTTAAGATTTAGACCAGAACTGGAGAATCACTTTCTACAGCCTAGATTTAGTATGAGAGAGGACTACATAAGGGATGTAACTACCAAGGGGTATTGTGGCTCACTGTATTTTCTAATTTACCTACATTAAACATTAGTGTTCGTGTGTGTGCTTGTGCATGCGTGCATGTGTATGTGTAGGGCTTAAAAAAGACTTTAAAAGAGCAGTTTAATATTATTAAAGGAATTGGCAGCCATTACTAAATATTTATCAGTTAAAATGTTTAACTAGACAGTACTTCTAATCTTCTATGAAACACTAATCCTGTGAAATGCTCCCCATAAAAAAAGAGCCTGAGTCAAATAAATGTGGGAAATGCTAAGTATAAAGAATCTAAAATGCAAATATCATATTGATTCTCTCAAAGTGGGGAGGATGTGGAAGGGGCAGAATATGCCTATAATAAGTGCCAATTATTAGTAACAGAAACAAAATATCAAGAGGTATAAAGTAGTGATACAGTACTGTTAATAATAATCCTATCACGCTTTAGTTGATTTTTTTCAGTAAGTTCTATTATAGAACATGACTCTTATTTCTCTGCCTCTTTCTATGCCTCTGGGAAGGAAGAAACAAAATTTAATTCTGGAAACTGTGCTCTGCTGCTAGAATGATTTGAAAGACTAAAACATTAAGGGGAAAAAAGTATATTTTAATTTCTAGATTCTATCTCTATTCAATTTGTCCTTGGTATTAGTCAGGTACTTTAATGTCCTGGTACAGGCTCAAATATATAAGGTCCAGAAAAAAAGGATTGAACTATTTTGTGTGTGTGTGTGTGTGTGTGTGTGTGGTACACGGGCCTCTCACTGTTGCAGCCTCTCCCGTTGCGGAGCACAGGCTCTGGACGTGCAGGCTCAGCGGCCATGGCTCACGGGCCTAGCTGCTCCGCGACATGTGGGATCTTCCCAGACCGGGGCACGAACCTGTGTCCCCTGCATCGGCAGGCGGACTCTCAACCACTGCACCACCAGGGAAGCCCTGAACTATTATTTTAAAGAGTTAGAAAACAGAATAGATAAGAAAAGGTTAAGACAACAACAGAGGGCTTCCCTGGTGGCACAGTGGTTAAGAATCTGCCTGCCGATGCAGGGGACACAGGTTCAAGCCCCAGTCCAGGAAGATCCCACATGCCGTGGAGCAACTAAGCCCATGCACCACAACTACTGAACTTGCGCTCTAGAGCCCACAAGCCACAACTACTGAGTCCTCATGCCACAACTACTGAAGCTCACGTGCCTAGAGCCCACGCTCCACAACGAGAGAAGCCACCGCAAGGAGAAGCCCGTGCACCATAACGAAGAGTAGACCCCGCTCGCCGCAACTAGAGAAAGCCCGGGCGCAGCAACGAAAACCCAATGCAGCCAAAAAAAAAAAAAAAAGACAGCAACAGAGAATTTATATGAAACTAATTTATGAAAACTTAGGATAAACACACATTCATATTTATTTATAATAGACCTGGTTATCCTATGGATTTTTATAACATACTTACCTTTAGTACAATTTAAAATTCTAATCTCTAAAGAAATTGAGAACAGCTGTTAAATAATAAATATGCTCTAAACTGAACCTAGATTATAAGAAATAATTTGAATTCTATTTATTATTGTCTTTAAAGGAAGAATAAACCATCTTGAATAGCTTAACTTTTTTTCTGAGAAAGGACATCTTACTACTACCAGAATCACAGAACCTTGCCACTTCATGTTCTGACTTAATGCTAGGTATCTGCTTTCACTGAAAAATAAAACTGTCAGGAAGTCAAACTACAACCATGACTTTAACTGATATGAAGATGACATCCAAGAACTAGAAGTAGCAATTCATCAAATTAGGATAATCCTCATAAGCCACTGACTTGATCAGAGGTGATAATTAAACGACCCTCAAACTGAATGTTCAGAGGCCTACCTAGACTCTATAGATTACCACTATACAAGTTCCTTGTGTGAAGGTTTGAATACAGGATCAGTTTCAGGCTCACTGACTTGCATAACACGCAGAGTGTCAAGCAGATTACTTCCAATATTACTAAACCAAGTAAAGACAGTCGCCACTGCATTGCCATATTATAATCATGATGATAGCCAACATTTATGGCATACCTCCTATATGCTAGAAATTATTCTAAGTAATTTTTTATGTATGTTAATTTAATCTTCCAACAACCCTTGCTCATTTAAATATACATATTCAGGCTTCTCTGGTGGTGCAGTGGTTAGGAATCTGCCTGCCAATGCAGGGGACACGGGTTCAAGCCCTGGTCCAGGAAGATCCCACATGCTGCAGAGCAACTAAGCCCGTGCACCACAACTACTGAGACTGTGCTCTAGAGCCCGCTAGCCACAACTACTGAGCCCATGTGCCACAACTACTGAAGCCCACGCTTCTAGAGCCCATGCTCCGCAACAAGAGAATCCACCACAATGAGAAGCCCACGCACCGCAATGAAGAGTAACCCCGGCTCGCTGCAATGAAGACCCAACGTGGCCAAAAATAAATTAATTAATTATTTTTTATAAATAAATAAATAAACAAACAAACATATTCTGGTTTACTTATTTCTAAAAAAAAAAAAACGTTACCATATATTTACCTCCTATAGTTAAAATTAATATAAGTTCATACTGTCTTGGCAGAAATTATAAGAAAGAATCATTTTAATATACTGAATTCAATAGAATCTGAGAGTTTAAGCTCTCAAAATAACAAAAAAAATAACAGGTAACACTTAATATAGTGCTTACTCTATGCCACGTACTGTTTTAAGCACTTTACGTGAATTATCGCGTTTAATCTTCATGGCAACCCTGTGAAATAGATGAGGAAACAAGCAAATAGAAGGTAGTAACTTCCCCTAGGTCCTCAGCTACCCTGGGACAGGGCTGGATCCAGAAGTAGTCTACGTCCAGGCTCTGTGCTGAAACCACCACTCTCACTGCTCCCTTTGCTTAGATGTGAAAGGCCATTTAAAGGGAAGAAGGACAAAACTAGATGAGTCCTCAGAATGCTGTGACTGGAAGAGATTAAGTAACTCCACACTACTTGAAACACTTAAAAAGCCTTAAAATTTCAAACTATACATGGCAAGTAGCAGTTGCTGCATGCTCTTAATAGCGTTTAAATAATTCCTTATATTTAAAAAAGTGACTAAAAAGACTGACCTATTGAGGAACTGTTCAGTAAGATTCTGCTGCTGATCAGGACCATCCTCCTGATTCACACCTCCTTCAAGCAGCATCTGTTGGTATATCTGTCGCTGTTGCTCCTTCTGTTCTAAATGCTGTTGATAGCGTAATCTTTGCCTATAATATTCTTGAAATTGTTCTGTTGAATCACGAAGCTTAAAAATATTAGAAAAAATAATATATTTGAGCAGACTACAATTGAATATGTCACCACTCAACAGTAACTTCTATAAGTGCTGAATAAAACATACAGATAGCTATAAATAACAATCAGAAAATACTTAATATATTAGCTCTTTGAAAAATAACATAGTATCCGTGAGTCTTAACAGTCAAGTAGATCAGATCAGTTAATTTGCTGAATTCCACAGCAAGAGACTGACCAAAATGAATGGTCATCCTGGATCCCTAACACCAAATAAAAATACAAGTTACAGTTGTCACAAGGGAGACATAGATAGAGAATACAAATGTAAATAAAGACAAACACAAATCTATCTATACTACTAGAAAAAAAAATACTTACTGAGGGACTACATTAATATTTAATAAGCACAATATTAATCTTATCCAACACACTTGATTTAAGCATGTACGTGGCTTAATAGGTTAATCTGGAGGGAAGCTTATAAAATTTCCCTCAAAAACAATACTTTAATTCAAACAGCCTTTCACAAGAAAGTAGAATAAATGGGTGTTAAAATTAGCAGTCTCAACATTCCTTCCTCACTCTTCTAGAAGCCAACTTAAAGGACTTAGATATCAGTGAATTCAAATATTGGCAAAGAAAGACTCCTGCCAAGCTGGAGTCTGGTCACATTACACAGGTCACGTGAACTGGAACAAATCAGTCATCTCTAAACTTGGCCAACACTGATAATAAGCTTATCTAAGAGTCTTGTACTGCTAACTAAAGCTAAAACTGTCTCCCTTTTCCAGAAAATAGTAACAGTTCCCCTTTATTTCATAACTTATAGCAATAACTCTGAGACAAAATTATGTCCTTAAAAAAATTTTTGTGGTAAAATACTTTAAAAAATTATGTCCTTTAAAAAATTTTTGTGGTAAAATACAAATATTGTATTTTACAATATTTAAAAAATTTTTGTGGTAAAATACAAATATTGTAATTTTAACCATTTTTCAGTGTACAATTCAGTGGCATTAGATTCATAGTGTTGTACAACCATCACTATTTATCTATTTCCAAAAATTTTCATCACCCCAAACAGAAATTCCATAACCATTAAGCAATAACTCCCCATTTCCCTCTCCCCCTAACCCCTGCTAACTTCTACTTTCTGTCTCTATAAATTTGCCTATCCTAGATATTTCATATAAATGGAATCATACAATATTTGTCCTTTTGTGTCTGGCTTATTTCACTTAACACGGTGTTTTAGAGGTTCATCCAAGTTGTAGCATATCATTCCTTCTTATGGCTGAATAATATCCCATTGTATCGATATATCACTTTTGTTTATCCATTAACCTGTGGATGGACATGGGTTATTTCTACCTTTTGGCCACTATAAATAATGCTGCTATGAACATGGATGTACAGATATCTGTTTGAGTCCTTGCTTTCAATGCCTTTGGGTATATACCTAGAAGTGAAATGACTGGGTCATACAGTAATTCTATATTTAGCTTTTTGAGGTACCATGAAACCACAGTGACAGCACCATTTTACATACCAACCAGCAATGTGTGAGGGCTCAAATTTCTCTATTTCCTCATCAACACATGTTATTTTCCATTGCTTTGATTTCAGCCGTTTTAGTAGTTGTGAAGTTATATTTCATTGTGTTTTTGATTTACGTTTCCCTAATGACAAGTGATGTTAAGCATCTTCTTCATGTACTTACTGGCCATTTATAGACATTTAGCCAATTTGCAGAAATGTCCATTCAAGTCCTTTTTTAGACTGGGTTTTTTTGTTATTGAGTTGTAGTAGTTCTTTACATATTCTAGATATTAAACTCTTGCCAGGTAAATGATTTGCAAATATTTTTACCATTCTGTAGGCTGTCCTTTCACTTTCTTGATAATGTCCTTTGATGCACAAAAGGTTTTTTTAAAAAATATTTATTTATTTATTTTGGCTGCCCTGGGTCTTAGTTGTGGCATGTGGGATCTTTAATTGCAGCAGGCAGACTTCTTAGTTGTGGCACATGTGTGGGACCTAGTTCCTCGACCAGGGATCGAACCCAGGCCCCCTGCATTGGAAGCATGGAGTCTTATCCACTGGACCACCAGGGAAATCCAAAAGTTTTTAATTTTGATGAAGTCCAATTTATCAATTTTTACATTTGCTGCTTAAGCTTTGGTATCATACGTAAGAACACATTACAAAATCTAAGGTTGTGAAGATTTATCCCTTTGTTTTCTTCTAAGAGTTTTATACTTTTACATCCTATACTTAAGTTGTTGATCTATTTTTAGTTAATTTTTATATATGGTGTGAGGTAGAGGTCCAACTTCATTCTTTTGCATGTGGAAATCCAGTTGATCTAGCATCATCTGTTGAAAAGACTGTTTTTTCCCCCACTGAATGGACTTGGCACCCTTGCTAATAATCAATTGGTCATAGATATACAGAATTATTTCTGGTCTCTCAATTTATTCCATTGGTCTATATGCCTATCCTTATACAAGTACCACACAGTTCGGATTACTGTAGCTTTGTAGTAAGTTTTGAAATTATGAAGTGTGACTCCTACAACTTTGTTCTTTTTTTTCCAAAATTGTTTTGGCTATTCAAGGTCCCTTGCAATTCCATATGAATTTGAGTATTGGCTTTTCCATTATTGCAAAAGAGGTGGTGGAATTTTTATAGGAATTGCATGGAATCTGTAAATAATACTGGGGTAGTACTGACATCTTAACAGTATTAAATCTTCCGAT
>NW_006774564.1:2617261-2642666 GCF_000442215.2 Lipotes vexillifer | reverse complement strand
CATGTGGGATCTTCCCGGACCAGGGCACGAACCCGTGTCCCCTGCATCGGCAGGCAGACTCTCAACCACTGCACCACCAAGGAAGCCCTGAAATCGCTTTCTTAATTTCCTTTTCTGATTGTTCATTGTTAGTGTATAGAAACACAACTGATTTTTATGTGTTGATCTTGTACCCGGAAACTCTGCTGAACCTGTTTATAAGCTCTAGTAGCTGTCTTGTGAATTATTCGTGATTATACATATAATATTCATGTCATCTGTGAACAGAGATAGCTTTACTTCTTCCTTTCCAATTTATTTCTTTTTCTGGTCTAACTGCTCTGGCTAGAACTTCTAATAAATGTTGAATAGCAGCAGTGAATGCAGGCATCCTTATCTTTGTTCCTGACCTTAGGGAGAAAGCTTTTACTCATTAACTATTGAGTATGATGTTAGGTTGGGTGTTACATAAATGATCTTCACCATGCTGAGGAAGTTCCATTCTATTCTCAGTTCTCTGAGAGCTTTTATCAGCAAAGTGTTTGATTTTCTCAAATGTCTTTTCTGCATCAATTGAGAAGATTGCATGTTGTTTCTTTTTTTCCTTCATTCTATTAATGTGATGTATATTAAACTGATTGATTGTTTTTTTACGTTGAACCATCTTGCATCCTGCAATCAATCCACTTGGTCAGAATGCATAATCCTTTTAATATGCTGATGGATTTGGTTTACCAGTATATTGTTGATTTTTGCTTCTATGTTTATAAGAGCTATTGGTCTGTAGTTTTCTTGTAATATTTTCACTTGGTTTTGCTATCAGGGTAATGCTGGCCTCACAGAATGAGTTAGGAAGTGTTTCCTCCTCATATTTTTTGGAAAATTTTGAGGACTGTTAACGCTTCTTAAATGTTTGTAGAATTCACCAGTAAAGCCATCTGATCCCAGTCTTTTCTTTGTTGAGAAGTTTTTTGATTACTGATTCAATCTCTTTACTCATTATAGATCTGTTGAGATTTTCTATTTCTTTCTGAGTCAGTTTAGTAATTTGTGTTTCTAAGGAATTTGTCCATTTCATCTAAGTTATTTAATTTGTTGGCTTACAACTCATAATCTTTTCATTATTGTAAGGTTGATAGTTTTATTTTTGATTTTAGTTATTTGTGTTTTCTTTTTCTTTGTCAGTCTAACTAAGGGCTTGTCAATTTTATTGATCTTTTCAAAGAACCAACTTTTGGTTTTGTTGACTCCCTCTGTTGTTTTCCTTTTCTCTATTTTATTTCTCTCTCTTCTAATCTTTATTTCCTTCCTTCTGCTAGCTTTGGGTCTAGCTTGCTCTTCCTTTTCGTAGCTCTTAGGTTATTGATTTGAGATCTTTCTTCTTTTTTAATGTAAGCAATTGCAGCTATAAATTTCTCCCTGAGCACTGCTTTTGCTGCATTCCATAATTTTGTTGTATATTTGGTATGTTGTACTCATTTTCATTAGTCTCTAAGTATTTTCTAATTTCCCTTGTGATTTCTTCTTTGATCCAGTGGTTGTTTAAGAGTGTGTTGATTAATTTTTACAAATTTTGGATTTTAAAATTTTCCTTCTGTTATCAATTTCTAGCTTCATTCCACTGTGGTAAGAGGAGATACTTTACATGATTTCAGATCTTTTAAAAGTTACTGAGACTTGTTTTGCGTCCTAACACATGGTCTATCCTGAAGAACACTGCACGTGCACTGGAGAAGAATGTGTATTCTACTATTGTTGAGTGTTCTATAGATGTCTATTATGTCCAGTTGGTTTACAGTGTTGTTCAAGTCCTCTATATCCTTACTGATCTTCTGTTAAATGTTCTATCCATTACTGCAAGTCAGGTATTGATGTCTCCAACTATTATTGGAGTACTGTCTATTTCTACCTTCAGCTCTGCCAATGTTTCCCTCATATATTTCGGGATTCTGTTGTTTTGTGCATATCCATATGTACCTTTAAGAAAAATTTTTCTACTTCATTCTAAATATTTAGTCAAAACCAAAAAAACTTATTCAACTTATTAAACCTACCTACTCACCCCTTATAAGTGGGGATAATATATATAAGATAAAATTTACACCCTATTTCACAGTACAATTTCCTTCCCAAAGCACCACAGAAAAATAACCTGGAACTCTAAAGGCTTAGATAAAGTATTATTCTATATTATAAACATCATAATTTCTTGCTCATTAAATCTAATTAGCAAAATACAGAGCATATATCTTAAAAATACAAGCTGTCCACATTTAACGCAAGTTCAATAGCATGAGTGCTCAAACATGTAGGAGCAATGTGATATTTTAAATTGTTAACAAATCCATCCATTAAAAATGCTCTAAAATATACAGTGATAACTAAAAATACTATAAATTCTTAAGGAAGAGGGGAGAAAATGATCTAATAAATAAGAAAATCTAGATATTCTCTCTCCTACTCTCAAATATCAGACAATTCTTTTTAAATTCTACCCAAGCAAATAATATTACTTCTTACAAAGAGAATAACTCTAAAAGACTCGAGGTGTAGCAAATATTACCTCATTTTTTTCTTGCTTAGCTGGTCCTGAATTCTGTGCTCCATTTGCAGGCTCTTTTTCTGAAACTGAACTCTGGCCCAGGATTTCACTGCTGATAGGCCGCTGTGCCTCAACAGGTGTATCACTTCAGGGCAAAAAAACAAAAAGGAAGAGGTAGGGGTAAAGAAACACATATTGTAGTTAGAGAAATTTTAATTTAAAAAGTGAATATTTAGCCTAAGTGTTTATCAAATGCACAAAAACAGATTTTAAAATTTTACTTTCTTCTCTCTTTTTTTTTTTTTGCGGTATGCAGGCCTCTCACTGCTGCGGCCTCTCCCACTGCGGAGCACAGGCTCCGGACGCGCAGGCCCAGCGGCCATGGCCCACGGGCCCAGCCACTCCGCTGCATGTGGATCCTCCCGGACCGGGGCACGAACCCGCGTCCCCTGCATCAGCAGGCAGACTCTCAACCACTGTGCCACCAAGGAAGCCCACTTTCTTCTCTTAAGTACACTATGTGAGGGATTTTTTAAAATAGAATGTGCTTATAATGGAAGAGCACTGGATTATTAAGCAAGGACGGTAGGGGCTCCCATCTAAAATAATGTGTGTGACCTTGGGAAAATCACTTACATTCTCTGTGGCTCAGCTTCACCTACTAATTAATAGGTTAGATGACCTAAGGCCTACACTCTCTTAAAGAACTCTTAATCTGTTATTTTGTTATCCAAACATCAATTTTCTTTCCTCTAATATATTTCAATAAAATTTTAAGAATAGTTGAGATTTTATTAAAAGGCTTTCTTTGATTTATTTGCACTTAACACAAAAGCTAAACAAACCTCTTTCAAATTAAAAAAAATTTTATACTAATTATTTTTATTTATTTATTTAAAATTTATTTTATTTTTGGCTGCACTGAGTCTTTGTTGCTACGCGCAGGCTTTCTCTAGTTGTGGCGGACGGGGGCTGCTCTTCATTGCAGTGTGTGGGCTTCTCACTGCAGTGGCTTCTCTTGCTGCAGAGCACAGGCTCTAGGCACGCAGGCTTCAGTAGTTGTGGCACACGGGCTCAGTAGTTGTGGCTCATAGGCTCTAGAGCGCAGGCTCAGTAGTTGTGGCGCACTGGCTTAGTTACTGCACGGCATGTGGGATCTTCCCGGACCGGAGCTTCAACCATGTCCCCAACATTGGCAGGCGGATTCTTAACCACTGCACCGCCGGGGAAGTCCTCAAATATTTTTAATGTATACTAATTAGTAAGCTTGATGTCTTATGTCAGGTTGTTCCTAACAGTCTTCTAAAATACTAGCAATTTCTACTTTTCATAGTTATGCTCTTCAAAGTTTTTAATAACTAAGATTATCCAAAGATGACAAATACCACATTCACATAGATTACCTATCAGTAAAAGGCACCATAGGAACAAGTACAAAAGTAAAGTGATTTTTGTCTTCAATGAATTTGATTAGGAGATGACTTCCTAATGGCCTCTCCAGGCAGAAGTATGTAAGACATATCAAAATACAGGTCTAGGGTTTAGGAAAGCAAAGCTATACAGTCATCTTCACAAAGGCACCATTAGTTAGGAGCCTAGTAGTCTTAAGTACCTAAACATACATACACACACATGCACCCTGAGGAGGAAGTAGAAAGACCTGGGAAGAGCTATCAGACTGTGCTGTAAGCTGCTAATAACCATAGGAAGCCCCATTTTAGTCCATAAATTGAATTTGTAAGAGTTATTAACTGTATAGAGATAGAATAAAACAACCTTTATAAAGTAACATTTGATTTAATTTTGCAATTTATACAGCACTTCCACATGCATTATCTCATTTAACTTGCACAATAACCTGTAAAATAGGTTAAAACTCTCATTTCACACATGAAGAAACAGACTCAAAAAAGTCATTTTCCCAAAAATACACAGTAAATAAAGCTAGGACTTGAATCCAGGTCTTCAGACTCCAAATCCAATGCTGGCCCATGTATGAGAATAGATCTTTTTCCTGCCATTTAATTTTGAGACCATTATATTGTATAGTCACAGCCTGTGTATTTCAACTGATTTTTATTCCTTTTTTATTTTGAGTTGGTTTCTGTTTGAGTGAAAAGATATCCTTCAAAATACCACACAGCCTTTTATAAACTTTTCTTCTGTGTTTTATCTTCTTCTTCACCACAGTAACTCAATCATATCCTGGGGATGCAGCACAGTGCTAGCACAGAGTAGACAATCAAATATTTTTAAATGAATACTGACTTCAAATTACCACAAGCAGGAGTCTCTTTATGTTGCATTTTAACATAACTGATCTAACTGAGCTTTCCAATATTTTTTAATTACACCTAAAATATTCTTTAAAACCAGAAAAACTTTTTTCCAAAGTAAATTTTTATACTTTATCAACAGCACAATAGCTCTCCCATAGTATGTTATTAGTAGCCCTTTTGACACACTGTACTTTCCAAGGGTATGGACCCTGAACAGGGGAAATTTATATTTATTAAGCACTAAGCACATGTTTACCACTCTTCAAGTCAACACTCTATTTTATAGAGGAGGTCATTGAGGCTCAGAGAGTAACCATCCCAAGATCACACAGCTAGAAAATGGCAAGGCTACAGTTCAAACCCAAGTCTGACTCCAAAGACCATGTTCTATTCATTGTTCTACACTGCTTTGTCTCATAAGTTTTGCAATTTCAGAAACATGACAGATGTTTCCTGGGTTATTACTACTGCTCAGCTAATAACACATATATTACTTACCTTTTGACATGTCACGTTTTACCCCACTGCTTATTCTATAATGGTCTAATAACTTATATTCCACTTCTTTCCATATTTATTCAGTCATTCCTCAATTTATAGTACTTTCTTTACATAGGGAATAGCACATGTAGCGTCAAATTTGGCTGGATTTTTGTGTGTCTTTTTTCTTTATAAAGACAATCCCACTGATGCACAATTCAAAATGTGCTATTCATTATATCAACCAAGAATATCCTATCATCTCATGTACTCAGAAGAATATCAGCAATTCCCCCAGAAGTGAAGCCCATCATCCCACACAATGAGAATTTTCTCTAAGGGGATCAGAAAGTCCAAGAAAACTTTAAGATAGTCTCTACCAATGCTCAAGATTCTCTAATCCTTTAGGATTTAGATAATAGGATGCTCCTATATTAAATTATATTCATTCATTTTTATCACTAGATATCATCTTTATCTTTCAAATATAAAATACAGAGCAATAAGATGCCTTAGGAAGTCACCCTAGGCTTTGGGAAGTCCCTCACTTAACTGATCCCAGAATCCTCTCCTCTCTTTAAAGAACATTAAAGAAAATCCACACCCACCCACCCCAACAATCTCACAGCAACTTAACAGAAAATTCTTCCATAAATATTTATTCTGTAATTCTTGTGCCTTAACCCTTAACTAAAGATCTCCTCCTGTGTTAATTAGAAATAGAAATTCCAAGTCCAGTGCTCCTTCTTCAATAAAGAATGCCTCCAACTATCCTATATGAATAGTAAAAGGTTTAGGTTTAGTTTTTGTGCTTTTAATCAACTTAGTACAGTTGATAGTAATACTTCATGGTATCAACTCTGAGTATAGGAAACCAGGATGTGTCCCCAGTGGGTTTCCTGGAAAATGGAGGCAGAAAGTTTCCTAAGCCTTGAAATAAAGAACTGCTAATCAGGAAATTATTATTTCAAGCCAGGTTTGAAGGAAAAACTGAGTGGTAGTTTTAATACTTAATTTCCTCATGTATGTATATAAAGAATTACTAAAAAAAGATAAGTGGAAATAATCAGAGATTTTTATACATACATGTTCAATACAGTAATATTTACAGGAAACAGTCTACTCTCTTACAATAAGGAACTAGGAAAAATTATGATCCAGTCATACAATGGAATACTGCACACACCATTAATCACTGACCTCAATAATTGTTTAAAAATATGGGAGGGGCTTCCCTGGTGGCGCAGTGGTTGAGAGTCCGCCTGCTGATGCAGGGGACACAGGTTCGTGCCCCAGTCCGGGAAGATCCCACATGCCACAGAGCGGCTGGGGCCGTAAGCCATGGCCGCTGAGCCTGCGGTTCCAGAGCCTGCGCTCCACAACGGGAGAGGCCACAACAGTGAGAGGCCCGCATACCACACAAAAAATATATATATATATGGGAAAAAGTCATGATTTATCAAATGAAGAAAGCAAATTATATGAAAATATATATAGCACCTTCTCAATTTTTAAAAATGTATTCATAGGAAAAATGTTGGTCATCTAAGTGCAAGATTGTATGGGATTTTAATTCTCTTACCCTTCCATATTTTCCAAAATTTCTTCAATGCACATGTACTGCCTTTATAGCCAGCAAAATGATAATACGGGATACAAAAATAAAGGTTTTCCCTGATAACTGCAATTATCAAAATTTTTAAAACGCCTTATAAATAAAGTTTTAAAGACTAACTTTCAACTAAATGGACTTGAACATTTAGAAAACACACACACACACACACACACACACACACACCCCAATGAGATTATCTCACACTTGTGGAGATCTCCCAATTTTCATGAGCAAATACTTACCGTTCAGGGGATTCTTCATAAATACTGTGACATTCTGTATTCTCAAGCATGAGACTTCTACTGAGGTTTTGTACCCCTGGATAATGGAAGTTAGCAAAGGAGTGTGACATTGGAGAAGTTTTGTTCCCAAGGTCTGAAATTCTCTTATCATGACTGGTTAGTCCACAAGTGAGGCCATCTAAAGCAGGATTCAGAGAGCGGGTCATATAGGCATCAGCTGATTGAGGCCTTCTCATTGGAGATGATGGATAGGGAGAAAGTTTGCTGATAAGAGGAGTCAAAAGATCAGCATATGCAGCTTTTGTGGGTTTCAGAAGTTTGTCAACATGAATATTAAGCATTTTCTGTTCAAAAGCACAAGAGAAGACCGAAGATGGGAGATTCTGAAGCCATGACAATAAACTCAGATCCAAATCATCACAACCATTACCACATAAAAGGTCGATACCAAGTAGTACTTCACTTTCTGTAATTTCTTCTCCAGTTGCTTTACTTTGACAAAATTCTACACAGCATTCATAAAGTAGGCCCTTCATTACAAGCTGAAATAAACGATTGTTACTTGCTTTAAAACCAGCCTCACTTAGCTTCCTATCAGCAGGGATGAATTCTGCAACCATGACACAAGCCTCTTCAAAACAGTGAACTCGTGCAGTGCTGGGATTCCAGTCCTTAAATTCAGCATGATTGGTCAGACGAGGCAAAGTCAAAAGCAAACAGAGCTTGCTGTAATCATCTTTAGAAGGACAGTACTCTTCTAGGGCATGTAAACATTGCACAGCTTCTTGCATGGTAAATTCCAGCTGTAAGAAAAACATAAGTGATTGCTATAAAGAGAGATGCTATGAGATATGAAAACATTGAGAGTATTTTATTCAAATATAAAGACACTTTACGAACTTTCACAAACTGTTCAATTGCAAAAGGATAAACTCATGTCACAGAATACTCATATAATTGTGGGCTATTTAACAAGTTTCAAGTCAGGAACCAAAATGTTTTTTACTCCTAAAATAAAGATTTTAAAATTTGGTTATTAGCACATTAAACTTTTACCTATAAAAAAAGTATTGTAATTCAGACTTAATACTATCATTTTCAAATGTATAATTTTTTAAGAGTAAGGATAATTAAGTTTTCTAGCAATGAAACTGAAGCATGCCAAAATTCAATTATTTATTATAGCTTGCTATCACTCCAGCTTACTCAAAAAGCAAAAGAGCCATTCTCAAACTTACCTTAGGACAAATGTGTGTGGGGAAAGAAAGCAAATCAAGGGAACACCTACAGTTCATTTCTACAAAAACAGTGCAAAGACAGAACAAAAGGAAGCTTAGCTGAAAAACAAATTATAATAATTTGTATAGTGAATATTATCTTAGGATCATAAGCTTTTGATGATGTAAGGAACTTTAGAGCTTGCATAGCACAGCTTCTATATCTTACCTGTGGGAAAAGTTAGGGTGCAGATTTAATTCAGTTGGTTAGTGACGAAGACAGAATAAAAATTCTTATTGACTAATATTCCAGTGTTCTTTCCACTTTTTTCTTTTTTCTGGCCACACATGCAGCACGCAGAATCTTAGTTCCCCGACCAGGGATCAAACCCGTGCCCCCTGCAGTGGAAGCATGGAGTCTTAACCACTGGACTACCAGGGAAGTCCTTCTTTCCACTTTTAAACATCATTATCTGCAAACATTTCTCTATTATTTCAATGATTACTTACTGGAACTTAATAAAAGTTTCTTTGGTTTTGGATGCGACAATACTAATTTTAAAAGTATCTCTCTAATCAAAAAGAATTTAATATCATTAAATCTAAACTGTTATTAAAAATGCACATTGTATTAAAAAAACACCTTTGGGGAATTCCCTGGCTATCCAGTGGTTAGGGCTCTGTGCTTTCACTGCTGAGGGCCCGGGTTCAATCCCTGGTCAGGGAACTAAGATTCTACAAGCTGCACTGCGCAGCCAAAAAAAAAAAAAAAAGAGTTAAAAAACACACCTCTGGATCAAAGAAAGTACTGAAAAGACAGAAAGAGGAAGTAAACATAATCCACCTCTGAGATAAGACAAGAAGCAATGATGTAGAGTCATCAAGTCAAACATCTTTTGCTATCTATATCACCTTAAACAAGAGGGGAGCACACACTCTCCAACCAGACAGCCACTCATTTATCATCTTTGCCTGAATCACAGAACAAATTCAGAAGCACTACAGACTGAAAGTACTACCTCTGCAAAAGAGCAGATCTTGCTGCACACCCGCTCATAAAAACTTTTGAAAACTCATGATACTAATCTTTTGCTTTAGTGAATAGAATACTTATGACTGAAACAAGACTGTGGCGCAAACCTTTAGGAATAAAAATCTTACATGCTGGGGCTCATCTTCTGCTGACATTGCGTTGTTAACACATAAAGCTTCTAAAAACTTCTGCTTCAGGATAATATAACGAAACCTGTGAAAAATAAAATGTGAAACATTAAAATGATTAAAATCTGAATTATAGCAATGTCGAAGACAAGAAATGAAACTCAAGTTCCTAAAGCAAAACAGGCCAAGTTTTTCTTATAAGACTAATTATTTCTTTAAAAAAAGACTTTAAAAAATTAATTTCCCAATGTCTCATAAATCAAATGTACTTATAAGTTACTGTAAGTACCTTTGCTTTCAGAAAATTCTTTAATTATTTTACAAAGCTGATCACACTGAAATCATAATTAAAATAATTTCAGTAGCAAGTAATCACAATTTAATACTCGAAGGATTTCTATTTGCAATATTAATTCTAAGCAATCAAGTTTTCATGGAAGATGTCAAATGTCACCTAATATGAAATCAAAATCCTTTATATTACAAATATTTTATTTCCCAAAATATGACCTCTTTTCTTTTCAAACATGAGAAAGGTCTAATAAAAATAGAGCTGAAAGGATAGGAAGGAATGAACATTGCTAAAAAACCATAAGATAACTGTAGACTTAAAACTTTTTAAAAGGGATTTTTCAGAGAGGGGAAGGGAGTGTCTATGTGACTTCTCTATGAATCAAAACATGTTGAATGCCTTAAGCACTTTAAAGAAAAGTGTTTCTAAGGGCTGAAAGAAAATAATAATGAACTTCACAGTCATTCTTTCAACCACTGTTGTAACAGCAAATATGTGTCCAATAAAACAAAATCCCTGCCTTCAGGAAGAGGGTCATCTAATGGAAGCAACCCAAGTACCCATCAACAGATGACTGGACTAAGTAGCTGTGGTGCATTGCGTGCATGTGTACACACATACACACACAATGAACTATTACTCGGCCATAAAAAAGAACAAAATAATGCAATTTGCAGCAACATGGATGAACTTAGAGACTGCCATACTGAGTGAAGTAAGTCAGACAGAAAAGGACAAATATCATATGATATCACTTATGTGTGGAATCTAAAAAGTGGTACAAAATGAACTTATTTACAAAATAGAAATAGAGTTACAGATGTGGAAAACAAACTTATGGTTAACGGGGGGAAGAGGAGGAGGGATAAATTGGGAGATTGGGATTGACATATACACAGTACTCTACATGAAATAAATAACTAATAAAGACCTACTGTATAGCACAGGAAACTCTACTCAATACTCTGTGATGACCTACATGGGAAAAGAATCTAAAAAAGAGTGGATATATGTATAACTGAATCACTTTGCTGTATAGCAGAAACTAACACAACATTGTAAATCAACTATACTTCAATAAAAAATTTTTTAAAAGTCACACAAGCAAGCAGAAAAAGAATGAAATATTGCCATCTGCAAAAACATGGATGAACCTAGAGAATATTGTGCTTACTGAAATAAGTCAGACAAAGAAAGACAAATACTATATGATAACACATGTAGAATCTAAAAAATAATACAAATGAATATATATACAAAACAGAAACAGTCACAGACACAGAAAACAAACTTGTGGTTACCAAAATGGGGGGTGGGGGGTGGGGAGGGATAAGTTAGGGGTATGAGATTAACAAAGGCAAACTACTATACATAAAATAGGTAAGCAACAAGGATTAACTGTATAGCACGGAGAATTATGCCCAATATCTTGTAATAACCTATAATGGAATATAATCTGCAAAAATACTGAAACACTATGCTGTATACCTGAAACTAACACAATATTATAAATCAACTATACTTCAATTTTTTTAAAAAAGAAGAGGGTCATCTAATAAATTGCATGAAATATGTATAGGATTCAGCAAGATTTCAAAGGAGTATGAAACCAGGTCTACCAGAAATAGTGAGGGTCTTACAAGAAATGACTCTTGGAAGATGATCAAGAATGTGCTATGTAAAGGCAGGAGATGATGTAAGAAACTGTATCCCAGATAAATGAAGAATGTATAAAAGCAAAGAGGGGGCGCTTCCCTGGTGGCGCAGTGGTTGAGAGTCTGCCTGCCGATGCAGGGGACATGGGTTCATGCCCCGGTCCGGGAAGATCCCACATGCCACGGAGCGGCTGGGCCCATGAGCCATGGCCGCTGAGCCTGCGCATCCGGAGTCTGTGCTCCGCCACAGGAGAGGCCACAGCAGTGAGAGGCCCGCGTACCACAAAAAAAATAAAATAATTAAATAAATAAATAAAGCAAAGAGGTATCAAATAGCATGGTTTATGGAGAATCAGAAACTAATATGAGGTTCCACTTCTGATAATGGTGGAGTAACTTGTACCTGGCTAACCTTTCTGCAAATAACAATTAAACCCTAGATTAAATACAAAAAATATTTGAAAGCACTGAAGAAAAAAAAAAAAGCTGGCATAACTAGAGGGAAGTCAATCCTTGAAAAAGGGAACTTTAGGGTGTGAGACTGAAGGGTATAAGGCCTTCCAGCTGAGGGTACTCCCCAGTCCACACAGTGTGAGAGCTAGAACTCAGGCAGAAAGCTGCAGTTTTACAGGCTTTGGAGAAGTCAGGCTTTGGAGAAGTTTGGCTGCCAGAACAGCTGAAAAGTGGTGGGCAGGTTTCATTTTTTTCCAAAACATGAGGAAACCACAATGAAAAATACACCAAAATCTACTGTATAAACTGTGCCTAAATCCTTGGTCATCCCTAAAACTGAAGATGCAAGGGAGACTCCAAAGAGCCCAGGGAAAGCAACAGATTGAAGGCTAAATAACTGAGCAGAGATTTCATCTGGTGTCCACTAGGTGAGGGACAGAGTTTGCAATCTGAAGTACAACAAAGTAAACTCCCTGCATGAATAAAAATCAACTTCCAAAGGAAGATAACAGAAATCCAGAGTTTCAACAATGAATCCCAATGTGCGAAATACATTAAAAAATGACTGGACATGAAAAAAAAGTGACTCATAGTTAAGAGAAAATGCAATCAATAGAAACTGAGCCTGATATAACCTAAAAGTTGGAATTAGCAAATAAGGACTATTAGTGAACAAGCAGTTACTAAAAATATGTTCAAGGGCTTACTGGGAAGTACAGTCACAATGAACAAACAGATAGGAATATCTCAGAGAAAAATTGTAAATAAAAGTAAATTCTGCAACCAAAAAGTACAATATCTGAAATGAAAAATTCATTGTTTATGAGCAGATTGCTAATAACTCAAGAAAGTGTCAATAAATATTGAAGGTAAATCAACAGAAATAATCCAGACTGAAGAATACACAGAAAAAATGTTTTTTTTAAAAAAGGAACAAAGCCTCAAAACTGTGGAACAATATCAATCTGTCTAATATTGTATACTTAGAAGAAGAAAAAGGGGCAGAAAAAATTTTTGAAGATATAACTGCCAAAAACTTCCCAGCCCTGATGAAAGACATAACTTGTAGATCCAAAAAGCTCAGCAAACCCCAAGCAGGAAAAAATACAAATAAATCACACTTAGGCACATCAAAATCAAACTGCTGAAAACTAATGACAAGAAGAAAATCTTGAAGGCAGGAAACAATGGAATGACATCTTTAAATTCTTTGTACTATCATGAAGAAACAACTGCTTCAGACATGGCCCTTGTGATGTTTTATATATAGACACTGTTGACTAAGGGGTTTATATATCAGATGTTCAACTAATTGAAGTACACGCAAGCTGTCCTCTAGAAGTTCTCCAACTCAATGGGATTGAGTGTACTATTTTCTAGGAAAGCTAAAAGTCTTGTTTTTAAATTTTTGTTTATTGTTTTGTTTTGCTCAACTTCGACCAATGATAAGACACTAAAAAATTCAAATGAAATCTTACCTTTTTTTGTCAAATTTTTCCATACATTCTAGAGGCTGAATGAACTGAAGAACTTCATCCCATTGACCATCAAGGATTAGCTGCCTATATAAAGAAAAATCCACACATGCTATCAAATTTGTGTTACACTAATTAAAAGCAGAAGAGATGACAAGATAGCATTAGAACTTCACAAAGCAGGTAATGATAATAACACTTTACTTGGTTTCTCAACCACCATAATAAACTTCCTCACAACTTATGTGTAACAACATATGCTATATGAGAAGAATTTGTGAATCTGAACCCATTCCTCATTCTAAAATATGTTTTTTTTTTTTACCTATGTAAAAACATTGAACTAAGTCTAAAAGTTTCTTTATTTCCCCACTAATCTTATAGTTTAAAGTTATTCTGTGTTATTTAGGGGCCAGTGTGTTGGTATGTTCCAGTCTCACTAAGTCACTGGTTCTCAACTGGATGCAGTTTTGCCCCCTGGAGAAATCTGGCACTGTCTGGGGACATTTTTGGTTGTCACAACTAGGGTGCGACTGGCATCTTCAGGGTATAGGTCAGAAGTGCTGCTAAACACCCTACAATGCACAGGAAAACCCCCACACTCACACAACAAAGAACCATCTGGCCCAAAATGTTAACAGTACTGAGGTTGAAAACCCTGCTCTAAACTGTGAATTCAACATCTTTGAGGCATTTAACACTAGAGTTTATAGTCTGAGAATGAAAATAGTAATGAATAATATCATATTTCATCCTACTTAAGTAGTCTACGGGAACTTCTAAAAGTTATAAGGCATTCAGATTACTGTTCTTCTTTTATAAAAGTAATTTCCCTATTTATGCTTTTTTAGAACAGAAAATTTAAAAATAGGCAGGAAGTTTTCCAGGGTGGAGCCAGGGAGGGTGGGCATTTAGGCTGCGCCGACCCCTCAGCACCCCTCCAGGAGACATTCCGAACCCAGGACATGTCGGGATTGAGGAGATAACAAGGTAGCGCTGGAGGCTGAGGAGATCTACTAGGGCTGTTTCTACTTTTTCCCCTGGCTGCGCATGTGGTGGAGGGAGCGGAGCTCAGCGCACCCTCGGGAGCAGAAGCTGGAGCCTCTGTGGGGCCTGATGAGCTGTCTGTCAAGCGGACTGGGCACTGCTCCCCAGTGCTCCAGTCGCAGCCTCCCCAGCCACACCCCCGCTGCCACTGCCCAGCCAGCCGGTGCATTAAAGATTTAAACCGAAAAAACAAAAATAGTCAGGAAGATCTACAAAGGATTGCCAACTTTTGATTCGACAAAGAATGAATATTAATAAAAAGCAATCACAATATGTATCATAATCATTTTATAAAGGGACATTTTATTTTATTTTGTTTTTTAAAGGTTTTTTAAAATTTATTTATTTTATTTATTTATTTTTGGCTGCATTGTGTCTTTGTAGCTGTGCACAGGCTTTCTCTAGTTACGGTGTTGCGGTGCACGGGCTTCTCATTGAGGTGGCTTCTCTTGTTGCAGAGCACGGGCTCTAAGCTCATGGGCTTCAGGAGTTGTGGCTCACGGGCTCTGGAGCGCGGGCTCAGTAGTTGTGGCGCACGGGCTTAGTTGTTCCGCAGCATGTGGGATCTTCCCGGACCAGGGCTGGAACCCATGTCCCCTGCATTGGCAGGCGGATTTTTAACCACTGCACCACCAGGGAAGCCCTAAGGGGACATTTTAATATTTCAGAAGTAAGAAGGACACAATTTCAAAGGCCGGCAGCCCTTTAAGATGAATACATTTAGTTTAATGAAAAACTTACTATCCTGTAATTTCACCTAAGACCAGTAAAACTTCATAACAAACCATCAGGTTTCTGCAGGGGGATATCTGAGAGCCACCGCTAAATTCCAGAAGTAGCAATGACAGAGCCCAAAGAATACTGCCTCAGTACTGGTTCCTGACTATATCGTTGACTAAGCTCCCTGGGGCTGAATGTCATTCATAATGTCTAATACAGGGAAGTGCAATGAGTTTAAATAAACTCTCCTAATATAATAAAGCTTTTTAAAAAGCTCCTTCTTCATGAGTTAGAAACATTTCATTTCTTAAGGCTTTCCTAGTCACAAAATGCTACATATCCAAGAATCTGTACTCCTTATCAAGGACATTTGGTATCACATAAGCACAGAATACATTTCTGCCTGGAAATTTGGGTTTTTCTTTTTCAATCCAATTCAAGGAAGGATATATTTAGCTTTCCATTTTGGCAAACATGTTAACTCCCTTTTGCTCTGTAATTCCACTTCCAAGAATTTTGTTTTAAGGAAATAATTCAAGATACAGAAATAGTCACATGTATGAAAGATGCTCAGTAGAGCATGCATTTAAGAAAAATTGCAATTTAATTGTCTAAAAATAGGGGAATCATTAGGAAATTAAGTAAATCGAAAATTTTCAAAGCATACATTTGTAATCACATAGAGAATTCTTATAATGTTAATGGATAAAGCAGGATACAAAATTCTAAATGAGACAGAATTGTTTTTTTTTTCAATATGCACAGAAAATTATCAGTAGTATGTGTGGATGGTGGGCTGATTTTTCTTCTTTATTTTTCTATATTTTCTACAAAGAATATTTTATATAACGGGTATGTTTTACTTCTATAGCATAAAAAAAGGTATTTCAGAAATATTTTTTTAACTTTACAGAGTCTCTGATTTCTTAATCAAATATTTTTTATGATGATGCCACAAACACAATAGAGTTGTGACTCTTTTTAATGAATCTCTGGATCTTACTCCTGAAAACATTCGACAGAAAACTTTGTTTTGTAAACGTTCTTTATAAAAATAAACATTTAAAAAACTATACTTTGTCTTTTCATAATTACAAAGGTCTATCCATACTGTACCTATTATCTTATTAATACTTAGCATTTCTTGGAATGAGCTACAAACCTCACAGTGCTAATGAAATCATACCTCAGGAAAAGCATATCATCTGAAAATAGGCCATTTATGACTCCACTTTCCTTCTCAAGGGCCAACATACTAATGTGAAGCTTCTTTGAATTCAAGAAGTCTAAAATTAGCTTAATGATTTCAACCTCTTTTACATTCACTGTTTCTTCAGCCGTCATGTTGATAACCTAAATATTAAACAAAACAAAAACAAAAATTAGTTCTATTATTTTTAAGCATTATTAACTATCTGAAAACACATAACAAGTTTCTTGGAAGTATTTAACTATCTGAAAACACATAACAAGTTTCTTGGAAGTATTTAATAGAGTTATTCTAAGTGAAACTAATGTAATATTTGTCAAAACCAAGTCATTCTTTAAGGTGTGATATAGGAATGGCTATGATTTTAAGTCCTTATCTTTGAGAGAAACACAATGGAATTACAGATTGATATGAAGTTTGTGATTTGCTTCAAAATAATACAAGAAGCAGCATGTGGGAGGAAGTAAAGATAAAACAATAATCACGACCATTAAAGTAGGATAATGGGTAAATGGAGGTTCATTATATTTGCTATGGTCTAAATGTTGGTGTCCTCCCAAAATTCATATGTTGAAATCCTAACCCCTAAAGTGATGGTATTAGGAGGTGGGGGCTTTGGGAGGTGAATAGGTAATGAGGGCAGAGCCCTCATGATTGGGATTAGTGCCCTTATACAAAAGACCACAGGGACTTCCCTAGCAGTCCAGTGGTTAAGACGCTGTGCTTCCACTGCAGGGGGCACAGGTTGGATCCCTGGGTCGGGGAACTAAGATCCCACATGCCGCGCGGCTTGGCCAAATAAAAAAAACAATTTTAATAATAATCATACCCTGCTTTCTATTGAAAGTCAGCCCTCGACACAAGGGTTTGTCGCTCCCGCCGCCGCCACGGTGGCGGCGGCGGGGCCCGGGGGTGCTCGGCGTCCGTTTCTTCCTTCCTCCCTCCCTCGCTCTCCGGACTCCCCCACCCAGCACCCCGCGGGCGGCGTCCTCGGCCCACCCTCGGCGGCTGCCCACCGTCTGCGCGATGGGAGCGGCGGCGGGTCTCGGCGCGCATGTTCCCAGACCGGCCAGCGCCGGTCGGTCGAGGGAGGCCCCCGTCCCGCCGGAGGAAACGGAGGCGAGAGGTCAGGGGACCTCGGCGCGCCGCACCTCCTCCCCACCCCGCCGTGGGCCTCGCCCACGGGCTGGACGAGGAAAGGGGGAGGCGGGTGCGGACCGAGAGGCGGGGGACGTCGCAGGGCGGCCCCGTGGGCCCCTTTCCCTGGGGGCCGTGGGGGCCGGAAGGGCGGCGGCACGCGGGTGCCGCCGAACGCATCTGTGTCTGGGTCCTCCATCACCCTCGGCGCAGGGGGTGGGCCGGGGTTCCCAGCCGCTCGCGGCCCTTCCTAAAAAAATTATCATCATCATCATCATCATCATCAAAAATAAGAGACCCCAGAAAGCTAGTTCGACCCTCTCCGTGAGGATAAAATGTGAACTCAGCAGTCTGCAACCGGGAAGAGGGCTCTCACCAGAACGAAACTGTGGTAGCACCCTTATCTCAGACTTCCAGCATCTATGGCAGAACTGTGAGCAATAAATTAATGCTATAAGTAAACCACCTAGTCTATGGTATTCTGTTATAGCACCCCAAATGAACTAAGACAATATTATTCTGTCTACTCCTACATACGTTTAAAATTTGCCATAATAAAGAATATTTTAAAAAGTCTCTAATAACCAAACCATGTTTAGCTATGCCCTACACACTAATTCAATAAGCACTTAATTGTCTTTTCTCTGTGATAAACACTGTCCTGTAGTCAGGACACATTGGCTCTGTCCTTAAGAAACTTATAGAGTGTAGCAGCAACAAGTAAAATGTTGTACCCTATACTTTGGAACCAAACAAAACAAGGTTGGTTAAAATGTGCAACTTTAAGTCATATTGGTACTACCAACCTAAACATCAGTGATATTTCAGCTCTCTCAAATCCCTTCTCTCACCCGTATGTCTGCAGTGATACAATTGAGCACACAGGTTAATTCATCAGGAATTAGAACTAGGAGGAATTCTGAAGATCATTAGATCAACATTCTCATTTTAAAGATGAGGCCACACAAGTTAAATGGCCTAAGTTGCTGCAGTTTTCAAATGTTCACGCTCAGAGCAGTACAAAAGACTACCAAGCTAAGCAGACTAGCTGCAAACAAACCTCATCAGATGAAACAGACTGTAAACGTATCTTTCTCACAGGACCAATTATCTTCTCACAGGACCTATCTTTAACCAAATTCACAGAAATATAAACATATGCATGTATGCACATGGGTTTATTTTTTGTCTACTATTTTGACAATTTATTTCTTCATAATGAGAAGTACAAACATCTAGCAGACTAGAATGTTCATCAGATGAATACATTTTCTCTCTTAGGTGGAGAAGGTGATAGAGTAAACAAGGGACAGAGCATGGAAAAATAATTATGATTCAAATATTCAATGACATCAGACTAAGCTAATCTCATACATCCATCTCCACAATAAGGACATGCCTACCTCAGGAAACAGACAACTCACAAATCTCTCTCCCCCAACAGGCCAGCCACCCAATTCCTCATGCTTTGGGTTTCCCTTTGCTGTCTTCTGAGCTGACCACCCTTCTGTTCATAGACTTTGTCCAAAAGACTTTGTACAATAAAGTTAATGATATTTCCATTCAATAAATTCTGATCATATTTCAGAACTGTGTCTCTGAGATTAGCAATTTTAGCATTCCCCAAATCTTCAGATAATTCTTACTAGAAAAGAATGGCTTTTGCTAATTTAACTCTCAGAAAAATAACTGTAAACTCCCCTCGAATCTTAGAGGGCACTTCACTTAAATCACCAGATACCAATCACACAACTTAATACAGAACTGAGACTATAATTTTCTAATGTTCAATACATCCAATGATATTAAACATTTTATAGGCCTCATTCAACATTCAGTCTAATACTAAGTAACTCTGGAGTTACTACGAATCTATGGCAATAGTCTCACAAGTTTCATGCTGCCATCATTTCTGATTAATAAAGCCTAAGAGAAAAAGAAGTAGTATATTCTTACAGATACATATTTTACACTGACTTTATATCTAGATTTTGAATAGATACAAAAAATATATCTTAATTACCCTAGAATTATTCAGGGTTTTAAAAAATTCATTTAAAAAAATTAAAATTTTTTAAAAATTTTAAAAATTCATTTAAAAAGATAAGTTTTAATTCTATACTGTAGAATTCCCAGTAGAAAAGTATGATATTTTAATCACCCAACCCAGAATTTTAACTCTTATAAACTTTACTGTTGCTAGATACAACATAAAACATAGACACAGAGCCTTGCACTATGGCACTTTTTCCTTAAAAAAAGAAAGAAAAAAAGAGTGAGAAAAAACTTGCTAGCTGTATCTTAGAATTATTCTTTTGTAACCCACCCTGTGTTACTGAAACATTTGTAGAGGCTCCCAAAATCCTAGCTATATAATTTAGAAATTAGATATGTATATATTTTTATGTATATATTTTTAAACATAACATAAAAGCATGATTCATGAACATTCTTTAATCTCCTTAAACTATTAATCACTACAAAGCTAGAACTTTTTGCTAATTCAGAGGAGTAGAATTCAATAATAAATCCCTCTTCCCCTCCCTCTCAGGGATCCTCTGAATTAGCAAAAAATTTTTACAAATCCAAAGTAAGATTTACTTTACTTTACAAATCCAAAGTAAGATTTAACTAGCTTTTACTTTACTTTACAAATTTACTTTACTTTACTTTACAAATCCAAAGTAAGATTTAACTAGCTTAGGAACCACTAAAATTATTTTTTAATCAGACGTACAGCATATAATAGGTGTTATAAATTAACACTTATTAACTTAAGAAGCAAAAAAATCAATGAAGAAATGTCTCTTAAAAAGTACAGAGTAGATGCTTTTGTTTGTAACTGTTCTAACAGCTATTCAAGGGAATTCCCTGGCGGTCCAGTGGTTAGGACACTGTGCTTTCACTGCCGAAGGCATGGTTAGATCCCTGGTCAGGGAACTAAGATCCCACAAGCCACGTGATGCAGCCAAAAAAAAAAGAAGCCATTCAAAAGGATAAAGCTCTGGCCCTTTAATCTGACTATTTAGCCAAAGTCAGCCTTGATAACATCTTAGGTAGACCTGCCAGCCCATGGTACATGTGAACAATTGCTCATCAGGCACAATTTATATAGGACCAACAATAAAGTGTATTCCACTGAAAACAGAAAACAAAATGGGGGAGGAGGAATCAGAGTGTTTCAGTATTTCCATATTAAATGATAGATTTACTGTAAAAAAAAATCACAGAAGCATGAACGCTATGAATTTTCCTTTAAGAAATAAATGTTTATTTATATTCAATATCTGGACTAAGTGACATAAGGAAACAAGAGTTTTCTTTAAAAATAAATATATCTGGAAACCAGCTGGAAAGTGGTATTTTAGTACTAATATACAATTAGCACCTACAGAAACTAAATTCCAGATGGCATCTCTATATGGACTCCTGCTGATTACTGTCTTAGTGAATCAAGATTAGAAGAATGTATTAGAGGGCAAGAAATAAAATTATTTTTAGAAATCTAAGATTAAAGGTAAAATGTTAACAACAGATAAGAAAAAAAAGAATGGTAATAGAAATATATTGACTTCTATGTATATTTCCATACATAGATACGGAAAAAGTTTCATGAAAAATGTATCAGTGGTAGCTTTCTAGCCAAATATAAATAGATATTTAAATGTTCCTTCGCAATGAGGTTCTTCTTCTACTTACTTATAATACAGATTAGAAAGGAAGAAAAATGCACAAAGCTAAGAATGATTCAGAAGCATAAGGCTGAGAATGATTCAGAAGCATAAGATAAGGGAATTAAGGCACAGCCACTACATATTTTATAATCAAGAAAAAAGTGTATAAAAAGGCTCCATTAATCCCCATCTCCATCCTAAACAATAAACACCACTTTCTTTAACCTTCCAAGAATTACAGAGTGCCTAACGCTGAACAGTAGTCCTTTACCATTCCAGTTTACAGGCAAAAATGCAGATAAGGAAATGAAGTACTATGAAGCTTTTTCATAAAATATCAAACTGCAACATAAGACTATGGCACTTTTTCCTTAAAAAAAGAAAGAAAAAAAGAGTGAGAAAAAACTTGCTAGGTATCTCTTTAATAAAATAGCATTCCAAAAACTTATGTTGCTGCCAGATCATTTAATTGTAAATGTCTGATCCTTCAGGAATATAAATGTGACATTGCAAGTCACAATTTCTATAGGCCTCAGTTTCTTCATACATAAAATAAGAGGGTTAGTTTGGCTAATTTCTATGATTTCCCTTCAACTTTTATAATTTGTTTTAACTCACATTTCAGTAACAGGAAGTATATATTCTTAGGGGGAAATAGCAAGTCTGGAATAATCAGAAGTCTCTGATCCTTAGGTCAGTTTAATAAGAAGAAAGAAAATAGACTTGTTTTAGATCATTTAAGTAAACAAACAAAAGAAAAGCCCTTCTAACTGCAAGGCTCTGTCACGTCTGCTAATCGGCTAACATGGATGCAGCATGTGTCCCTTCTTACTGTTGACAGCTGTTCTCTATTCATCAATTATTTTAATTTACCTTCTGGAACTGTGAATGATTTTTGGTGTGAAGAACAAATTATGTTTAAAGCAGGTGCAGTTTTATATAGCTATAAAAAGAAAAGAATCAATTAACATAATATGTTGTGTATATGCATAAAATATCTCTGGAAAAAGACACAAGAAATTGATAAAAATGGCTGCCTCCAAGAGGGAAAACTGGACAATAAAGAATAGAAATGGAAGATTTTTCACTATATACCCTTTTGTATCTTGTCAATTTTGTACCATGTACAATTATTACCTATTCCAAAAAACTGGAATATTATACATGAAACATAAATAATGAATTTCCAATTGCAAAAAACTGGAAAGAACTAGAAATATAATGAATATAATGTATTCATTATGTATATAATGAAGAAATAACATTTCAGTGTGATTTGTATTTCTTTTATAACCTGAGACCTCTTCTCAGATCGGATTCAAATATTATTTCAATCTTTCTTTATGAGATTAAAGTATTTGAATTATTTGCATACTCAAACCCACAAGTATTTTAAAAACATATTTAATTACTAAAGTACTAAAAATGTACAAAATAAGCAGACACAGGATGTGTAATTGAGTCACATAAAAACCAGAAAAGGTGGACTTCCCTGGTGGCGCAGTGGTTAAGAATCCGCCTGCCAATCCAGGGGAAACATACGGGTTCGAGCCCCGGTCCGGGAAGATCCCACATGCCGCAGAGCAACTACGCCCATGTGCCACAACTACTGAGCCTGCCCGCCTAGAGCCTGCGCTCCACAATGAGAGAAGCCACCACAATGAGAAGCCTGTGCACCACAACGAAGAGTAGCCCCTGCTCGTGGCAACTAGACAAAGCCCACGCGCAGCAACAAAGACCCAAAACAGCCAAAAATAAAAATAAATAAATAAATTTATTTTTTAAAAAAACAGAAAAGATAAATTTAAAAATTGCTAAATTTGGCACTAAAAATGTAAAATGTAAATCTTCCATTTAACAGAAGTTGCCATAAAGTTAAAAGACAAGGGACAAACAAGGACCAAATGCAATACATATAAACAGCTAAGTGATTACCATCTAGAACATAAAAATAGCATCTTCAAATCAATATCTCCCCCAAAATTCCAGTTGAACAATAAGCAAAAAATCCAGACAATTCACAGAACTACAAATAACCAAAGAATTTATGAGAGATGTTCAACTTCACTAGTAATATTAAAGATACCATTTATGGAAAAATTTAAAAGACCTGATAATATATAGTGTTGGCAAGAGTGTAAATGTCCCTTCATATGCTGTGTTAAGAATATAAATTGGGACTTTTTTTTTCTTTTTTTTTTTTTTTTGCCTGTGTTGGGTCTTTGTTGCTGCACACAGGGTTTCTCTAGTTGCGGCGAGCGGGCTACACTTCATTGTGGTGAAGGCTTCTCATTGCCGTGGCTTCTCTTATTGCAGAGCACAGGCTCTAGGCACATAGGCTTCAGTAGTTGCAGCACGCAGGCTCAGCAGTTGGGGCGTGCAGGCTCAGCAGTTATGGCTCGCAGCCTCTAGAGCACAGGCTCAGTAGTTGTGGCACACGGGCTTAGTTGCTTGTTGGCATGTGGGATCTTCCCAGACCAGGGATTAAACCCATGTCCCCTGCACTTGCAGGCAGATTCTTAACCACTGTGCCAACAGCGAAGTTCTAGGACAGACGTTTTGAAAGAGAATTTGACAGCATGAAATTTTCATCTATGAAAATTTTAAATGTATATACTCTTTGACTCACCAATTCCAATTCTATTTCTAGGAATCTATTCTGCAAAAATACTTGCAAATATATATAAAGATACATATACAAAGATGTTCCTTAAGATTTGCTCGTAATAGAGAAAAACTAGAAACAAACTGAGCTCTCATCAATAGGAGAATTGTTAAATTATGGTAAATTCACATTATAGAATACTAATGCAGTGATGTAGATGTACTGTACCTTAACAATAAAAAGGCACATCACAGAACAATACAGCTATCAATAAATATTTGTTGAATGGATGAATATAAATAGGCCAATTTATCTTTTTTAAAAGGGAGGGCATAATATCTCTGTGTCTAAATAAATGACAAAGAGAGGACTGGAGGGATACTTAAACTGTTCAGAGTGGTTACCTCTGAAGAGAGGAATGAGATTGGATAGAGGGTGGGGAACTAGGAAGGGAAAGGGGTTGAAGGGAGGTTTTTTTTACTCTTTATCGTTTGTATTATCTGAATGGTTTACAACCAATATATATTCATGCATTACTTGTACATTTATACATACATTTCTTATATAAATAAAATTTTTAGTTTTACACAGGAAAAACTGTGAAAATGAAAAAAATTATAGAATTAGATCTCAAAAGTTCTCTTCTACATCAAGGTACCAGGTAGAATAGAATCCCAAAGATAGGATCAACTGCTACATTTACAATGCAAAAACTATTGGGTACAAAAACTATTCTAGGATCTTTATTTATATTGTTTAATTGATCTTTATAACAATCTTACAAGATTGGCAATTTCATCCCCATTTTACAGATGAAGATACTAAGCTTTGTAAGGTTAAAAAATTAGCCCAGTATTTATATTAAGGCTGAACATCTCACTAGCAGCTGAATACTTCTTTCAGAAGTGTGTCAGGACATAAATCCTGATATCAACATCCCTGTCAACACCATCCAGGAAATCTCTTAAAAGTACCTGAGGGAACCTATTTAATTGTGTAACAAAACAAAGGGGCAAAGAGAAGGAAAAAACATATATATTTAGATTAACTTTTAGATCAATTTTTCATTAGTTCCTTAAACATCTGGGCTGCCTTACCTTGACAGTCAGGCAAGAAATTGCCTCCTCCTCCCCAATTCATATCCTAAGCTTTGTAACAATAAAAATTAGAATTTCCAGCTGTGGAAGAGTAAAAGAAATAAGAGACATAGAGGAGAGGCAAAGAGAGATAGAAATAGGAAGGGACAGAAGGAAGGAAGGAAGGAAGGAAGAAAATACAGTAGACAAAGGTTAAAACCCTAGAACAAGATTGGAACCATAAGTTGACCAGATTCTAAAGCTCTTCCTACTGTATCACACTGATTCCCAAGAAAAGGAAGGGCATCAATACTTTACAAAAGCAAGGAAAAACATAAAGTGGATAGTCATCTAAATATGCCAAAATGAAAAACCTTCATTTTACTGAAATAATATATAAAAATTATTCCAACAGAGGTCCATAGTTCTATGATTCTTCAAATTATTTTTCTATTAAACAATGTTAATAGGGTGGGTAAACAAGCTAGAAGCCTACATTAATAACAATTTAACCAGACTTTTTTTTTTTTTTTTTTTTTTTTTTTT
>NW_006774564.1:2600561-2616918 GCF_000442215.2 Lipotes vexillifer | reverse complement strand
GCGGGCCTCTCACTGTTGTGGCCTCTCCCGTTGCAGAGCACAGGCTCCGGACGCGCAGGCTCAGCGGCCATGGCTCACGGGCCCAGCCACTCCGCGGCACGTGGGATCTCCCCGGACCGGGGTACGAACCCGTGTCCCCTGCATCGGCAGGAGGATTCTCAACCACTGCGCCACCAGGGAAGCCCTATTTTTTATTTTAAAAGATCTCTCCAGGTCTAATAAAATATAATTCCTAACCCTACTTGATAAACCACACTTAATTTTTTTTTTTAAGATAAAGGATGTTCGTTTATTTATTTATTTATTTATTTATTTATTTATTGGCTGCGTTGGGTCTTCGTTGCTGTGCGTGGTCTTTCTCTAGTTGCAGCGAGCGGGGGCTACTCTTTGTTGCAGTGCACGGGCTTCTCATTGTGGTGGCTTCTCTGGTTGTGGAGCGCAGGCTTCAGCAGTTCTGGCGTGCAGGCTCAGTAGTTGTGGCGCACAGGCCCAGTTGCTTCATGGCATGTGGGATCTTCCCTGACCAGGGCTCGAACCCTTGTCCCCTGCATTGGCAGGTGGATTCTTAACCACTATGCCACCAGGGAAGTCCAAAAGTAGTTTTAAATAATTTATTCCTTAAATTATCACAGCACCTTATCGTAAACATTCAAATGTTTATTAAGCAAAACATCAACCTATAAAAACACATGTAAATAAGAAATGTAGAATTGTTTTAAGATTAATATTTGTACCAAAAATTTTAAGTATAGGCTCTAATAACAAATTAATGCTACATCAACTAAGATCAAAGTGAATATTCACATAAATTCATACAGTATTCTTTATTTGCTTGTTTGTGTGTTTTTACCTTATCTGTGGTAAAAGGTATGCTTTATCTAAGAACACAATTTAACCTTTCATTATATGATGAAATCTCTAGTATAGTTTTCTGTCACACCTAAAGCCAAGGTACCAAAAGAGTGCTTTGTAAAATAGATTAAAATTATCCTTTATGTTCTTTTTTTACTCCCACACTTTTTTGTTTTCAACGAGAAAAGCAGAACTTAAAGATATGTGAGTATGCTTCAAAGCTGAACTACATAAAATATGGTTTGTCAGTAAGTATAGGACTATATCTATTATATAGCGGTACATTCAGAAACATAAGAAAATGTACTGAACCAAGAGTCACAAAAACTTCAAAGCTTACTAAAAATAACACAAATTATACAAGTATTAACTATAGAAAGAAGTACAACAGAGTATATACTATATAATTACCCATTAAAGTTTTCTATCCTTAGCTTTTCTACTTCCTTCGCATTTATAAACTTATCATAGAATTGAGTTGGAAGGTACCTCTGTCCACTCTCTAATTTAGTACAGAATATCTGAACACTTAAGTCTCAGAGATGGTCTGCCAACCTCTACATAAATGCCTCCAATAACAGAAAATTTCTATACCCCCCAAGGCACCTATGGAAGACAGTCTCTAAGGTGGTCACCAATAAGACTACTAGTGTTTTTACATCCTTTTGTAGTCCCTGGCCCTTGAGTGTGGACAGGATTTACTGACTCACTTGTACCCAAGTGCAGAGTGGAAGTGTTGGGATGTCATTTCCAAGATTTATAAAGAGATGGTAACATCCATCCTGAGGGCAGGCATGTGCCCTCTCTCAGACTACTCACTCTGGGAAGCCAGCTGCCATGTCATGAAGCAAACTTGTGGAAAGGTCCAAGTAACAAAGAACTGAGGGAAGCCTTCAGTCAACAGCCTGTGAAGAGCGGAAGCCCTCAGTCCAACAAGGAACAGAGGTCCAGGTCACTGAGCTTGGAAGGAGATCATCCCCAAGTCAAGTTTTCAGGTGAGACCACAGCCCCTGTAAGAAACTTGACTGCAACCTCAAGAGAGACCTAAAATCAGAGGCTCCCAGCTGGGATGTTGGGATCCTCAGAAACAGTGAGATAAATATTTGCTATTTTAAGCCACTTAGTTTTGGGGTAATTTGTTACACAGCAATAGATAATACAGAATTCCTTCAATTTTTTCTCAAGTATAAAAAGGCATTTTGTTTTGTTTTCTAATATTGAATTAAAATCTACTTTCATCTAGGTATGTCTTTGGGTCAGCATAATAAAAATCTGTTACATTAAAAACTTTTACACATTTGAATCTGACAATTATCAGGTCTATTTCCCTACTTCCTTCAACCATTCTTCACATACCTTCCAGATCCCCTACAATTCCAGTCATTCTCCTCTGAACATTTGTTAATCTCTCTCTTTAAAGCATCTGAAATAGAACACAATACTCCAGGTATGGTCTGGTCAACAACTGTACACAGTGAAATTAACAATTCCCATTATGTGGGTACTATACAGTGAACACACCTAGACACACCTAAAGTTGCTTTACACCATCTAGTTGTGAGATGTTGTTTTTGGCACTTCCCAGAATTTCATTTCAAAAGCTTTTCCTGAAGTTGGAAAGAAGACCAACCCAATTCTATTTCCAAGCTCTCAAAATAATGTAAACAACAAAACAGGAAAAATTACAAAAATCTGCAAACAATATATACAGTAAGGGGTTAATATCCAAAATATACAAAGAACTCACACATCTCAACATCAAAAAACAACCCGATTCCTGATTAAAAAATGGGTAAAGAATCTGAACAGACATTTTCCCAAAGATATACAGATGGCCAACGGGCACATGAAAAGATGTTCAACATCACTAATCATCAGGGAAATACAAATCAAAACCACAATGAGATATTACCTCACACATGTCAGAATGGCTATTACTGAAAAAGACAACAAATAACAAGTGCTGGTGAGGATGTGGAGAACACAGAACCCTCGTGGACTGTAGGTGAGAATGTAAATTGGTGCAGCCACTATGGAAAACAGTACAGAGATCCCTCAAAAAATTAAAAATAGAACTACCATAGGACCCAGTAATTCCACTCCTGGATATTTATCTGAAGAAAACGAAGACATTAATTAGAAAAGATATATGCACCCCTATGTTCACTGCAGCATTATTTACAAAAGCCAAGATATGGAAGCAACCTAAGTACCCATCAGTAGATGAACTGAGAAAGAAGATGTGGTGTGTGTGTGTGTGTGTTTATATATTTATATATATATATAAACACACACACATATATGCACAATGGAATATTACTCAGCCATAAAAAAGAACGAAGCCTTGTCATGGATGGACCTTCAGGGTATTATGCTAAATGAAATAAGTCAGACAGAGAGAGGTAAATACTGTATGATTTCACTTATATGTGGAATCTAAAAAACATAAAACAGAAACAGTTATACATAGAGAACAAAAAGGTGGTTGCCAGAGGGGAAGGGTGTTGGGGGAGAAAAGAAATAGGTGAGGGAAATTAAGGGGTACAAATTTCCAGTTCTGAAACAAATGAGTCATGGGTATAAAATGTATAGTGTGGGGAATATAGTTAATAACTATGTAGTATCTTTGTAGGGTGACATATTGTAACTAGACTTATCATGGTGATCATTTTGAAATGTATAGACATATCAAATCACTATGTTATATAATAGGAACTAACACAGTCTTCAATAATTATACTTCAAATATACTTCAAAAACAAACAAACTCATAGAAAAAAGAGACCAGATTTGTGGTTACCAGAGGTAAGGAGCAGGGGAAGGGAGAACTGGATGAAGGCTGTCAAAAGGTACAAACTTCCAGTTATAAGATAAAGAAGTACTAGGAATGTAATGCACTACATGATAAAAATAATTAACACTGCTGTATATTATACAGGAAAGTTGTTGAGAGTAAATCCTAAGAGTTCTCATCACAAGGGAAAATATTTTTTTCTATTTTTTTGAATTTTGTATCTATATGAGATGATGGATGTTTACTAAACTTGCTGTGATAATTATTTTGTAATGTATGTAAGTCAAATTATTATGCTGTACACCTTAAACTTATCCAGTGCTATATGTCAATGATATCTCAATAAAACTGGAATAGATAAATAAATAAACAGGAAAAAATGTTAAACCAAAATGGACATTAAGGTACCAATTTTAGCTCAGTTCTATAAAGCTTTCGCAAAGATTTTATGTGAGTTCCATTTTCTTTTTCAATAGATCAACAAAAGTCACAAAACATGGCACTTAATCATAGAAACTCATTACTCATTCATTTCACAGAATTCATTATTTAAATCAAATATATCAACTATAAATAGTATAAAAATTTTATGTCCTTTTTCATGTAGTACCGTTTCTCTGTAAAATATAGAGTGTTGACTTGTGAAATGGGATCAACCTCCTAGTAGAGTGGCAAGCATGCGATTGGTGCAATATAAATTTATCCCCTTTAGAACTCATAAGGTAAGGGCATTGTCCTTAGGGTTGCTAATAACATGCTATGGAAGAGCTACTGTGCTACAGATAAAGTATAAAAATTTACTCTGGAAAAAGTTTACCTTGTTTTTTTTTACCTTGTTTTTTTAAAAAGTTTTAGGTGTAACTTTGAAACATTGGGAATCCTGATTAGATCAATTATGTTAAAGATGCCACATGGAGAGACTCCTACTTGTGGTAACATGTTTGAAGTAAGTATTCATTTAAAAATACTTGTGTCTATTATGTGCTGGCACGATGCTGCATCCCTGGGATACAATGATTGAGTTACTATGGTGCATAAGAAGATAAAACACAAAACAAAGGCTTCTAAGGGAGAATGTGGTGTTTTGTAAGGTATCTTTTTACACAAACAAAAACAAACTCAAAATAAAAAGGAAGAAAAATCAGCTGAAATATGTAAGCTTTGGCTATTCAATGTAATGGTCTCAAAATTAAATGGCAAAAAAAAAAAAAAGTATTCTCAGACATGGGTCAGCACTGGATTTATAACCTGAAGACCTGGATTAAAGTCTTCTGTATAAAAATAATATACATAAAATATAAAGTAAAGAGTATCATAAAAAATTACAAATAAAATGCTACGGAAGTTCTGAGGTATCTTGCTAAGAATGGGTTTGAAGGATTGTTAATATCCTAACATGCAAGAGATGGGAAGGGAAAAGTAACATTATTGTGAAAAAGTAACTAACATTTATTGTGTATCCACTATGTCAGATCCTGTGCTAAATACTCCCATCCATCATCTATATAACACTCACAACTCTCCAGTTTCATTTTACAGATGATTACACTAATACTCTGAGACATCAGTTACTTGTCTAAGGTCACACTGCAAAAAGTGCAGAAGCAAGAATGGGACGACCGGGTCTAAAATCCTGTGACCTTTCCACTATAACATTCTAACATATACAGGGGTGAAAACAAAGAGAGGATAGTTAGGATTCAAGTAATCTTGAGGCTAATGTCAAAGTTTTAGAAAACGGAATTCAACTTATTTCCTGTCCTATGTAGTGATTTGTCATTTATTAGCTGAGTAAGTCTAAGGCAATGCTTCTTAAACTTTTCTCCATAAGGACAGAAGAAACTGAACCCATCCCCACAGAGCCCATAAGCATAAAATTTCTTTGAAGTCTTTGAAATTTTACCTAGAAATTAGTGTGAATATTACATTCTTCATATATCCTCTGTTTAATATAAAAACACTATTTTTTATACAACTCTTCAAGTGAAATTGATGACAACTCCATTAGTGTGTGCCATGTTCTGTGACGACAGATTTATCTCTTGGCACATTGCAGCTTATCACTAATACTCCTATTTTAAAAGCAAAGGTCGGGGGGATAAAGTAAGCTATTTCTTGATTATTCAAGAACCAATGATGCACGCTGAGGATTATTTAACACCAAATGAAACTCAAGTAAGAGTTACTGGCCATAGCCTTATTTTCTAAAATATGAGAATACCCTACTGAAAGCAGGAAAGCAATCCTGACCCACATATAGGGAGGAAACACCCTTTTCTCCATGTCACCACAGTAATAAAGAACCTCTGCCACGGAGTAAAGACACATCTTAATAGTTTCTATGAGCCTTTTTAAGGCCACTGTAAGAAATAAGGTCCTGGACCTAGAAATACTAAATAGATCATGCAGAAATTTTTAATTAGCCATGTCAATGCTCCATTCTGTTAAAAGGTAATCAACAGATGCCTTAAATTTTTTTCCAAAGTGCTTTCAAATACTTTATTTTGTTCAACTTCAGAGCTCATTCCCAGACTAATACAATAGCAAGTACTATCATCTGGAAATTAAGTCACTAGTAGGGTAAGTAGCTCTTCCAAGACTGCAATCAGTAGCAAAGTGAAACTTAAATCCTAGAAATCTGATTTCCAGCTTACTGAGCTACTGAGGAAAACTGCATCTTTTCATACTTATTTTGCAGCATATATCAAAGCATATCACACACTATTTAGTAAGTAACTAACTGATAAACTCGATTTCACAAACAGAAAAAGAGGCTGAACACAATTATGTAACTAGGAACATAAGATAGTACCCCTGCTCTCTTATGACACATTCCTAGTACTGACTTTAAAAAAAAAAAAAAAAGAAAAAGACAAGAATTAGGAAGTGGGAGGGTGGGAAGAAAACAGGTTAAAATTCCTTCACAAAAAAATCACATATCCATAATGGCATCAAATTCAAGTGTCTGTGTGTGTTTTTCACCTAACAATATACAGCTATGGCTTAATTGGTTGGTCACTAAAATAATTTTTCTTTCCTGTGTGGAAGCAATCTACCCACTGAAACCTAAGGTAAAACTGTTCATTACATTTTCCTCCTAAACGAGACCAAAGAATATGTCATATAAAGGAAAATGGGCTCTTAGGCGTTTCTCCTTTCTAGTAAAATTTCAAGGCAACACGTACCAACACTAGAGACAAAAAAATTCTACTTGGATTTATTGTGAAGAAAAGGTGTATAGCGTATTAAAGCCTACATGTTAATCTCTGTGCCATTAACTTCTCTAAGCATTCTTGGAGCAGCAAAGGGAGGGAAATAAGTGTTAGGATCATAACCTATGAATGTGGGTGGAACAAAGACTTCTCCCTTCATTATGCAGAGAGAACAAAGTTGCCAAAAACGCTCTGCTCAGATACCATGCGTGGTTACTGACTGCACCTCTGGGTACAGAAAAGAAAAAAATCAAATACGGGTCAAAGGCCGCCCCTGCCTGCCCCCGCCCCTTTCGCCCAAGGCCTCGCGCCAGAGCTGCAGCCCCAATCTCTTTCTCCCCAACATAAGAAAGCGGCTTAACCCTAAGAGTTCTACAAGCTCCAGTTCCCGTGTCTCCTACGCAGACGCCCCCGGGGCACTGGTCCAACCCGAGTTCCAAATCCAGTCGCTGCCCCCCTCCGCGACCCCGCCCAGACCCCCAAAGCCCGGCTGCTACTGACCACTGACGTCAGAAAGGCCAAACCCGGCCCCCGAGGGGCTGCTCCAGCCCCGCAGCGCTCTCCCCTCCTCCCGGCCAAGGCGTGCCCAGAATGGGACGCCAGCGCGTCCCTCGGCTGTCGCTCGGGCTCGGCAGAGGGGCGAGGAAGGAAGAATCAGCGCAGTCAGCCGCCCTCCCGCCCCACAGCAGCAGCGAGGTGGGCACCAACCCTGCGCTGGCTTACTGGTCAGGGGCGGGCGGTGCCAGGGCGAGGGTCGTCGCTCGGCCCCCGGAGCCGGCTTGGCAGCGAGAGAAAGGTGTGGTTCAGGAGCGGCGGCTTCCCGTCGGGGCCTGGCCCCCATCCGTCGGCGCCGGGGCCTCACCCACGACCCCAGTCGCCACCCAGTCAGCACCCAAGCCTACCCAAGACCCTTCTCCGGGGCCGCGAACGCCGCCCTTGGGGGTCGCCACGGTCGCAGCCCTGTCAAGTGGTGACAGGCGGTGACGGGTGACCATGGCAACCCGAGGTGTGCAGCGCGGCCCGACCCCGCCTCCGCCTCCCGAAGTCGCTCACCTGAGGGCTCCGGGACAAGCCCGGAGAAATCGCGGAGGAGAAAGCGGCGCGGAGGCCGGAGGACTGGGCCCCCAAGCGGCGGGCTCTGGGCTGGAAAGGAAGTGTGAGGGCGGCGGTCTGGGCTCGACGTCGGTCCTGCCTCCAGCCGCCCGCGCGTCAATCCATCAGCTCGTCAGTCTCTCCTCCCGTCTACCCCTCCCGGACCGGCGACCGTCCGCTCAGCCTCTCACACACTGCGGTTGTCAAGCGGCGCTGCAGCCGAGCACCAGCCCCGAGCCGCAGCCAATCGCCGCGCTTCCCCGAGGCGCCTCAGGACCCCGCCGAGCGGGGCGGCCAGGCAGGTGCCTGCGTCGAAGGGAGAGTCGGCTGGGCGGGCGCCAGCCCGGGGCACGGTGGGGACTGGTCTGGTGGACCGGCTCCCCGCTAGCGCTCCAAGGACCAGCTGGACTCGAAGGAAAAGCCGGCGCGGCGACTGCGTGAGAGACCAGCAGCCGGCACGCAGACCCTTTGGTGGCTGGTGACCCCGCGTCCCGAAATAGGGCGGAGGGGGTTGTCTCCTCCGAATCGAGAGTCGTCTGCGCATTAGAAGTGACTCTTAAGACTCCTCGCTGTTGATCTATTAATAAGGGATAACGAAATAAATCTCGCCGCCTTCTCCTCTCTGCTTTTCCAGGTTCCACTTCCTTCCTGAAGACTCCAGCAGTTTAATTTCCCCTTCTTGATGCTTGAAGTATTTTTGTTATTTAACACTTAACACATTCACTGTTTTCCATCACCCGTTTTGGTTGTAAGCCCCATGACAGCAAACCTCACTAGTTCCCACCCTATCGGTGCAGCAGCATTCCACAAATATACCTGATGCTCAACCGAGCTGAATTAAGCATTCAGGGGTAAAACCATGTAGAGCTAACGAAAGAATACAGGACACAAACCTGTAAGAACTTGGTCCTCACAAAGGCTAAAAGCCAAGCGTAAGTGGGGCCTCCCAAAGTGAGGGAAATGTGGCAAAAGGGACTGGTAATAAACATCAGAAACATTTCTGGAAAGGAAGAATTTGACCCAATTCAAGATAAAAGAAGCTATAGCTTGAGGAAAAGCTT
The DNA here is from genome assembly GCF_000442215.2 of Lipotes vexillifer. Taxonomy (NCBI): domain Eukaryota; kingdom Metazoa; phylum Chordata; class Mammalia; order Artiodactyla; family Lipotidae; genus Lipotes; species Lipotes vexillifer. The sequence goes on along the minus strand of NW_006774564.1, from coordinate 2,607,907 downwards.
CTAAGAAAAATATTTACAAATTGATGGAAAACAATTTAAGCACAGAAGCTTAACTGCAAAACTTCAATTGCCTAGCCCTGATTAACTCCTGGAAGAAAGTCTTCATTAAGAACGCTCTCAGTGATAAGTGACAGAAAAATAAATGTAAACACAAGTTAATGTTACCCAGGGTCTTGATGTTAAAAACACAGCAACAACAACAAAAACTTTACAGAATGTATAAAATGAAAAAGTGGGCAAATATATCTTGGAAATAGTCTATTGATTATTTTACCAGTATAGTCTACCTGACAAGTCACTTCTCAATCCTGATTCTCAAACAATAGCAGTTACAAGAACCAGCATCACTTAAATCTTCAACTAAATCTAGAAACAGTTACTAATCAGGAACAATCTGAAAAACATTTGACCACCTAATAGGGGCAGAGTGCTATAAAAAGGAAGAAGCTGATCTTCTGGCACTAGATTGGTTTCGGTGTTCACTAACTACAAAACAAAATGCTTCACCTATATTCTCATTTAAGCCTCACAATCTCCCTTAAAGTGCCTGTTAATTATTACCATTTTAGAGATTAAGGGAAATAAATCACCCAAGGTCAAACAGCTGATAGGTAGCAGAGCTAAGATTCTAACCATTCTGAATCTTAAAACCTTCTTTATCTACTCCACCTCACTGTGTAATAACTGGAATTTTTAGCTTGAAGAAAATGGACTTCATTCTGAAAAGGCAGAGGGAATAAGAGGTCTTATTCATGTTTATATCCCTCATGCCCTAGGGCATAGTGTTATTTGCATCTAAGTTTTCAGTAAATAGTAATCAGAAATATTGGAAGCAGATGCACAACCATTATATTTCCAGAAAAGGGGGATGAGAGGAGGAAAAGAATCAGGCACTGAAATACAAGACATCTGGTACATCTTATCACTTGTACACTGATAAATGCATTGACTATGTATTTGCTTCCTAATGTAACATCAAGTTTTACACTACAACCTTAATAGCTGTTAGTCTAAGATATCACCTTTCCTTCCACACTCAGCCACACTGGTTAAGATTAGATCTTCTTGTCTTTCACTCTAGTTGCTGTAAAGCAGCGAATTGTTCAGAAAGGACAAGCCTTTCTTAGATGAAGGGCTGTCCTCACATCCTGAGGTACTGCCTCAATCACTCACCAAATATTTAGAATGCCTCCTCTGGATCAGTAACTAGGCTAGGTATCATTTGAAAATGCAGGCTCTAACTTGACGGAATGATTCATGGTGACTTGTGACTCAAATAAGCCTATAGGCTAAGGTGGACCCGTTTTAATCTGATTCTCAAATCTCACTTCCAAAAGGGAGAATAAAAGGTTTTGGTGTTTCCCCAAAAGTAGAAAGGAAGCTGAGTACAGACCTAAGTAAGGAACTCTTGCCTCAAGTTGTTCAGGGGAAGATCAGTGGGTATAAGGGAATTTGTTTTAAAAGCTCCACTCTCATTAGAATGCATACTCATAAATATACACACCAAAGAGCTGTGTGCTTCAGAGCCAGCAGTGCTCTGGCTCTGGGAAAACAAAGTACCACCACGGCTGCTTCTCCTTCAAACAGGTTCAAGGATTATGAAGGTAGAATACTGGGTCTACCAGAGCTCCTCTCCACACCCCTAAATAAAAGCTTAAATTCTATGCGGATGGTTGAACCTAGTAAAGAAACATACCTTCTTGTTTCAGTGTAAAAAAGGTATGCTTTTATTTGTATTAAGTAAATATCTGGACGTTATATTGAAAAGTAAATAAAATAAAATACTTGTTTTAGAAAGAAATACTCAACCTATTTAAATTAAGTCATTGAAATAGTTCAACAGTTTTTTAAAACTAGAAACTATGTGTTAGGAAATGTTAATAATATGTTGGTAAGGGGGAAATCTCCCCCTTATCTTACTTGAGGTTTTTTTTTGGCTGGTCTACTGATTAAATTGACACCAGACAGATTAACAGGAGAAATAAATGAATTTAATTACCTGTGTGTGGGAGTCCATAAGAATATGAGGCCCTAAACCAAGTTAGGCAATTGAGGCTTACATGCCATCTGAGAAAAGGAGAAGGGGTTAGGGATTTGGGACTCCAAAGGGGAGGAAAACACTTTACAGGAAGATGGGAAAATGTTTGGTAAACAAATGTTTGCTGGGCTACGCAAAGACAATGGGACACAAAGAAGACACTGGTCTCCAGGCCCTGAAGAGTTCCCCTTACCACTCTTAGCCCATTTTCTGTGTAGGTATCTCCCGCGATGGTGCTCTTCCTGGACCAGGCCCTTTATCTAAATTCTTTTAGGCAGTTAAGGGGGAGGTAAAAAAGAAAGACTTCCTGAGTCTTTTGTTTCTTAAAAATAATCAGCATAAAATAATGCTCATGCCAAAGAGAAACATTTTAGGGAGGCAAATTTTGCTCCCCTACCATCCCACCTTTAAAACTTCCCCCAAGAAATTTCATAGTCCGGAAGCTGAGTTGGAAGATTGTTTTATCTCACTGAACCAGTCTCTTAGTCCTGACAATACATTAGTTCAGTTAGACTCATTTTAGGAGAAGGTGATTCAGGTGGACTCCCCAAAATAGGGCTGTGGTGCAAGCAAACAGGCATTTAATGAGGCATTTCTATGGGGACAAAATAAAACAATGGTTAATGACTAGAGCAGACACATAATCCCAGTTCCTGGGATCTGAAGGCAGCCAGTGGAGATTTCTAGATGGCCGGCTTAAAGCATATTCAGATGAAATAGGGCAGGCAGTGACAATTTGACAGATTTTCCTGGTTTGTCACTCGAATGTCTTTGGTGATGTCATCAGGTATACCAGTAAACTTTCTGAGTGGCCCACATAGCAAGAGACACAAAAAAGATTGTCTAAAACATGAGCAACTGTGGTGATTTCTCTGAAGTTTATATCAAGTTTTCTAGTTTTAGTTTGCAGGGCTTCAGGAGAAAAGGCAACTCTCAATAGTTCCAAATCAAAAGGATGGGAAAAAGCAGACATTAGTTCAGAGAGTTGCAGCTAGATATGAGGAAACTAGAAGAATTGAGGATCTAGACCAGTTTATAGGTAGAAAACAAACCTTAAAGACAATGGACAGTATTAGAAGCTAATATCCACAGTGTATTACTGAAACATAAATTTTCTCTCTAAAATCATGTTTTTATAAGTTTATTTATTTATTTATTTTGGCTGCATTGGGTCTTCGTTGCTGTGTGCGGGCTTTCTCTAGTTGCGGCGAGCGGGGGCTACTCTTTGTTGCGGTGCACGGGCTTCTCATTGCTGTGGCTTCTCTTGTTATGGAGCATGGGCTCTAGGCGCACACGCTTCAGTAGTTGTGGCACGCGGGCTCAGTAGTTGTGGCTCATGGGCTTAGTTGCTCAGCAGCATGTGGGAATCTTCCTGTTTTTTTTTTTTTTTTTTTTTTTTTTTTTTTTTGCGGTACGCGGACCTCTCACTGTTGTCGCCTCTCCCATTGCGGAGCACAGGCTCCGGACGCGCAGGCCCAGTGGCCATGGCTCACGGGCCCAGCCACTCCACGGCATGTGGGATCCTCCCGGACCAGGGCACAAACCCGTGTCCACTGCATTGGCAGGCGGACTCTCAACCACTGCGCCACCAGGGAACCCGGCAGGCAGATTCTTAACCACTGCGCCACCAGGGAAGTCCCATCACCCTAATTTTTTACCAAAGGTAGTCAAGACAAATTTGTTTGCAAAATAAGTTTAGTTTCAATAAACTTGGCCTGTTTATCTACTTAAATACAGCAAGAATTGCAACTGACCATGTCGGCCCTCCCAATCTGCTTTGTTGGAACCTTTCATAAGGAATTTCAGACTGGACTTTTTTTTTTATATGTTCAATATCAGAGAGAAAACCAAATTCTAATTTTGCACAGGCTTACTTTTGTATTAAAACTCATTTACTTAAATAAATTTATTCCAGTCTTAACCAGTCCTGACCACACATAAAATTTCTTCCCAAAGATTCCTTTTTTCAAAATTCTTCTACAACTTTCTATGTCTATTTTAGTTTGTCTCTTGTTCTCTTTCCCATCTAGAAATAATCAGTTTTAGGACAAAGACACTTTCATTTCCCTCAACAAAAATGCATCTCCCTATCTCATACCTTTTCTTAACCAAAAATACATCTTATTATTCTTGCATACAGAATTGTTTTCCTAATTATTTCTAGCAGCCTTAGTCACACATGTTAATTAGAAACCTTAATTTCTAGTGAAAATAAAGAAGTAAACAATTGTGAATGGTATTAGCATTTTGTGGCTTGGTGAATTTATAAATACCTTTTATAATTTATAGAAACATGTACCCTTGTATTTATTTTTTAATGTCTTTATTGGAGTATAATTGTTCTACAATGGTGTGTTATTTTCTGCTTTATAACAAAGTGAATCAGCCATACATATATATATATCCCCATATCTCCTCCTTCTTGCGTCTCCCTCCCACATTCCCTATCCCACCCCTCTAGGTGGTCACAAAGCACCGAGCTGGTCTCCCTGTGCTATGTGGCTGCTTCCCACTAGCTATCTATTTTACATTTGGTAGTTAATTTTTTAATTTTAATTTTTATTTTTATTTTTTGGCTGCGTTGGGTCTTCGTTGCTGTGTGCAGGCTTTCTCTAGTTGTGGTGAGCCGGAGCTACTCTTCATTGTGGTGTGCAGGCTTCTCATTGTGGTGGCTTCTCTTGTTGCAAAGCACGGACTCTAGGCGTGCGGGCTCAGTAGTTGCGGCAAGCAGGCTCTAGGGCGCCCAGGCTTCAGTAGATGTGGTGCATGGGCTCAGTAGTTGTGGTGTATGGGCTTAGCTGCCCCTCAGCATGTGGGATCTTCCCAGACTAGGAATCAAACCCATGTACCCTGCATTGGCAGGCAGATTCTTAACCACTGTGCCACCAGGGAAGTCCTGTACCTTCTTAAATAGTGCAATCTTTCAATGTGGCACAGGACGTGGTTATTAATAGACACAAATTTATGTTTACTTTCTCTGCAAGAGGAAGATAAAAGTAGATAGACATATATTCCATAACTAATATTGTATTACTTTATCTTATTTGGAAATGACCTAGATATTCAATGAGTTTCCATCATTTAATTTAACTTAGCAAAACTCTAAGGTTTCAAGTTACCAAAAGAATTCTGAAAAGTATTTTTAAGTACACATACCATGATACATAATTATTGTTAACAAGTTCACCTAAAAACTTTTTATCCTATTTGCATCTATTTAATTTGGTTTAATTATTATACTTAATGCTGATAATGCTAGACATACCTGTTTTAGTTAAACCAATAACCTTAAACTTGCTTTTATTTTCTAAAGATTAATCCTAGATCATGTGAACCTGAAAAATATTTGGTTGAATTTCTATTATATTTTTGAGAATTTTATATAAGCACTTGTTTAAGCCAATTGAATAGGGCTCCACTGGTATAAAAATATCACACATCTACAACATACATATATAGACTCATACACAAACATATAGACAGATACAAACAATGATCTTATAGCTTTCATTTTAAAATAAACTTTAGTCATTAAATGGGCACAATGGTACAAAACTTACTAGTTTACAGAAGAACATTTGGATCAAAATTTTGTTTCAGCAGTTGGAAAAAGTTAAGTTTATCTGTAAACTTAAAGGTTTTTTACTAATACTGGTGGAAAAGACACATGAATTTTCATTCACTTAAATTTTCAAATGACCTTTTCCTCTTTTTGTTATTTTTCTGATAAAATGACCTCCCTTAACCCTCCTACACTGTTGGTGGGAATGTAAATTGGTGCAGCAACTATAGAAAGTAGTATGGATGTTTCTTAAATAACTAAAAGATTGAGTTACCATATGATACATCAATCCCACTTCTGGACACATATCCAGAGAAAACTCTAATTTGAAAAGATACATGCAATGTTCTTAGCTGTACTATGTACAATAGGCAAGACACAGAGATGAATGGATAAAGATGTGGTACACACACACACACACACACACACACACACACACACACAATGCAATACTACACTACTCAGCCAGAAAAAAAAAGAGTGAAATAATGCCATTGGCAGTAACATGCATGGACCTAGAGATTATCATACTAAGTGAAATAAATCAGAGAAAGACATATAACATATGATATCACTTATATGTGGAATCTAAAATATGATACAAATGAACTTATTTACAAAACAGAAACAGGCTCATAGACATTGAAAACAAACTTATGGTTACCAAAGGGGAAAGGGGGTGGGAGAGGGATAAATTAGGAGTTTGGGATTGGCAGATACGAAGAACTATATATAAAATAGATAAACAACAAGGTCCTACTGTATAGCACAGGGAATTATATTCAATATCTTATAATAAACCATAATGGAAAAGAATACATATGTGTGTGTATGTGTGTATATATATATATATAGAGAGAGAGAGAGAGAGAGAACTGAATTACTTTGCTGTACAGCAGAAACTAACACATCATTGTAAATCAACTATACTTCAATTAGAAAAAAGAAAAAAAAGCAGAAAACCTCCCTTAAGTTTCTGGAACATTTACATCCCAAAGGCACAGGAAAGGAACGCAAGTTCTCCAAGAAGGATTTGATTTCTTAAGGCTGGAATACTTACTCACCTTTTGAGATAGATCAGTGAAGTTAGTTGCTTATCATAGGAATGACATGCCCATCAATTTATGTTGGAATGTTTTTCTTTCTACCCGGATACATTTAGCTTAGGGGAGAAGGCCTAAAAAAATTTCCTATTATGCTCTGAATTTGAGTTATGGTCACAAGTTCAGTCAGACCGGTGGCCTCCCATCTTATTTTCTGCCTTTTACAACAAATCTTTCAATGAAGCTATTTTGAAATTTTGAGGCCTTTTGGCAGCTCCTGCATACTAATTACAGTAGGTATCCAATTCTGTTTGCTTGATTTGGAAGCCCTTGCTTTTTTTTTTTTTTTTTTTTTTTTAATTTTGGGCTGCATTTGGTCTTCCCTGCTGCGTGCAGGCTTTCTCTAGTTGCCGCGAGTGGGGGCTACTCTTCGTTGGGGTGCGCAGGCTTCTCACTGCGGTGGCTTCTCTTGTTGCAGAGGAGAGGCTCTAGGCACATGGGCTTCAGTAGTTATGGCACGCGGGCTCAGTAGTTGTGGTTCGCGGGGTCTAGAGCGCAGGCACAGTAGCTGTGGAGCATGGGCTTAGTTGTTCCACGGCATGTGGGATCTTCCCAGACCAGAGCTCGAACCCCACGACCCCTGCATTGGCAGGAGGATTCTTAACCACTGCGCCACCAGGGAAGTCCCAGCCCTTGCTTTTTT
>NW_006774564.1:2594663-2600104 GCF_000442215.2 Lipotes vexillifer | reverse complement strand
CCCGTGTCCCCTGCATCGGCAGGCGGACTCTCAACCACTGCGCCACCAGGGAAGCCCCAGCCCTTGCTTTTAAGTACACTTTTAAAATGCTCTTATCTAACTGGAACATTCCTCATAATGGCCATTGTCATTCTAGTTTGTAATTTCCTTGAGGACTAGCAGCAGTTTGGTAGGACCCTAGTCACAAATGGAGTGTAACCCACATTTTCTTTCTTTTTTTAAAAAAATATTTTCTTGGCCGCACCGTGCTGCATGTGGGATCTTGGTTCCCCAACCAGGGATCAAACCCGAGCCCCTCGCATTGGAAGTGCAGAATCTTAACCACTGGACCGCCAGGAAAGTTCCATAACCTACATTTTCTGTCCAACCATATCTAGCTGCAAATAGGGTACCACCCATATTTTTGTCCAGCTATTTTTTATAGATATTTATAGCTTCCAGGGCTATAGTTCATAGTCATTTAATATTTCACCCCCCAATTTCCATATAGTTTTTTTTTCTTCTTTTTCTTAAGTACAGGACAATTGAACTTCCAATGTCCTAATTTTTTACAATATCTGCAAATGTCTGAAGGCAAATAGGAAGGGGTCTGAGTGGATTTTGATTTTTGTTCTAATTTCTCTCCTTCCCTCTTATTAAGAGTCCCTAAAGTTAGCCATTACATATGTATATTTTTTTAACCCACATTTAAATTTGGTCCTCGGATGAGAGCTGTCTATATTTTCACTTTTAAATATAGCCAATTCAAAGGATGCATCATCTGGCCTTTGATGAGTAGGGTCTAATATTAATCTCAAATAGCAACTCAAATCAGTAAGCCTTTTTATGGCTTAACCAAAAATGCAAGAGGCACAAAGGATGAAGCCCTCATAAGATCCAGAAGGTTCATTCCCAGAATTCATCAAGAAAGCAAAGACCAGGACTTCCCTGGTGGTGCAGTGGATAAGACTCCACACTCCTAATGCAGGGGGCCCAGGTTCGACCCCTGGTCAAGGAACTAGATCCCACACGCATGCCGCAACTGAGTTCACAATGCCACAACTAAGGAGCCCACCTGCTGCAGCTAAGACCCGGTGCAACCAAATAAATAAATAAATATTTTTTAAAAAAAGAAAGCAAAGACCTTTGTTGTCACAGATGGTAAGAATGGTGTACTGCAGTGTCTCCAGTTTCTCATGAGAACATGAAATGCCTCCAGTCAAAGACCCACTAATCTGTGACACCAGGCAGGTACTACAGGAATTGGACTTTTCCAGCACTAACAAAACAACGAAGGTTGAGAAGACAAAGGCCCCTTATGGACTGGACCCTTATGATAAACTCCCCTGAGAGCTGGCACAGTTGGAAAAGAGAAGCCAGTTGCAAGGCTAGGTTGTTACCTGGGTTTCTGACCAACAGGCTACAGCTGCTCAGAATCCCAGTCTATTTGATTGACTGACTGCCAAATGCACGCTGAAACATGCACCTTCCTGATGGTGGAGACCAGAGAGAATATTCTCACTGGTCATAAAGCTAAGCTCTTAAGACATAGAACAAGATAAACAACACAACAGACAGAGACAAAGAAAAACAGTGACCATCTCTGGGAGGAAAAGGATCAATAAAAACTGAGAGTACGCATTTACCAAATTTTTACCAGAGTTGTTGTGCCCAAGGGACTTGTTCCACAAACATCTTCTCCTGCTAATCTAAACTTAGAAAGAGAGAAAAGGGGCTCTCACCACTTTTGATTTCACTGGACCCTGCAGACAGAGATCTGGGAGGCTGACATGGTGAGAAATTTTACCTTCTGCTGGCTTTTATCAGACGTCCCAGGATCTCATCTGTAGCAGTTTTGGGAGAAAGTTTCCAGCCAGTGAAGTTTATCCTGACTACACCAACTGTTGGGGAGGGGGAAATCTCCCCCCTACCCTTCTTGAGTTTTTTTGGCTGGTCTAATAATTAAATTGACACAGGATAGATTAACAGGAGAAAAAAAAAAAACAAATGTAATTACTACATATGGGGGCTGCATAAGAATAGGAGGCCCAAATCCAAGTTAGGCAATTGAGGCTTATACGCCATCTGAGAAAGAGAAGGGGTCAGGGGTTTGGGACTTCAAAGGGAAAGAAAACAATTTATAGGAAGATGGGAAATGTTTGGTAAACAAATGTTTGCTGGGCCATGCAGAGACAGTGGGACACAAAGAGAACTTGGGTCTCCAGGCCCTGCAAAGTTCCCACTACCACGCTGAGCCCATATTCTGTGTAGACATCTCTGGCGATAGTGCTCTTCCTGGACCAGGCCCTTTATCTAAATTCCTCTAGGCAGTTAAGGGGGAGTTAAAAAGAAAGACATCCTGAGTCTTTTGTTTCTTAAAAATAATCAGCCTAAAATAATCCTCATGCCAAAGAGATACATTTTAGGGTGGCAAATTTTGCTCCCCTACAAATACATAAAGCACACTAAGCAGCATAATTTCAGATGGGTGTTTCAAGGTAAAGTTAGTAAGTTTCTAGTAATAAGCTTGAGAACATGTTTAGTAAAACTTGCTATAAAAATGGTAGAAAAGCACAGAGATTCACCAAAATCTAGGTAGGTGTCTTATTATAAGTTCATGTGTCCCCAAAATACTTTAAAAAACCCAATTTCAGAAGTATAGTATAGTATTAGTATTTCTTTTAGAGTGTGGTCAGTAACTAAGAAGGTTCTTTCCTAATAAATTTTTATTTATCAAAAATGGCCATGCAAAGGCAAACGACAAAACGATTTATGTTTTAGCTATTGTTCTTCCTGTTCTAAAAGAATACACCCAAGGATTTCGTAACAGTTTATCAGGCTTTCTGTGTTAAGTATAATAAAGCAAACATGTGCATAGAAGTCTCAGAGCTAAAAATAACATATGAATTGGGATTTTATACAAAAGTTCAAATTGAAACTCATCAATCTACTGGTAACATATAAGAAATCTGCTCCTTACTTTATAACTTTAGAATCCCAATTATCCAGATACCATATAGCAAAATAGTATCTGTGCTATGCCTCAAGCATAATAGGTACTTAATAAATACTTGTCTGATATATCAAAACCTTTTCCTTGATCCTATCCCATAACATAACAGTCTGACTAGCTCATGCAGCCATTTACCAGGACTCAGGAAAAGCAGAAGCCTCAACAACGCATTTAACGCCTTGCTCACTGGTCATCCACCCCTCAGTCTCTATTTGTGGTAAGAAGGGAAGCATAGAGACCCTAAGAAAATCAGGCCTAGAGAACTGGGAATGTTTTGGGACACAGGGAGAGCTCTTAAAAAGTTCTTGATTTTCAGGCCCAATGCTCAGTGTTGTCAGCTCTTAGGAGCAACTATGAAGCTTCCCTAAAGAACTTAGAAATAAAATTGTCCTCTTTGAACTACCTCTGAGATGAACATTTAAATGAATTACAGTAGAAACACGCAAAGTCACTTTAAAGCTGACAAACAGACAATGCTTGGATGGGTATTGTCGATGGAAGTGAAAACTCAAGCCAAGTTTCTAGTGACAGTAACAAGGCAGTCTTGAAGGAAGATACCCAGGAAACACACCCCTCTGTATTGCTTCAGGCCCTGGGGAGCCATTTTTCCTGTATCAGCCCTAATCTTATCTTACCTGATGCTCTAGGTAAAGCATTCATGTAACTCCCCAAATTCCGATTTGCCCTCATAATTAATGCTTCAGTTTCCCACATGTCTGCCTGGAGAAGGGAAGAATTTGCTGGCCACACGATGCAAGTTTTACTTTACATCTGTAAATTGGCATCCATTTTCATACACTGGTCTTATGAACTTGGTTTCTGTGAGTCTGAGTCACCCCAAGAGATGGATGTGCTCTCCATTTTTGGATGAAATCGGTTTCTGAGCCTGCAATGCTGCAAATGAAACTCTGGACTACAATACATTCTCCCAAGTAACTCAACCTCCTGAGGCCTCTTGGGAAGCAGCCAAACGACTCTCCAGACAACACCTCTCTCCACTGATGAGAGGCCAAGTGAACTATTTCCCCTCATTTAAAAATTTCTACACTTAGAATTAATATTACAGTTACTTAAGAAAACCAGCTTAAATACAGTAAAAACAATTTCAAGTGAGTCTTAGATAGCTATTAGACACTCTGCTTGAGCAACTAATAAACATGCTAGCTAAAAAAAATAAAAGGTATGAATTTTTTCGAAGAAAGAGCTTCACTTTAAACAAAATGCGGGAGGGGAGCTATTAGAGATTAAAAGAAATTTAGACACACTCACCAAATGCAATGGGCGACACCTTGTTTAGCTCCTGTTACAAACAAACTATGGTAGGCAGAATAACAGCCCCCAAAAGATGTCCATGTCCTAATCCTCAGAACCTGTGAATGTTACCTTACATGGTAAGAGACTTTGCTGATGTGATTAAGTTAAGGACCTTGAAATGGGGAGAGTATCCTGGCCTCTCCAGGTGGGTCCAATATAATCACATGGGTCCTTAAAAGCAGAGAACCTTTCCCAGCTGGGGGTTAGGGGGAGCTATGACTATGGAATAAGCATCAGAGAGATGCAACATTCCTAGCTTTGAAGATGGAAGGGGACCACGAGTCAAGGATTGCAGCCTCTAGAAGCTGGAAAAGGCAAGTAAACATATTCTCTTCTAAAACATCCAGAAAGGAACGTAGCTACATTGGTACTTTGATTTTAGCCCCGTTAAGACCGTTTCAAACTTCTGACCTAAAAAGCTGGAAAGAATGAATGTGTTGTCACTATATTCGCAGTAACTTGTTACAGCAGCAATAGAAAACTAATACACAAACTCAAAGATATTTTGAGACAAATCAGGAGATTTAAACAGGGATTAGGTATTAGATGGAATATTGAGGAATTTAGGTTAATTTTTGCTAGGGTATGGTAATAGTATTGGGGCTTTTTTATCCTTGTAGAGATACATACTGGAGTATTTATAGATAAAATAATACAGTGATATCTGGGATTTGCTTTAAAATAATACTGCCCCTCCCAGCAGGTAAGATACTAAATTAGCAAAAGGTTGGTTAACTGTTGAAGCCTGGGGCTCAAGATACTATTTTACTATTGTATATACTTATGATTTTCCATAGTAAGTTAAAAAAGAAAAGTAAATTAATTTAGGAGAGTGCACCTGAACGCTATAGATCAGCAACATCTGAAATTTTCTATAATAATGGAAATGTATTGGTACTAGCCACAGGGCTATTGAGAACTTGAAATGTAGCTAGTGTAACTGAGGAATTTAATTTTATTTTAATTGGCTAAATTTAAATAGCCCCACTTGGCTAGTGGCTACCATATTACACAGTGCAGCTCTAGATATCAGAAAAGAGCCATGCTGCCTTACTGTTAGAATTCAGTTAATAAGTAAGCTCATGAATCAAGTCAGTGTACACCTGTTATTTCTATCCGCCCAGCTTCTCTTTCC
>NW_006774564.1:2593124-2594645 GCF_000442215.2 Lipotes vexillifer | reverse complement strand
CCCTGTCTTGCTAATAGTAGTACCTAGCTCCGAGCCCCACTCCAAGCCCTCCTTCACCAAAGAGGTGGGGCATGAGACCCAGGCTACAGTACAACTTCTTCCTGGCCCAAGAATAATGACCAGAGCCAGGACAACCACACTCCTTGCTTGGAATCTTCTGTATTAGGAAGTAAAGTAACTCCCTTGATCAGGAGTTGTATGGATGGAACCCTAGAACTGCTAGCCATCATGCTCCTTTGACACATGATGAGACTCCTAAGAGTGTAAAACCAAAATTAGGATAAAGATGGGCAGAGTCTTGATTCTCTTCAAGTTCTTAGATCCAGTCAACTGTGGAGTCAACTCCATCCTTTCTTTCCCTTCTTTCAGTTGGAGAAGCCAATAATTTTTTTTTCTTTTTTTCTTTTTTTGCTTATGCTGTTTTTGAGTTAAGTTCTAACAATTCCAACTTTTAAAAGTTTGAATACAAAGTCCCATAAAAAACTTAATGCCAGGATCATTAGCAAAATAGTAAGACTAATGGCACTGCTATAAGCTGAACTGTGTCCCCCTAACCCCCATCTGACTATATTGGAGAAAGGACTTTTAAGGTGGTGATAAGGTTAAAGGAGGTCATAAGGGTGGAACCCTCATCTGACAGAACTTGTGGCCTTATAAGAGGGAGAGACAACAGAGGTCTCTCTCAGCCACGTGAGGACACAGTGAGAAGGCAGCTATCCTCAATTCAGGAAGAATCCTCACCAGAACCTGACCGTGTTGGCACCTGATCCCAGGCTTCCAGTCTCCAGAACTGTGAAAAAATAAATTTCCATTGTTTAAGACACCCAGTCTGACATTTAGTTATGGCAGCCCAAGCTGACTAATACAGGCACCCAGTATAACTTGCCTAGCGGCAGTTACTACCAGGTCCTTCTTCAGGGTGAATGAAGTAGGCCCTGACTAGCAAAAATAGTGATATTGATCTTTTGTTATTCCACTCTCAGTCTTGATTTCAGTTTAGACTAAAGTTGCTTTTTAACTGGTTTTTACTTTTTCAAATAAAAAGATCAGCCCAGCTATCTTGAATCTCATTACCAATTCAGAAGCATTAAAAGAATAATATGGAAAAAAAGTTTTTAGTGATATTAAGCAGCTAGAATTACATTGGGGACAAAAGCTGATAAATCACAGTCAAATTCAAATATTAATCTTTTTAATTTTTCATAGTTTATTCCTTATATTGATAGGTTAAGAAAGTAAAATTTTCCTAAGTACTGATTCATAGATAATGTTTATAAGCAGCACACAAAACATTCAGTTTCACAAACAGTAATATCCAATGATCCCCTTAAATGCAATTTTAAATCCTTACTTTAAGCTAAGTGCAGGAATAATACAATAAGCTAAATACACACAAAACCTGTATATGCTGAACTACAAAAGTGGTGGTGGTCTTAGTCAAGTACACATTTCTACAATGAACAAGTACTAACAAATATGTTAATAAAACACTACCCCAAATGCTTATCCTACCATCAGCTT
>NW_006774564.1:2566209-2593114 GCF_000442215.2 Lipotes vexillifer | reverse complement strand
TGCTACTGAAAACACTTATATTTAGAAGCTTTAATTTGACCTGGGGAAATGAGTTCTCTTAAAACCTGACAAACAGTATAAGCCCCAAAGATTTTTTTTTTTTGCGGTATGCGGGCCTCTCACTGCTGTGGCCTCTCCCGTCGCGGAGCACAGGGCCCAGATGCGCAGGCCCAGCGGCCATGGCTCACGGGCCCAGCCGCTCCGCGGCACGCGGGATCCTCCCAGACCGGGGCACGAACCCATGTCCCCCGCATCGGCAGGCGGACTCTCAACCACTGTGCCACCAGGGAAGCCCAGCCCCAAAGATTTTAAATCAAATAGGTCTTCCAACACAGAAGCATTCATAGGAAACTTTTAGTTTCTCAAAAAATAAAAAATTAAAATCAAAAAAATCACTTGTTATCTGAAGAAAAGAGTATTAAAACAAATTATCTTAAGACAAACACTCTTAAAAAAGGCTGTATTTTCTATCATTTTCTCCTTAAAAGGAACACAAACCAGTTCACTATCTTTTAATAACTTAGACTACTGTAATCTAAAAACTTTAGAAACATGAAACACATGTCTTAGCTATCAAAGGTACCATTTAGATTTCACATATTAAACAGCCACAGTACAGCCTACAATGGCACAAAATCAGAAGGAACTGAATGGTTTGCAAGGTACTTTGACTTACATGTGGTCATTAAAATCCAGTAAGTAATTCAAAGTATGGTAATATAATGGGAGGCAATTAAAGGCTCAAATATCACTCTAAAATTGAAGACATGTAAATAAAGACTGAAAACTTTGTGGTTCTCTATCTTTCATTCACATGGCTAGATATCAGAACCTTACTGTGAAAAATATAGTTATTAAATATGGTTTCCCCAGAAAATAATGAAGCTTCAGAAAGTACAAAAGGTGTCAAGATCCATAGTTTGCTTCATCAAATGCTTTTCTAGCTCGTTTCAATTCTTCATTCATAGTAAGCAAGTCTTTAACCCTAGCAAACTTTCTTGGGTCCTTTCGAATCAAGAAGACGATATCTTCAACTTGTACCCGACCTTGTCTTCCAATTGACATTGCCTTGTGAGTCTATTACAAAAAAACATTAAATTCAATTAATTTTGAAAAAAATCTAACATTTTATTCTTTTAACTTGTGTCTATTTAATGCTGGTGAGTTTGAAACTTTCTCTTCTAATTATTATAGCTAGTCACTTATGAACTGTCTTTCTATTAATGTCCTTTGTCCACTTTCTACCGTTATTAGCAATGTTTCAATGCTTTATAGACAAATTTTAATATTAAAGACATTAAAACTCAAATTCATTGATTTAAAAAAAAATTTTTTTTACATCTTTATTAGAGTGTAATTGCTTTACAATGTTGTGTTAGTTTCTGCTATTTAACAAAGTGAATCAGCTATACGTATACATATACCCCCATATCCCCTCCCTCTTGCGTCTCCCTCCCACCTTCCCTATCCCACCCCTGTAGGTGGTCACAAAGCATTGAGTTGATCTCCCTGTGTCATGCAGCTGCTTCCCACTAGCTATCTATTTTACATTTGGTAGTGTATATACGTGAATGCTACTCTCTCACTTCGTCCCAGCTTACCCTTCCCTCCCCTCCCGTGTCCTCAAATCCATTCTCTACATCTGCGTCTTTATTCGTATCCTACCCCTGGGTTCATCAGAACCTTTTTTTTTTTTTAGATTCCATATATATGTGTTAGCATATGGTATTTGTTTATCTCTTTCTGATTTACTTCACTCCGTATGAGACTCTAGGTCCATCCACCTCACTACAAAGAACTCAATTTCATTTCTTTTTATGGCTGAGTAATATTCCATTGTATATGTGTGCCACATCTTCTTTATCCATTCGCACTGATGTTTCTTTCTGTGTGTTTTGATATATGTAGTTTGTCTTCATTTGCATAAAATAATTTTATAATTTCTTTGTAACCACCCACTTCATTTAAACTTTGTGTCCATTTCAGTAGCTGATAAATATTGGTGGGTTTCCTTAAAATCAAATCTCATCCCCTACCATTACATATTCATACTGCAAAAACAAAAATTCATCACAGCATTATTTCTAAAGACTGAAAAAGGGAAATTAAATATTTAATAAATTGAACCAATTTGAGCATACCTAGTCAATTAATATTGTGAAGCCATCAAAAATATTAATTATGCGGTGACACAGGGAAAATGTTGTAGACTTACCTAAGTGAAAAAGCAGGTTCTACGACTATATATATGATTTCAATTTTATAAAGTTTAAAAATATGTGTAAAAAGACAAAAGAATATTCACCAAAATCTCAGCATTAGTTATCTCTAGGTAGAAGGATTACAGATTTTTATTTTTTCCCTTGCACTCTTTAATGCTTTCTAAATTTAGTCAATATTACTTTCATAAGCAGAAAAAGATTTTTAAAAATGCACTCTCTGACCCAGTAATTTTACTTCTATTATTCTTTACGAAGGAAATAATCCAAAACACAGGGTAAAAATTCATAAGAACTGAACGCAAACAAACTCAGTATTCCCATCCCTGCAAACATATCCAAAGAAGGGGGAAATTTCATGAATATGGTCATTCAAACTTATCTACTCAGTTAAAAATAATATGTAAATAATTTCAATAGGGAAATGGTTAAGTATATTAGAAAATAATTTGAATGAATTTTATGCAGCTACTAAAATAATTGTGATTAGAACATATGAAATATGTATTAAAAACTGAATAAAAAGAATGTTTACTATGATCAACACTATGTAAAACACTGTATATCTTTACATAAATACTGGAAGAGGGAAATTTATGTTGGATGATGGGATTATGGGTAATATTTTACATTTTATTCAAGGATCTTATAATTATGTCCTTATAAATAAAATTCAGAGGAGGGGGTAGAATATATTGTGTGTGTGTGTGTGTGGGTGTTTGTGTATGTGTGTGTGGGTGTTTGTGTGTGTGTATACACCCACACACACTTATCTCTCTCTATCCTTAATGATAAATAGTAACCAGTAACTTCCATAAAACAGGCATTCAAATGGCACTCAAGCTTATTTCAAAGGATGCCATAGTTCTAGTCTTATCTAAAAGTTAGAATTTCAAATCTATTCCTTAATTAACTAAGACCAATTACAAAAAAAACTTACCATTTCAGTGATGAACTCTATGACAAGGTCTTCAAGAATATCTACTGACTCAGTATAAGGATTCTGGTCATCCCCAAACCCATACATCATACACCGTACTGTAAAAAGAACAATCATTTTTGTTTACACAAACTTGACCAATACTTTTTCAAATTAGAACTGAACTAAACTATAGAAGATATTGGTATGAAAGTATATTTACATTGTATTTCTTGTCTCCAAGTATGGATTTTGGTTTAAAAGGTATTAACCCCTAGTACATAACCAACTGTTCTTACCTAGCCTTCCCTAGGTAGGAACTCCCCTTCCCTCCCAGCTACTAAACCCTGATACCAATATTCCTTCCCTAATCTCTATTATCTACTCACCAACAACCCCAGAATGCCTTTAAGTAGGAAACTTCGTAGCAGGAACAGGATGAGCAGCAATGGTTTAGCCTTTACTGGGAGTGTTTTCAGGGGGTGAGGGGGAGGTCTTGGAAAAAAGAAGGCAAAATCCTTTCTGATACTACCATAAGGAAGAGGACATGAGAGAAAGTGCTCCAACTACCTTCTTATAGGAAGAACAGGTTAATCAAAAGGAGAAAGCAAAGGGCTTACTATACAGAATCTTGACATTTTATTCCCTGGATCAAAGCAACTGTCAGCAAAGCCCTCAGTCTTCATCTGAAGGAACCATAGAAAATGCAAAAGAGAAGAAAAGTCTACAGAATAATGAAAATAACTGCTAATAGCTAAAACTTATATAGCCCTTACTACATGCCAGGCACTGTTGTAAGCTCACTTAATCCTCAGGACAATCCTCTGAAGTAGAAACTACTATTATCCCCATTTTACATAGATGAGAAAATTGAGGCATAGAGTTTACGTGATTTACCCAAGGTCACACAGATAGTGAGATGGAACTTGAATTTGAACCCAGATGATCTGGCACCAGAGTCTATACTCCTACCCACAACAGTATTACACTTCTTGGTAATTTAGGGCAGATGGGATCCATATGGATTCTTATGCTATAGCCTATAAACTCCTAATCAGTCCATGGACAAGTTTTGAGAAGTCCTGGAACCCTATTGAAATTATATGTAAAAATTTTATACCTTATTTGTGTGTGCATTTTTCTGGAAGAAGAATCAACTCTTAGCAGATTCTCAAAGGGTATATAAATACTAAGAAACCCTGTCATATGTTAGACATGTTTTGTATCTTGATCTGACTGGTGGTTACAAGTATATGTATATATGGAAAATTCATCAAGCTGTTCAATGAAGACTAGTGCAATTTATTGTATTTAAGTTTTACATTTTAAAAAAAGGAACGGGTCTTCCCTGGTGGTGCAGTGGTTGGGAGTCCGCCTGCCGATGCAGGGGACATGGGTTCGTTCCCCGGTCCAGGAAGATCCCACATGCCGCAGAGTGGCTGGGCCTGTGAGCCATGGCCGCTGAGCCTGCACGTCCGGAGCCTGTGCTCCACAATGGGAGAGGCCACAACAGTGAGAGGCCTGCGTACCGCAAAAAAAAATAAAAATAAATAAATAAATAAATAAATGGAACGAACTCCTAGAACACTTCTAAAAGTACAAATGAGTACGTTAAGAATAATTTCTATTTAGGAGAAGCAAAAGCAGGCAGAACTAAGAAGACAGTAGACCAGGCGTGCGGAAGAAAAGAAACGGGTGACCTGGAAGCCAGACTAGGATACAGAAGCACCCCTAGGGTTTATTCTGGCAGGAGCTTTTAGGTCCAGATACAGGAAGGAGAAAACAAACACAGGAGCCAATATTTTCTCCCCTCTATCTTTTTTGGATTCTGAAATTTTTTTTGCTTTTTTTTTTTTTTTGCTGTATGCGGGCCTCTCACTGTTGTGGCCTCTCCCATTGCGGAGCACAGGCTCCGGATGCGCAGGCTCCGCGGCATGTGGGATCCTCCCGGACCGGGGCACGAACCCGCGTCCCCTGCATCGGCAGGCGGACTCTCAACCACTGCGCCCCCAGGGAAGCCCCTGCTTTTTTTTTTTTTGGTTTGTTTTTTTAGATAATTTCAGACTTAGAGAAGAGTTGCAAAAATAGCACAATGTTCCCGAATCCCTATATCCAGTTTCCCCTTATGTTAACATCTTACACAACCAAAGACATTTCTCAAAACTAAGAAATTAACACTGGTACAAATACATAACTTATTCAGATTGTACCAGTTTTTCCACTAGTGTACCTTTTCTGTTTCAGGATCCCACAATATTTAGTTGTCACGCCTCCCTAGTTTCCTCTGTTCTGTGACAGTTCCTCAGACTTTCCTTGTCTTTTTTTTTTAAATTTATCTATTTATTTATTTGTTTTTGGCTGCATTGGGTTTTCGTTGCTGCACACGGGCTTTCTCTAGTTGTGGTGAGCGGGGGTCACTGTTTGTTGTGGCGCACAGGCTTCTCATTGCAGTGGCTTCTCTTGTTGAGGAGCACAGGCTCTAGGCGTGCGGGCTTCAGTAGTTATGGCTCGCGGGCCCTAGAGCGCAGGCTCAGTAGTTGTGGCGCATGGGCTTAGTTGCTCTGCGGCATGTGGGATCTTCCCAAACCAGGGCTCGAACCCGTGTCTCCTGCATTACCAGGTGGATTCTTAACCACTGTGCTACCAGGGAAGCCCTTCCTTGTCTTTTATAACCTTGACACTTCTGAAGAATACTGGTCAGTTATCTTGTAGAATGTCCATCAATTTGGGTTTGTCTGATGTTTTCTCATGATTAGGTTGTGGTTATGCATTACTAGAAAGGGAATACAGTGATGATGTACCTCTTAATGCATTATATCAGGGGTATGTAATGTCAACATATATTACTGGTGATCTTATTAACTTTGATCACTTGGCTAAAGTAATGTCTGCCAGGATTCTCCACTGTAAACGTAATATTTTTCCTTAAATATTTTGAGGGAGATACCTTGTCATTAACATTCTGATGGGGAGAATTCATCAGTAGGGAAATATACTTCACTGGCAAAGCAAAAACATATTAGACAGGAAGTATGTGAACTGCATTTGGTTAAAGGGTCTGTAAAGACATAAACAGAAGTGAATGCTTTGAAATTTTGTGTTATATTAGCAAAAAATTTTTTTAAAAAAGAAGGTCTAGGAGAACAGATCTTGGTCAGTAAGTCATAGGAAGATTCAGGTAAGACAAGGAAAAGGCTGTGAAGATTCCAAATTCTTGTCATCACTCTGGGATGCTCTGGTGTAGGAATCCCCTTCTTATGCCGACTTAGGTAAAACCACGTACAAATGGAGTAAATAACATCAGAGATGGAATAAGTAGTGGTCAACTTAAGGTGAGAAATTGAGATATAGGAAGGGATTTGAATGGCAAAAAAAACCCCCACATATTGACTCTGTAGTTTAAAGAGCATTTGGGAACTGCTTACATCGGAACCAGCATAAATAAGTCAGGTGATGTGTCGCCTTATCAGGACTGGGAGATGGAGAGCACTTTCTCACGGTGCCTTTCAGGGGCTGGCCTTGAGCATCAGTAGTAGCAGCAGCTCTCCTTGCTGCTGCCACAAAAGGTCTACTGAGGGAACAGACTAGACAACCAAAACCTTATAATCTCTATGCCACTGGACTGCCTCACATTGTTCATCATCTTCCTGCCTTGTCCATTGCCTTAGTCCAAAGCCCCAACTTAATTCCTACCCTCAGCACCTGTTCCAGGATCCAAAAAAACCTTCGGCTTACAGTCAAAGGAGTCCCTGCTCCTACTGCTGAAAGGTAAGGGACAGGGGAGGTAACGGAGGTATGTCCTTAGGCCCTGAATTGAAACACTGATCACATTTCTTTACTTAAAAAAAAAAAAAGTATGGGTGTGTGTGTGTGTGCGTGTGTGTGTATACACGCATATATATAAATACATAAATTGGGGTTAGGATTATTACTATCTGTGATTCACAGGTTAAACAGAATTTATGCACAAGTCTGAGAATATTGTCCCTACAAGGAAACACATTCAGAACAATAAATCTACTTTGAACCAACAGACCCAGAAGTTTTTATCTATAAAAAATCATTGTCAAATACTACTTACATTCTTTAGAAAAAAGTCTCTTTCTTTTACCCTGTCCACCTTCTGCACCTCCTCCAATTTCTTCATTTTCTTCCTCAAACTAGAAGTTAAAATGTATATATAGATACGTCAAGCACTGCTTTTGACTTTTTAATAATTAACATTTTTTTCCATTTTCAACACTGATATCATGCCAGAAAGCCTAAATAAAGCAAGCAGCAAAAACCATGAAACCTTATTATTTTAGGCGCCTTACAACTATCCTGTCCAACTTCAGACTCACACAGGAATGGCTTCTACAATGTCCGCAACAACTGTACTGCCTCTCCTGGAACAGTTCCAACGACCATACATTCTTTTTTTTAACCAACAAAGTTGGCCTATTTCTAGACAGTTTTACTATTAAAAGAGTTGATATTGAATAAAAGTAAGCAAAACTAGTATTTACTAAGCACTGCTTACACAGCGCTAAGAACTTTCCTCAAGTAAGACTTATGCCTATTTTATGACATGAAAACCGAGGCTCAAAGTTAAATAACTTTGCTCTCAGAGAACAGAGGTTTTGAAACCCATGTTCCCTGACTTTGAGTCCATTATTTTTCCACTACTTTACAATAAGTATATAGTTTTGTTAGAAGTTGAATTGTTGGTTCATAATGAGGGCTATAACAAATACTAGCTCTGTCCTCTGATGATTCTCTAGGTGTTTCAAAGGGTGTCTGGCAAATATGGACCAAAAGCAAAGGGCAGGGGACCACCCTCCTACTCTTCCTGCCCCGTGTCCTACGACTAATCGGAAGAAAAGCCTAACACGGGGTGAAGTCCCCGATTCTCTCGGCTGAATTCACTAAGGAAAACAAACCCGATTCTCGGCCTCCGCTACGGTGCCCGAGGGAGTGAATAAAAAAGTGGGTTGGAACAGAGGTGATCACTCACCGTGGGGTCTTCTTCTTCATCTGCCATCCCAGCAGCCAGCCACGTCCAAGGCGCGCCCGCCTCCCATGGAGCGGGTTTTACTACTTCCGCGGCCTCACTTCCGGTGACGCGAGGAGGCGGGCGGGGCCTAGTTGGAACCCCGCCTGCGGAAGTAGAGCGTGCGCGTCTCGCCCGGCGGTGGAACCACAACGGTACTAAAGGAGGGAAGGGTGACGTCTTGGCAAGAAGGAATTAAAAATTAGCAACGAAAAGGAAATCACTGGCTAGGTGCCGTGTATCTCGCTGTCTCCTTGAACTTGCTTCTGTGTATCAGATCACCGCTTCCTTATTCGGGACTGCGAAGCTTTGGATCATTGAGGGGCTAGCCAGGGGTGTATTTAAACAATTTCAACAACTTAAGAGTTCCACTATGATTTATTGCCAAGCTTATTCGTTATTGGGGATATTGTACTTCGTTACCAGTTCTCAAGGGAATGTTATCTCCCCTTAGACTGAGGATTTAATCTTTGTGGGTTTGTTTGTTGTTTTTTTAATCAGAACAGTGCTTGGGAAAACCAGGGACATTAGAAGGCTAAAGCTAGGGATATAAGGTGTTCTGCAATGCAAGAGATGATGTCACACAGGGAATGATTGTTCCACAATACACTATTTCTGAATGTCCTGCTAAACATTCCTGTGAGTGAAAAATCTGTTCATAATTAGCTGGGCCTAGAACATAACTTTGTTAACATATAAACACAAAGCATTTTCCTATGCTTTTAAGGTACAGTGAATTTTCTAGGAATGCAACTGTGAGATAGTAGAAAGTATATGTATTGGTCTCTGCTCATCCACCCCACCCCTCTTCCTGGCACAGAGCTCCTAAAACCCTTGTAATTTGCTAAGTGATAAGAGCACTAGGGCGTCTTTTGTTCTAATGAGGCAACTCTGGGTGGGCTCCTGGATGGCTCCTGGCTGGGGGCTGGTCACCAGAAAAACCAAGCCACGATTAGAAGCTTGGAATTTTCAGCCCTCTCCGGAGCGGGGAGAGGAACTAGAAATGGAGTTAGTAATTTATCATGCCTATACAAGGCATAACAATTGCCTTGTATTGCCTACTAATTCCAATAGTAGGAGGTTCAGAGAGCGTTCAGGTTGGGGGGCACATCCACTTACCTGGAGGGTGATGCACCCCCAACTTCATGGAGGCAGAAGCTCTGTGCTCAGGATCCTCTCAGACCTTGCCCTATGTGTCTCTTCATCTGCATCCTTTACCATACCCTTTAATAAACTGGTAAACGTGTTTCCCTGCGTTTTGTGAGTTGTTCTAGGAAATAACCAAATCCAAGGAGGAGGAGGTCATGGAAACCTCTGAATTTTAGCCAAGTCAGACAGAAGTTGTGGGTAACCTGGGGACCTACTACTTTCGATTGGCATCTAAAGTTGAGAGCAGTCTTGCGGGACTGAGCCTTTGATCAGTGGGATCTAACACTATCTCCAGGTAAATAGCGTCAGTATTGAGTTAAATTGCAGGACACTCAGCTGGTGTCACAGAATTGTTTGGTGTGGAGGGGGGGAGGGGGGACCCACATATTTGGTCATGAGAAGTGTCATAAGTGAAGTGTTCAGTGTGAAAGTAAAGGAGAAAGACACGGGAAGGAAAAAGCTGAGAGTTTTCCCCCAAACAGTAACTACCCTGAAATTGGAGAGATATAGTACTGTTTTATTTGCAACTTACCAAGAGCTGTGAAACATCTCAGGAAACAATGTCATGAAAGGCTTTCATGAATGTCATGAAAGGCTGTATCAGTTGTTTGGATAGCCAAAACTCACTGGAATCAGTCTGCATTTTCACTCCTGCATTCATGGTGCAAGCATATACATATGTTTGCATATACATATAGGTGCAAGCATCTGAAATCATTATACCCCCTAGTGTAGTCATACCTGAGCATTTACATATTGAAACACATATTATTATAATTTACTGTCTTTATTTTACTTTACATTATAGTTAGGACATTATATTTTATAGTTACGTGGGTACTTAGGTTAGTTATTTATTACTGTGAAACAAATTATCCCAAAACTTAGTGGTTTAAAACAATGAACATTTATCACACAGTTTCTGTGTGGAATCTGGGCACAGTTTAGCTGGATGCCTCTGGCTCAAGGTCCCTTATGTTGCAGTCAGGGTGTTGGTTGGGCCTCAGTCTGATCTGAAGTATTGATGGGGAAGGTCCGCTTCCAAAATCACTCACGTTGTTGTCAGCAGGATTCAGCTACTTCAGGTTGTTACATTAAGGGCCTCAGTTCTTCACTGGCTATTGTCAGAGGCCTCCCTCCATTCCTTGCCATGTCAACTTCCTAGGGCAGCTGGCTTCTCTCAGAGCAGGTGAGGAAGAGAACCAGGAAGAACACCCAAGAACACAGTTTTTTTGGTAACCTAACCTTGGAAGTGACATCCCATCATTTTTGCCCTATGCTATTCACTAGCAATCAATAAATGCAGCCCACACTCAAGAAGAGGGGATTACACAAGGATGAGAATACCAGGAGGCAGACATCATTGGGGGCTATCTGAGAGGCTGCCTACCATAGTAGGTTATATTATTTGTGAATTTCATTTCAGAATAATAAAGGAGACATATTTATTATTTAAGGAGGTTTGTTGGGTCTGAAAGGGTTGAGAACTGCTATGTTAGGTAGTATTGAAACACTGGCCTTGTCCAGGGAATCAGGTATAA
Organism: Lipotes vexillifer; assembly: GCF_000442215.2. Classification (NCBI taxonomy): domain Eukaryota; kingdom Metazoa; phylum Chordata; class Mammalia; order Artiodactyla; family Lipotidae; genus Lipotes; species Lipotes vexillifer. The sequence goes on along the minus strand of NW_006774564.1, from coordinate 2,582,254 downwards.
AATATTCACAGTGTCCATTATCAGGGGAATGGATAGGTAAAATGTGCTGGATGTACACCAAGGTGTACTATACAACAATCAGAAGCAATAGACTAGCAAAATGGATAGAGCTTAGAAACAAAGTGCTAAATTTAAAAAGTAAGAAATATGAGATCTATAACAAAAGACCGTTTATGTATATTAAACACATATACACAAAAAAATACATATTTTACAGGAACATATAAAAAAGGCATAGACATCAAATACATTAGGAAGGTTACAGGGTAGGAGACATAAGAATAGGGATAAAGAGAATGCATAAGATACACAACAAGTGAAGGACTTGGGAAGGGTCAGTTACAATAGTATGGCATGAACTATGGAGTGTGAATAATTCAACATTCTGAGCCTGAGATCCAAAATGTAAAGGGGAAAAAAAAAATGCAGTGTTGTGAGCAGAGCAGAAATAAAGCCCAGAGAGTGAAAAGTCATGGTGTGCTTCTAGAGGATGTTTCAGGTGGGTTGCCAGAGTCAAGTTTGTTGGGTGGAGATGCAGAAAATGAGGCTGGAATGAAACTGGAGTTTGAGTTTGTGAAAGGCCTTGAATATTCTCTTCAGAGACTGAACTTCATTCAAAGTGCAGAGTGCCTGGGAGGTCTTTAAGCAGAAGAGTCACATGACCCATCTTTAAAAAAAAAAAATCACTTCAGCAGGGAGACCACCTAGGATGAGAGCTGATTAGAACATGAATTAAGACGAAGGAATTTTAGGAGCAGAAATCACAGGACTTTGTGTCTGAATGAATCTGAGAGCTATGGAGAGAGAGGTTTATATCCAGATGGAATGCTATTAATATGAATTGGAAAGTAAAATGGAAAAGCAACTGGGGAGGGAAGGAAATGAGTTCAGTCTGAGTGTGAGAGTCTAGAGGTGTCCTGTAGACAGACAGATGGAGGTGCAGGTCTGGAAATCCAGAGAAATCAAGACTAGAGAAAATGGCATGGAAGACATCAACGCGGGGGCAATAGTTTAAACACTGCACAGAAACAAAAGTGAGAGAAGGGAGGCAACGGTCAGATCCTCCAAAACAGTACATCATGGAACAGAGAGAGAAGAAATGGTCCAAGAGGCAGAAAAAGATAAAAGAAGAAAAATGAAGAGGAAGTGAGGGAGGAGGAAGGGAAGGATATACAGTTGACTCTTGAACAACACAGGTTTGAACTGTGTAGGTCCACTTATATATGGATTTTTCTCAATAAATACCTACTACAATAAGTTACTTTTCAGCATTACCTTCATGAACTCTATAATCCAGTTCCACAAGGCCACTTTCAATTATTCATGCAACAAATATTTATCAAGCACCTGAACAGCACTTACTATGGGACTGTTGATAAAATGATAACATAAATACACAGTTCAGGGTTCGTGAACCTTACAATGTAGCAGGGAGACATGAATAAAATAGATATTGTATGCTTTGGAAGATTATGATGGGAAAGGGGACCCAAGAAGGTCAGAGAAGACTTCCTTGTGCAAATAACATTTGAGCTGAGAGCTGAGAGATGAATGGAGTTAGGCAGTGAAAGAGGAAGGAGAAAGTGGGCTGTGCCCCAAACTTATACCATCCTCAAGCCTATGGTGACACTACTCCTTTCCCACTAGGATACCTTTCTTTTCTGTTGAAATGCTACATGCCTTTCAGGCCCAGCTAACATGTCTGCCCCTCCATCAAGCATTACCTGAGTGCTCCAGCTGATTCTCTCTTATTCTCACTGTTGTGGCCTCTCCCGTTGTGGAGCACAGGCTCCAGATGCACAGGCTCAGCGGCCATGGCTCACAGGCCCAGCTGCTCCGCGGCATGTGGGATCTTCCCAGACCAGGGCACGAACCCGTGTCCCTTGCATCGGCAGGCGGACACTCAACCACTGTGCCACCAGGGAAGCCCAGCACTTACTTTTCATTTTCCTTCAACACTTCTTTCTAATGTATTTTCTGATTACTTATACACACAGCTTGTCTCGTACACTAAATCTTAAAACTTACTAAGAAAAGAGTCTGTTTCTTATTCACCTTTCAGCTCCCAAAGGCTAGCACATTCCTCAGACTCCCGGAACAAATATTTGTAGCATAAATTAATGCTTGTTTGACATCCCTTTTCAAATATGTTGTAATTCAATGAAGCTATTGTTGCAAGCTGTGCCTTTGGGACTGAACTTACTCTTTGGTTAAACCACAATCCCATAGTCATGGTCCCCATGACTGATTAGTGTTTGCCACAGGGACTGCAACAACCCTAACAAACAGGCAACTGTTCTTGACTGACAGGCGTTTGGCAACAACTGCCCGTCCTTCAGTGGAGGCTGAAATGAACTGAGGAAGGACTGTCCGAATTGAGTCCCCATGCAGTGGGGCTCTATTTATCCCTTGCATTTGGGCTGTGAGAGACAGTGACCCAGGCTTTGGCGTGAGGCTTTAGGGCTTTTCAGGACAACAGAAACACTAATGCTTGGAACAAAATCGTCAAAGATCAATATCAGTGGACAGAATCCTAATTTGAGGCAGTGTGATAACAAGGGGAAGGGAGCTTTGAAGTCAGACAAACTAGCTCTGTGATCTCACCCATGTGCCTTCTTTGAGCCTCAGATTTCTCATCAAAAAACTATTCTGCAAAACAGTTGTGAAGATCAAAGATAATGTCTTTACACATACAATGCCTGTGCTCTACTAAAATGTGTTTATTCATCTATCTTCCCCAATATAGTTTGTACCCTGAGGTCAGGGACTCGTTTTTTGCCTCTACGCCTGCAAAATTTAGCAAAGTGTGTAAATATTTTATAAACAAATGAACAACAACAGTGATAGCTAAGATTTATGGAGCACTTACTTCATGCCAGATATTGTTGTAAATAGTAATTTATTTAATCCTTCAACAACCCTACAAAGGAGCAACCATTATGACTCAATTTTACAGAAAGAAAGCAAAATATAATTTTAAAAAATATGAAATTCTTGGTATAACTAATTTTGAAATAAAAATCTGGTGAGATTCACTTTAGTCAATAAAAAAGGTAAAAAAAAATTTTTTTTTTTTGCTTACAGCACCCGGCTCCCCTCGCCCTTGGCAGTGAAAGCGCAGAGTCCTAACCACCGGACTGCCAGGGAATTCCTGGTAAAATACATTTAAAACCTGGAAATGAAAAAATACAGTGGAAGGAGAAAGAAGGAAGGAAATAAATGTAAGAATGGGAAGAAAGAGTAGGAAGAAGAAAGAGAGATAGACACATGGAAAAAGAAGAAACAGTAAGATACTGTGAACTATCACTGTCCTTTGAAATAATAAGTAGACAACTAATTACTCTTCCCAGTTCTTCAACTGTGATTTCTTTATTCTTAAACTCTGAGAGTGACAGGGGACGAAAGGCTTATCTTTCAGAGCATGACACAATTGGAGTGGTTTCCATGCAGTGAAAAGACAAGGAGACAAAGTTATCTCCAAAAGAGGATGACATGAGCAAAATGTGAAAGCAAAGAGTACATTTGAAGAACACTGAACAGTGTTTTCACAGCTGAAGCTTGAAGTCTGCCTATGGGAACAGTGAAAAATTCTGCTGGAAGGCCTTGAATAGCAGGGTAAGGAGTTAGACATATGTTCAGCAGACAGTGGCTGCTGTTAAAGGAAACAGCAGTTGTGGTCTGGAGCAAAGTGTTCTAGTTCTGAGTTCAGAAGACCAGAATTATTGTTCAAGTCTGATACTGGTTAGTCCTTACCCTAAACCTTAGATTACCTCTAAAATAGGGGTGATGAGGCAGTTGTAAGGATTAAATAAGATATTATGACAAGGTGTGTTCACTTTAAAAAGTAAAAATGTTATAGAAAAGTAAGTTTTCACTGGACTTCCCCGGTGGCGCAGTGGTTAAGAATCCACCTGCCAGTGGTTGAGAGTCCACCTGCTGATGCAGGGGACACGGGTTCGTGCCCCGGTCCAGGTAGATCCCACATGCGGCGGAGCCGCTGAGCCTGTGCGTCCGGAGCCTGTGCTCCGCAACGGGAGAGGCCACAACAGTGAGAGGCCCGCGTACCGCAAAAAAAAAAAAAAAAAAGAATCCACCTGCTAATGCAGGGGACTCCAGTTCGATCCCTGGTCTGGGAAGATACCACTTCTGCAGAGCAACTAAGCCCGCGAGCCACAACTACTGAGCCTGCGCTCTAGAGCCCGTTCTCTGCAACGAGAAGCCACCGCAAGAAGGCCGCATACTGCAACGAACAGTAGCCACCCCCCCTCACTGCAACTAGAAAGAAAAGCCCCCACGCAGCAGCGAATACCCAATGCAACCAAAAAATAGAAGAAATTAAAAAATGAATAAATTGAGGCATAATTCAGTTTAAAAAAATAAGTTTTCACTGTTGTGAGGATTTAATTGATGCTTGAAGACTGAAATGGTAAAATTACTAAAGTGATGGATGTAGAAATGAAAAGGGGGCAATTGGAACAACACTTCAGAAAAAAAGGAGTTAATCGATTCGAAGATAATTTACAAATTCTAAATTCAGTGATCAGGGGGAAAGGACTATTAACCATAGAAACAGGGAAATCAGAAGGGGGTGAGTTTGGTTTTAAACATTTCAGATGTCAGAAGAACATCTGCAAGAAATGTAGGACTGGAGCTTGGGTAGGACATCAACTTAAGACCTCTGCACGGGGAATTCCCTGGCGGTCCAGTGGTTAGGACTCTGCCCTCTCACTGCGGAGGGCTCGGCCACTTCGCCAAAAACAAAACCAAAACAAAACTCTTCATAGAGGTGGTAGTTGAAACCATGGGACATAATAGGTCACCAAGTAAGGGTTAATAATGAGAAAAAGAGGGTGAGGGTATCTTAGGAACGTCTAAGTTTACGTGGAAAAGGAGCCTGGGTAAAGAGAACAACGAAGTGCGGGTCAGGGAGGATAGAACAGTTCCATAGTATGTAAGAAAGGAATTATTTTAGATGAAGATGAGCTACATGATTCAGTCTAAATTAGGGAACATGAATTTGTTTAGGACCTGGTTAGAGTAGCTTGGGGCTTTTATCCAGCTTTGGTGCAGGGAACTAACTGTTGCCAGTGATGATACTAGTGCTGATACTGTTTTAGATAACTATTGATGAAAAGTTCAAAGGCCAAGACAATTAGGGATTTTTTATTGTCTTGTTTTGTTTTTGAGTAGTCCTTAGCAGGGGGACTACTTTTGGGCAGGGGGATTCGTCTGTGTATGTATTTGCACACATTTATTTGCTTTGTCTTATTTTGTCCTGTATGTCTTCCCTGTTTTTGTTTGTTTGTTTCTGCATTTAAGCATATTTTCACAAGGAGTCTGTCCTGCATCAGACTTTTTGGCTTGCTTTTCTACTCCAGCTCCTGGGAGGCTTTGGTAGCTTTTCTTCTGCGTAACCAAGCAGGCTGCAGCCAGCAGATGGCACTATAGCACGAGGGGCAGAGGGTCCCTTTAGGACCTGACAACGTCTGCGGACGAGTAACTTTACAGTTTCAGCCTCGTACGACTCAGTTGCACTGTAGCCCGGACTCTAATAAAGCAGGTCAAGCTGTGTGCGATTAAGAATTTCAATGTACAAAATGGGATCTGCGGCTTTGTCTCCTCCATCCTGGGCCACCATTAAACTGAAGGTATCGTCAAGTTGTGAAAGTGTTGCGAGAAGGGCTGTCCCGATATCGCTGTTTCCTAGTTAAAGTGGCCGAGGTGACCCCACTTTAACTAAATACAGGAGTCAATCGAGACTATCCTGATAGTTTAAAGAAAAATTCATACAAATAGGCAATTACCTAAGCGTTTCTCGACAACGTGTAGCTTTAACATATGAAATTTGCGACTTGTTTTTGTTACAATGTTCCTAATTTCATTTGAAAGTTCAGACACAGCCTCACTATCCAGATTTTCACAGAGTAAGAAAGATCCGCTGCAGTTCCGGAGGCCGCAGGGACGGCCTCTAGACCCCTATTGTCCGGATTCTCTTACGTGGAAGCTTGAGACGGAGGCCTCTGTTGCAGGTGGGCTGCTCCTTACAGACACACCAAACGCACACACACAAACAGAGCAGCCGCCGTAGCGGAAAACAAAGTGCAAAACCGCAAGCCTTGGACTTCACTGGTGGCGCAGTGGTTAAGAATCCGCCTGCCAATGCAGAGGACATGGGTTCGAGCCTTGGTCCGGGAAGATCCCACATGCCACGGAGCAACTAAGCCCGTGCTCCACAACTACTGAGCCTGTGTGCCACAATTACTGAAGCCCGTGTGCCGAGAGCCTGTGCTCCACAGCAAGAGAAGCCACCGCAATGAGAAGCCCACGCACTGCAGCGAAGAGTAGCCCCCATTCACCACAACTAGAGAAAGCCTGTGCACAGCAACGAAGACCCAACCAGCCATAAATAAATAAAATAAATTTATTAAAAAAAAAAAACTGCAAGCCTTTACCTTTTCAAACACAACAACTCGAGCAGGTCAGGTTACACCCCAACACTAACTCTGCAGGGGCACCCAGAAGAGATTGGTTACCATGGCCACGTAGGAAGCCTCCCGGATAGCTTTCTTAGCTTTCTTCTTACACACACCTACTCACGCGAGCTCCACCCACGCAGGTCCCTAGCTCGGCAATCTGCTAGCCACGCCTGATTGCGTTCTGCGCTCGCCTCTCTGCTCTTGCACCTGCGTACTACGGCGCCTGCCCGTCGCCGCGGCCCGGATCGGGAAGTGTCAAGCGGGAGCTGGGTTCCCCCGCCTTCGCTGCTATCACCGCTGACCCCCGGACCCCAACTCCAGGCCCGGGCCCAGCCGCCATGACGAACGGTGAGAACTAATGCCCAGAGCCGAGGATGGGAGTGCAGTACGAGTGGAAACCTGGCGGGCGGAGCCGGGACTGACGTGGCCGTTCTCCCCGCCCCCTCCCAGCCCAGTCCCCCTTTGGCCTCTCCGTGCCCCAACTCCTGTCCCCTATACTCCTCCGGGGGTTCCCCCGTTCCGTGCCCGTTTAGAACCCCCAGTGCCTCTGGTGCCCACACCCGTAGATCTTGGTTCCCACACTGCGCCCTTCTCCCTTCCTAGAAGTTCGTTCTGACCTTACAAGCCACTTCGCGAGGCCAGTCCCGGTTGAACTATTGCTTTAGCACCAGGAAAAAGAGGATCCTCCTCACAGCCCTCTGTGTTCTCAAACTTTTGGATGGTAGGCTCGTTGGGATGACCGATAAATCACACAGGATTTTAAACCCCATACTTTTGGGGGGGGCGGGGGTGAATGTAGATCCTAAAGAAAAAGTTCTCGTTTGTTAAATGTTAAAATGTCGGGGAGCTTTCTCGTATTTGATTCTAAAGTCTTGCCTGGGCGATCCCATCTGGAGACCGTGGCTAGTGTTGCAGGGGTTGGATTTAGACACTGCCTTTTCTAAAGATAATGTGGCAGTTGCCACCCTGTTTATCTGACCTAATTTTCCAGGCCTCTTCAAACACTTTATAGACATGATTTCTGAATTCCAGGGAAGGGCAGGAAACGATGACTTTGTGGTCTGTAGAGTCGATCTTACAGGAAAAAAGATGACAAGATCTCTTAGGCAGTATGATTTGAAGGGCATAGGACAGCATTTCTCAAAAGTACCTTCTCCATAAGCCTGGTACTAAAGTTTCAAATTTCACCTCCTTGTGACTTCTGGCTTTGCAAAAACTTACTGGAGAAAAGACTAGCACGTATTGTTAATCATAAAACTTGGTGTATGTATTAATTTACTGGACCCTTTCCTGTGTGACATCTAGTTGTGAGATAGTTTTACTGGAGGGAGAGAGGGAGATGGAGTGGCCCAGAACTGGCAGATGCCAGTTGTGTAAAATATCCTTTTGGAGCTTCCTGGGCAGTCAGAGGTCTGAGGTTAGTAGGCACAGTACAAGAAGGGACATCACCCGGAGGAAGAAATAATCTGAACTGAGAAATAAGAGAGCAGTTGGACACATAGTAATTAATAAATAAGTTTTAGTCATCCTTTCCCCTTTTGTGGTCTGATTTTTTTTTCTACTTAGGTGATTCTTTGCACTGACAAGACGTAGCTTGGTTTACAAATATAAGAAATAGAACTAATTGTTCAAAGCTTTTTTCCCCACAATTGTTCCACCTTGTCGAAGCCTCAGATCTTTTTTTGCTTGTTTGTTTTCAAGAATCTGTTAACTCAGGCAGAAATTTGGTTTGTAAGTAGAGTATCATGCGTGAAGTGTAAGATAAGCATAGGAAAATTGTAGTCATATGGATTCTAACTCTTGCAATTTCCATTAAGCTTTACTTTTGCCTTAACATATTCTTCACCAACAGATGCAGATCTGAGAGACTTGGCCAAATATCTACCTCTCCTTTATCACATGAGTGATTTATAGGAAGAACATGTTTCATTCTCTCAGCTCAGGCTCGAAGGATTCTTATGCCTCTCTCAACCTAATGCCAACACTGGCCATTCCTGGTAGGCTGATTCCACATAAAGTGATGCACTCTTCTCAGAATTTATACTTCTTGAAAGGAGAGGGAAGGGGGCAGTGAAATCTTTGTAAGGGGGCTGTCTACAAGTGATTTGGGGGAACAGAAAGGTAACCTTGTTAGTCCCAGGACCTTGGCTTCCTCTTGTCAGGGCTGGCACTGCAGTTGAGATTACCATCTTGATATTTTATCACACTGTGTTCTCCAGGGGGATCACCTGTCCCAAGCTGGATTAGCACCAAAGGTTTTCTTCTCTTTCTGTAACAGTGTACTCCTTGGATGGGATTCTGGTGTTTGGTTTGCTCTTTGTTTGCACCTGTGCCTACTTCAAGAAAGTACCTCGTCTCAAAAGCTGGCTGCTCTCAGAGAAGAAGGGAGTTTGGGGTGTGTTTTACAAAGGTAAGATCATATCTGTTCAGGGAGAGGAGATTGCTATCTCTGGACAGTAAGGTGCTGCAAGGTGGGGGTGGGATAGGCTGGAATTGTATGTGGTTCAACTTTTACATAATTGTTTATTTTAGCTCCAAGGTAATTTTAGTATTCTCCATGGAGTAAAACTATATAAATTAAACAATTTTAGACTGGACTAGAGTTGTTGGAAGGAATATTTTCCCAGTGAAAAGTTTTTTTCTGAACTTCTGGAAAGAATATATTGGAGTCTCTTTTAAGTATTGATTTTATTAACTCAGATGCTTTTTTACTTTTTATTTTGGGCATCTTTGTCTGGAATCCTACTTACCTAGATCTTTTTTCAAAATAAGGCAAAATATAAACTAACAGTGTATTCATCTAGAACCTAGGGCTTAAGGGTAGTATTTAAATACATTCCTGGGTGGGTTCTTGAGACCCTTGATAGGTCTCTTCATCTGTGACTAGAGATTTCAAGTCTTGAAAGTGAGGACTTATATGAAGGGCAGGGTTTGATTTCTTTTCTCGTTTTATTTTTTCCTGCTAGCTGCTGTGATTGGAACTAGGCTGCATGCTGCTGTAGCAATCGCCTGCGTTGTAATGGCCTTCTACGTCCTGTTTATAAAATGAATTCCAAAGCATCCATTTCATCAACTGCCAACCAAGGGGACAAAGGTGAAGAACCTGTCAGGAGCCTGGGCCCAGCGTAGGAGAGTTCAGCTAAAATCATCAAAGTCCCGAGGATGACACCACAGCATCTGCCCCTACCTTATGTGGGGAAAACTCCTCGTGGTTACAAACATTATTTATGCTTCAGGGGACTACAGAAAGCCAGCTTCCTTTGACCTGTGTGTAAATCAGTCCTCAGCAGAGAGCATATAATGTCCAGATGAATTACACCCCTCAGTGCTACGATTACATACCTCCTGCTTAAAAATCTGTCACCTATTTTGTGCTTCAGCCCCTCATCAGGAACTTTTCACACTGAGGCTCATTAGGGGAGGATATAAGCTGTATTCAGACTTCTTGGAAGGAGAGATAATTTTCAAGACTTGACTTTTTTTTTTAGTGTTTGATTTGGATTTGGCAAATTGCAGGGGGCTGGGAGGCTGGGGTGGGGAGGCTGGGTGGGAAATAGGAGTTAAACAATGCCAAGGAATTTTTTGGCTTTGGAAATTTATCTTTCATATACCAGTCTGAGAACATGAGAGAGAGGCATGATCCTCATTGCAAAAAGGGAACAGACGAAATAGCTGTGCTGTGTGCTGGTAGCCAGAGAGTTTTGCCAAGAGAATCTGGGCCTACATAAGATTTGGAAATTGTCTGTGATGAGACCAGAAAGGAGTAACTTAGACAAGAAACAATGTTCTATTCACCAGTATTCCCAAAAGGAAACTTCACCCCCTCAAATGGTATACTGAAACTGTTGCTATTTTCCTGAAGCTTTTTAAATATTTTCTAAATTACTGAGTGCTAAATACTGTTACTCAGTTTTAAATGCCACCACTAGGGGAAAGAGAAACTATTGAAGAAATAATTTGCAGTTGGGGTAGAAGTAAATAAATCTAGTATATTAATTCATATACTAGTAAAGTCATCTAGAATTTATTGTGATGTTAGATGGAAGTTCTGTCATGTTAACCAACATACAGACTTATTCTTTGTTTAAATCCGGGTTATGGCAATTTTCAGTCGATTACTTGTGTTTCTTGGCCCACTTTTAATTTTCTTCATATTGTAGTATTCTTTAGCTGTCTCTTGGAAATTATAAGAACATGAGAAATTTGAATGAGAGAAGTTGATGGCATTCACAGGCATGTTTGGACAGTTCATAGAATCCATGAATAAAATGAGAGTGTTTTCTAAAGTAAAGGAAAGCAGAGGTTTGCAATTGAGATTGATGGGCTTTTCCATGGAGTATGGGAACTCCTGAGCAAATCATTTTAGATGACTCTACATTTGAAGGGAAGACTTCTCCATTCCCTCCTCCTTTTATCTGCAAAAGGATCAACTGTTGCATTTATGAAGCCTAGAACTTCTCTATTAAAAAAAGAAAAAGAATTAGTCTAAAATTAAATTATTGTAAAGATCAAGCAGAGACATAGGTCTACCAGTGGAATTATTCACTAAAGTAAAACTTGACTGTGGACAAGTTGGCTGTGGTTGACCCCAGTGTGGCAGTAAATTGTCTTTTGTCTTATTCCAAAAGAACAAAAGCTGCTAGGAAGTTTAGGTTCTGAAACATTCAGTTTATTGCTTTGACGGTACCTAGAAGTATAGAAAGTCATCAAGTAAACACTACATGTCTAATCATCTCAGTTATGGCTGTTATCTCTTCAGGAATTGGTCCACAGGGTAAATTTCAATGATTGATATATTTTTCATTGTCATTTCTGAGGATCTTTCATACAAGAGAAAGGAAAGCTAGTGGAACAGAAAGAAGAGTTACACCTTGTGGGTGTGAGTTTGGAACCTGCTGGCCAACGGGAATGTCACTCTGGAAGTACAGGTTCAGCATGTTTTGCACTTGTTATTTTGTAGCTTTAATGACTTTTGTTTCCTAATAGGGCTAATATCTCTAAGCTTGGTGTTTAGAGCTTCTTCATATTTTAAACTAGTCCCATTTCACAGTTCAGATCAATTTTTACAGCCTCCTGGGTGGGTCATCTTGACCTAAGCTCTTGAACTGTTATATTTTGAGATGTTTTCATACCAGAATGTACCAAAAAGTACACAGAGTGAAGGTAATTTACAGCAAGAAACATACACAGCTTATTTCATTTCTTGACTTTAGATGAGCAGAAACTTGTTTAATTCATTACTTTGGTTGATGTGTCATATATTTTTGACTGAAAATTGTAGGAAGTTGTTCCTCTAAGGGAGTCTTTTAGGGGTGGAAGAAGGGGAATAGCAGTATTGCCTCAGATTTAAACTGGCGTCACCATAAACCCTGTATGCCAGGGTAGAATGAAGTCAGCTTTTTATAGTTGAAATAAGACTTTTTATTCACCATTGTCTGCACAAATCCTTGAAAATAAAGTTTCTTTCCCTCCTGTTTTTGTCCATTTTGTCACATGCATGCTGAATTATTGAACTTTGTTCAATATTCCCCTGGGTTCTGCCCATAGTATACCTTTTTAGTTTATATTAGTGAATATCATCAATCCTGTTAACCCCTTGTGATGGTCACTGAATGTATGATATATGTATGATATAGTTCAGAATCTATGAGGGTATAGCTTTCTCCTTTGAGGGAACTAATTATATATATATATATATATATATATATATATGTATACACACACACACATTTTGAGGTGTATTAAACAATGTAGATAACATTCTCCAATACATTTTACCTACTACTGCTATTAAAAGTATCAACTGCCATTACCAGCCATAAACTTCTTCAGTGAAATGAGGTTATCAGGTTACCCAGCCACATACCTAGAAAATCCTTGGGCTTCTGGTGCATACAATGGACACTTTTCCCCAATTTGTTTATTCCAAGTACATGGTGGGACTGGCACAAGTACAAATGATAACTTAACAAAATTCTGATTTGTCTTTCCCCCTCACATATGTATTTCTTGAAAAAGGAAAAAGGAACTGAGACATTCAAATTGTGCTTTGTGATGTGAAAGGAGCTAATTCTAACTTACATAATTGTTCCTTTTTTTTTTCTTACACTCATTCTTGAAAGATTTATTTTAGCAGATATGAAAGTAAATGAAGATTCAGCAATATAACTGCCACAGCAAGTTCTGGGTAGCAAGAGGGCTCTGTGGGGACAGGGCTATGTCTTCCTACCTTTACTTATTATACTACTACCTAGTGATATTAGGTAGTATATTAGTAGTATATATAGTTACTATATTCTAACTACCTAGTCCTTGGACTTAAGTAATCTATTCTTACCTTTCCCTTTGGTAAAATGATGTTTGCCTTCTCCCATGGGAGAAGGAGCTCCTAGGGAAGCTGATGTTGGTAATGACCAGAATTTGCCTTCTCCCTGGGAAAGAAATCATTCACCTAGAGGTCTCCTGAGATTGAATCATCTTATATCCAGAACTTGGATCAAAGATCAAAGAAAAACTACAGATATGGATATAAATGTGTAGCTGCACAGAGATCCAAGGACAATCACGATTCAGTATTGGGGGAATTTGTCCCGCCTTTACCTGGGCCCTTGGTTCCCCTCCGAGCCACGTGGGGGCGGGCAAGTGCGCACTCGGCGAGGGCCTGTGCTCGGTTGTTCCTCCCAGAACTCTCCGGGGCGGAGGAGGGGCGGAGGGCTTTAAAGGAGCTTGCGCACTTCCGCCCTTTCACCGGAGGGAGAGCGGCGTGGGGTGAGGCTGGTTAGAGCCGTGGCAAGGTGTGTGAAAGGCGCCTGCGGGCTGAGTGTGTGAGTGGACGCGCGAATGTGTGAGTGCGCGCGTGGTGCGTGCAAGGCGAGTGCGTGCGCCCGCCCCCGTGCCCCTCCCCCGGCCTACACCTTGATCTTATTTGATCGGGTTGTGACTCCAGCCCCGCCGGACCAACCCGAAATGAAAAGCTCCCCTCCTGCGAAGCCCCTTCCTCGGGGCGCTGTGCAGCGAGGCCCCTTGGGCGGTGGCAACGCCGCGGTCCCGGAGGTCCCGGAGCTGGTCCTACGAGGCCCGGCGCTCAGAAGTGATGAATTGATCAGATAGACGAGGCTGGGCTTGTCCTGGGCCACTGATTATCGAGGCGATTCTGATCTGAGCCCGGGCCCAGGGCACGGCCGCCCGTGGCGTTGAGGCTAACGTGTCAACGGTCGGCTGCGGGCCCCGGGCGCTGGCGGACGGAGGTTGAATGAGCCGTCGCCTCGCCCGCGGGAGCGGGAGCTGAAAGGATATGGAGGCCTTGTTCCCCGCTGCAGTTTTCTTCTGTAGCCGCCTCCCTTTTTTTTCTTTAGACCCGACTTGTCATGATGACTCTTGTATGGTACCAACACTGGTGTCCCCGGTCTAAAGGCACTATACAGCGCCTGCCGCAAAGGGATATATGTATATATGCATGTCTGTATACGTGTATATATCTGTAAGAGAGCTTGGAGACCTTATAAGAATTCAGATTCCAGGGACCCGCACCGGATTTAGTGAATTTGAATTAGCGAGGGGGGGTGGTATCTAGGAATCTATATTATTTAAAGCCTCCATGCATGGATCGCAGTAATAAATTTTTTGATGTTCAGTATCAACCCACATGAGGTGATTATCCCAGAGAGTCACCCCCTCTGCCACTTTCAGCTATTCTAAATAAAGAGAACTGAAAATATTGCCACTTGGCAGCAAACACTATGAGCCGATTGGAGTATCTCGGTGGAAGAGGGACTGTAATAGTTTGGTGGTATTGACCGTGCACCTGAGTACCAGGAAGAAGCCCTTTCATATCTGGTTTATTCAACAATGCATATGCTGTCCAATCTTAGAAATGGGAACTTAGTGTACAATATTCTGAAAGGTCTGCCATTTTCTTGCTCATTTTAACAGCAGGCTCCTGTGAGTGGCTTGTAATTTTAGAAACCACATTACTGTATCAGTTTTTAGGTACCTTCAGACCCTAGGATCAGATTGTTGAACGCTGTTTCCAAGGATAGGGGGCTATATATCACAGCACGAATCAAGGCAAAGAAAAGAGAATTGACTCCCAGGCAAGGAGACAGTAGCAGAGTTAAGAGAATGAACAATGGCAAGGAGCCAGGGAGATGGAGCCCTCATGGAAAAGTAGAGCTCAGCAGATGACTAAATCCAGCAGGTCTGAAATGTGTTAAGCGTGACCTCAGCATAAGTGTTAATGATGAACATGAGAGCTACTAAAATTAGTGTTTGTAAGCTCAAGAGAATGGACCATGTCCATTCTTGCTTTCCCAACACTTAGCTCAGTACCTGACACATAAAAGTTTGCAAGAGGGGCTTCCCTGGTGGCGCAGTGGTTGAGAGTCCGCCTGCCGATGCAGGGGATACGGGTTCGTGCCGCAGTCTGGGAGGATCCCACGTGCCGCGGAGCGGCTGGGCCCCGTGAGCCATGGCCGCTGAGCCTGCGCGTCGTCCGGAGCCTGTGCTCCGCAACGGGGGGGGCCACAACAGTGAGAGGCCCATATACCGCCAAAAAAAAAAAAAAAAAGTTTGCTAGAAATGTTGAATGGATATGGTTGGAATGACTCCAGTTCACAAAACGTGAATACCTGTCTCCTGCCAAAAACAGTGCTGTTCTGTCCTAAATCCATATCTTTTCAGCAAGATGACTTTCCAAGTTGCAAATATGCCCAACAGGATTAGTTTCTAGAAGTTGAGAAACTTCCATATTTTAAGAGTAGTCATGTGGCAACTGGTAGTCCATGGGTAACAGATACTCCAGGCTTCAACTTACACAAATCTATTTCATGGAGGTGGGCGGCAGGATGTTCCACTATGATTAATTAGTCCAGGGGCCCGTCAACACTTAGGTGGAGAAGAAGCCACCATCATTCTTTCGGGAAAACCCTCCGTTGCTGGCTGCAGCGTGAGGGGACACTGTGGAGAAAAGAGAAGAGAGAGTGGGCTGTGAATTTCAGATCCTTTGCCTTTTCTGGGAACTTGTCGCCCATACGTTTATGGGGACAATGGAGACGGTTCTAACAGCTGAGGAAACTGGCATATAGAGGACTGATGGGAGGTAGCTATAGGTCTTTCACTCCCCGGTTTCTGCCCTTTGCTGAAAATTTGTGTCCGCTAGACCTAAGGCTGAGGTAGTGGCTCTGAAAAACTGAATTCATTTCCTAGCTCTACAGTCAGCATGTACCCTGGTTTTAGTCTGATATGTGCCAGACTCTCAGTTATCCCTGATGTTCCCTAATAGCCAATCACCTCAACTCCTTGATTCCTGTGACCATTTAGAAAAACTTGCACCACCCATCTGCCTCCCACCCCTCAGTCTTCTGACCCTTACCTATGGATCCCTGGATGCTGTGAATAGACTCCTTCTTAGGGTTGATCCAGTGTCTGATGTTAGCTCGGGAAGTGATGGCGGGTGGCTGGGGAGGGGATAAAAATTCTCCAGAGAATTGGATCTTGATTCTAGAAGATGGTGTGGGGAAGAGCATGGGAGAGTGAAATCAATCAGGAGAAGAAAGGTAAGGAGGGAAAGA
>NW_006774564.1:2560661-2566148 GCF_000442215.2 Lipotes vexillifer | reverse complement strand
AAAGAGTGGCATGCAACCTTAAAAATAAAGCAGTTGGGTCTTCCCTGGTGGCGCAGTGGTTGAGAGTCCGCCTGCCGATGCAGGAGACACGGGTCCATGCCCGGGTCCGGGAAGATCCCACATGCCGCAGAGCGGCTGGGTTCGTGAGCCATGGCTGCTGAGCCTGCGTGTCCGGAGCCTGTGCTCCGCAACGGGAGAGGCCACAACAGTGAGAGGCCCGCGTACCGCAAAGAAATAAAAATAAAAATAAAAATAAAAATAAAATAAAGCAGCTGAAGGCCCTTTTTACCCTCTGGACTGAACCAAAGATTTTGTGCTACAGATGAGCACAATTCTGGAAGATCTCTGTTCATTTTAGAAAATAAAAAAACAGAACTTGTATTACAGAAGTAAAAAATAACAGAAAGCTATAGAAACAAGAACCTATTGATTGTTATTTCCCAGATGACACTTTACCTTACTTGATTGGCATTGTCCTTAGGAAGAGGCTCTGCCTCCACCACTTACCCATGGGCATCCTGAATGGTTTCCTGGTGTATCAGTGTCTCACTTTTGCTCTTGAACGTCCCTGTGTGGTGGTTGTACAAGGCTGCTAATCGGAAATCCAGATCATCCTTCGGTATCTACGGAGGAAGCCAACCCCGCCACCCCCAGGGTTAACTTGCCACATTTGCACCTGCTCTAGTCGGGTTCTGTTGGGCTCTACTCTTGCCCCAAAGCAGAGTGAGCCCCTTTTGGGCCTGAGATCCACCAACTCCCTATATACCAAATCTCTGTACATGATGACTTCTTAACTCTTGTCCATATAGAATTGTCTCATGGTTAGGTCTAAGGAGTGGGGAGCTCTCCTGGAGACATGAGAACCACTACATTGTCCTTGGCTTGAGCTTAACGGGCCTTACCTCGTTCATGGTTATAATGAGAAGTCTGGTGAGAGAATGATTTGCTCCAGATAATCAACTGCAGCAAAACCCAAGCCTTCTGACTTCCCAGAGGAAGTTGATAAGTTGGTATTTGGTTTTAGATTTGGTAGGATCTTGGATTGGGGACAAGATAAAGATGCTAAAGTAGTCAGGGACAGACTACCTTTCAAAAAGGATATTAATTAGTCCTAAGTGGATATAAGGAGAAATAGCATTTCAATGCTAGGTACCTCAGGATCAAAAAAATAAACAGCCTGCCTCATGGACGTGATTGTGGGAGTTGAGCTGAGTCGACACCAGGGTTCCTGTTGCTGAGCAAGGTGAGTTGGGTTCTTATATGGCAGTTTCTGCAAAAGAGAAACCACACCCACCCCTGGTTACCGGAGGCCTTGCTGATGTGATAGCGTCAGTGTCATCCATCCCCTTATCCCATCCCATTTTAACTGAATCGCAGACATCTAAAAGAGAAGAACGAAATGGGGCAAGACTCCCAGGCTTCTGATCCTCCTAAGTTTTCAATCTCAGAACTGACAGAAATGGGCCAGGAATACAGGGAAAGGGGTGAAGTGGGACAGGAGGTGAAGGGTGGGGAGCAGAGAGGCAAGATGAGCTCAGGTTTAGAAGTCCTGAGCTTGAAGAAGAGAGAAGATATCGTAATGCAATTAACAGGTAGGAAATTGGAAGTGTGCAATTGTTGGAGGAGAGCTCAGAACAAGTAGTAGAGATCTGGGGGTCATCCCCCCGAAGTGGTGGTTGAAGCCTGCAAAAAGGCGTCTGAACAACAAGGAAGAGGCGGTTCATGAGGACTGCACAGTATTATAATGGGGGTGGCGGTGGGAGCAGTCAGAGACGAGAATCAGGAGAGAGCAGTGTCTAGGCAGGTGAGAAAATTTCAGTAAGCAGGGAAGGGTCATTGTGTCTGCAGGAATGTCAAAAAGTTCATTGGATGTTCAGTCCTCTAATTAAAACCCCACAAGTACGAATATGAAAAGCACAGTTGATTTCTTCATTACATGTAAAATGCCATACTGTTCACCACTGTATCCCCAGTGCCTAGCACAGCGACCTAACACATGGTGTTCTAAAATGAAATATTGATTGAATCAATGACTGAATTCCAGTGAGTACAACTACAACCTAGTAGAAACCTCATTCAACCTATCAGATGTAGGAACACTCCTCCTCCCCTGTATATAACACAGTGCTGTGTGACTCAGCTCAATTAGGCATTAATTGAATGGTGTGAACCAGGCAGTATACTGTCACCAAGAAAGATGAAAAAGGAAATGGGAAAACTACAAATACATATGATGCAAGCACAGGCAGCTCTCTTCCCATTTCTCGAAGGCTGCATAAGCCTCTGTAAGCAGAAGGATGAGACGGTCTTTCACAGAGAAAGTCAAGCCTGTCAAGCGTGAGTGCCATCTTCACATCCATTTTCCTTCCATCTCAGAGAAAGGGAAATCCCTTTTATTCAAGAATCACCCTTCCCTGAACCCAGCCCTTCCTGGTGCTTTAGGGCCCTGTGCTATCCTGCCAGCCCCTGTACCCAGCTTCTCCTCATTCCTTTGTCATTGTCTAGCTACCACTCCATGACCTTCCCTACCGAGCCAGCCTTCTTAAAGAGTCAACACTTGCCACCTCCACTTCCTCCCCGTTCCCATTCCCTCTTCTGCCCACTGCAGTCTGGCCTCTGCCTCAAGCACCCACTGAAACTACTCTTGCTGGTGACCACCGACCTTTGTGTCTAGGTCAGGTGGATCCTTTCCAGTCCTGACCTGCTGACCTCTGTGGTTTCTGCACCACGACTCTGATTCCACGAAATGTTCTCTCCATCCTATGTGGGTCCAGATCCTCCGGGTTCTCCTCCTGCCTCTGGCTATTACTTCTCAGCTTCCTTCTCAGCTCTGCTTTCTCTCTCTGTCCCTTAGTGGTATTCTCCCGGGGGGGGGGGGTTCTCTGCCTTTCTGACTCTCACATTCACTGGATGAGCTCATTCTCTCCTACACCTTCAACCACCAGATGAATACTGTGGCTTCCAGACATTTTCAACCCACAGCTCTCAACCAGGTTGCCTACTCTTCATCTCTATGGAAATGTCCCACAGGCACCATGAAAGCAACAGCTACATAACTGATCTCAACATCTTTCTCCCCAAACCTGCTTTCCCTGGATGCCTCATTCAGTAAATGGTATCAGGTAAGCCCTCAGAAACCTGGGAGCTCTCCCTGACTCATCCACTCTCTTGAACCCATGTCCAGTCAGCCACAAAGTCCCATCAGTCCTGCCCTTTGCATCTTACCGCCATCCCCTGCATCACTGCTATACATCCGTTACTCCTCCTGGAGATCACTGCACCAGCCTCGTAGCTGATCCCTCTTGTCGCACTAACATCCTGTCCAATCCACTGCCACTTGTGCTTTCTACAACACCCATCTAGTATGCCACTCCAGTGCTTACAGTCCTGAGATGATGCCCCAGGATGAAAACCTAGCTCACTAGCATGCTGTACACAGCACACCCACCCCAGGAGGGTCACCTCTCCAGCTTCCACCCTCTCCACTTCTCCATTTCACACCAATGCTTCAGCCACTTTGGACTCTTTGGTCCCAAAGAGGCCACCCTCATCCTCCTCTCTATGTATGTGCACCTGCTGCTCCCTTTGCCTTGAATGTCTGGTTCCTGTTTCCTTCCTCCTAACTTACATTCCACCTCCTCCCTCCCCTGGTCCAGCTGACTCATATTAGGATGTCAAAACTCACCTGCTCTGGGAGGCTTTCCTTTAAGCTCCTGTTTCCCATGACACACCACATATAACTGTCACAACACATGTGCTGTTGTGCAAGCACTTTTGCTGTTGCTGTCCTCAGTCTGGCTTTTATACTAGATTTCCCTGAGAACAGGAGCTAATATAATGTGTCTATACATCCTCAGTTTTTAGCAGAGTGCCCGGCATACAGTAAATAATAAATGTTGAATAAACAAAAGGGAGTGCTTTGATTTTGTTATTAAGCCACAATTACCATTTAGTTCACCTTATTTTTCACCACTTCAAACATCTCACGTACTTCTACGAGAAAAGTAGAACCTGGGCCTAGGTAAGCCCCATTATAGCAATCATTGCTTAGGGCTGTGAGTGCCTCTTGTTCCTCTGGACTAGAACTCCACTTGCCTCTGCTCAAAAGCACCTGCGAAATGTTGGCAGACCTGAATATGGGGACATGGAGGAAGGCAGAGAACAGACTTCTCCGGTACCTGACTCAGTGTCTTCACCATACTCCTTTAAGTTACCATCTCTTCCTGTCGCGCCGACAGAAAGAAGAGTGCGGTCGACCCTACTAGGAATCTGCGCAAGAAACCTCAGTACCTCGGAAGCCCGCAGTTTTCCCAAGTAGGAATCATCGTTATCCAACGTAGGATTCTGGAAAGGGTCTCGGGTGAGAGGCATGGTAAAATGCCGAGCGAGACACTCTTAAGAGTGATGAGAGGCCCGCGCAGCCGCTCACAATCTTGCACGCGGAGGAGCCGGGGTCCCAATTGTTTGGCACGCCCAATTTCAGTTGCCAGGCGACTACCCCGCCGTCTATGACTGAGGCGAATTCCCTCCGAGAATGGCGCCACCTGGCGGTCCAACGAGGGAGGCCCCTCCGGAAGAAGCTACTGGGAACGCAGAGGGAAAGCGCCGCGGAGTGTACCGGGGAGCCCAGGATTGGCACTCGTGAGACTTCGGTGAAAAACGCCGAACAGGTCTTCTGCAAAAGACTTCAGTTAAAGAAAGAATTCCTAAAAGGTGGCCCAGAAATGTCCTTCCTCCTGGCATCTAACCAAAGGATTTCTCAAAGCGATGAGAGAATGGGGATGTCAAGAGACAGAAGAGTCCAGGTGTCGTGCTTGGAAAATTGCCGGCCAAGGCAAACTCTCCTTGCTTAAAGGAGCCTCAGGGCTTCGCATAGCGCCGGTTGTAAAGGCACAGATGGATTTGGCGGGGTGGAAGTAAGATCTCCAGAAGAGGCTGTTAGAGTAGGTGACACGTGCCGGGGCCACTCTTCCAGGCTATAAGCTCTGGAGAAGAGACGGCATCTCAATCATTTTTCTATCGCTTCACACATAGGAGGTGATTAATAAGTATATATAGAACGCCACGTCTGCAAAATTAGAGGTTTTCATAGGTAGCCGATGGCTACGAAATAATGAATTTGGTGGCGAAGGCTTGGAGGTTGTTTCCACCGCGTTCTTTACACAAGCCCTGTGAGCGCCTGTTGGGACGGTTGCAGACCCTGGGCACTCGCATTCCCACGCCGCGCGCGCCAGTGGCGGCAGCTGCCATGGAGACCGGCAGGTGAGCTGCAGAGGAGCTAGTGGTCCGTGCCCCACCCGCGCGGAGGGAACGAGGAGGCGGTTGCCAAGGCGACGTGGGTAAGAGGAGGAGAAGAGCAAGGAGGGAGGAGGAAGGATGGGCGGCCTAGGCGTAGGGAGGTGACTGAAGCGAGCCCGGCCCCTTGCATCCTCCCCCCTGTGAATCTCCCTCCCCTTTTTTTCCGCCTTCTTCCAGCAGTAGCTGCAG
>NW_006774564.1:2546152-2560613 GCF_000442215.2 Lipotes vexillifer | reverse complement strand
CCGCTGCTGCCGCTCGCTCAGAACAACACTATGGCTGAGCCTGGGCACAGCCTCCATCCCTCTGCCAGGGGCAGGGGAAGAACTGAGCCGCGCACACTCCGGCTTCTGCGGCTGCTGCTCTGGGCTGGGACCACCTTCCAGGTGACTCAGGGAGCGGGACCGGAGCTTCACGCCTGCAAAGAGGTACTCCCGACCCGACCCCTCTTAGGTCAGAAAAATCTTGGATCCCGGCGGGGATCTTGGGACCCACGCACAGACAGTTTCAGAGGCCACGGAGTTTAGGTTTCTTTGGGGATGGGGGGGTGGGGGAGGAAGAGGAGTAGACTGGCGTCATGGAGAAGCCAGCCCACTGGAGGACTCACGAAACAGATCAGCCTCACAGCTTGGGCTGCTGAGCTCAGGAAAGGTCCCAGCTCCAAGGACCTCAGGAGGGACCTGAGTCCCTGGACTTGGGAATGAGGGAAGGAGAAGACATGGGTTGTTTCCCAGCTGGGATGAAATTACCTTAAAAGTGGTTGAAAAAAGATTATGTACAGAGGGGCAAAATAGAAAGTGGGAAAAGGGAGAAGTGGGGTAAGAAAGGAGTTTGGAAGGCCAAAGGAAAATAATGGATCGAAGTGGGAATCCTTGTGATTTTTATCATGGCTTCAAGAAAGTATGAAAATGGGAGGTCTGCAAGGGGGACTGAAGGATCCCATCACCTCTCTTCCCTTGGTATTAAACATCCAGTTTCCTTGTGGGCTGCTAAATGTGGATCCTGTTTATAGTTTGCTTCCCCTGGTGTGCTTTCTTTAGTGTACCTGACAGTGCATGACCCACCTTTGGCCAGACTTTGAGTTCTGTAGTATCTCACTTTCAGCCAATCTCTACTTTCCTTCTCTGGACTTTTGCTGACATATGTCGTAAGTCTTTTTCAAGGTGTTTCTAAAATGTTGCCAACATAATTCAGAGAATAAGTAGTGAATGTCTTCCAACCAAAAATGCCTTTGAACATTCTTTTGGAGGGATACAAAAAAAGGAGTAACAAAACTCAGTAGTTTCTATGGTATTGAAATAACAATAATTGGCTGTGTTCTGAGTAACTTTTTAAAAACCATATGGCAGACGCAGCAACAGCATTTTTACAAGAACTTCATGGCAGAAGGCAAATAAAAGTTGTCATCTACGTGAAATGTGAAAGACTTTGTAATACATTAAGAGTCTAGCCCTGTGAAATTAATCTGAAATGTCATACTTGGCTAAGGTTTTGAGAGGTTGAAATATTATTTATAAGTTGTCATTGTTAACTAGTGATTAGCAACCATAACCCCGTCCCACATGGAAATGTATTATTATGATGGTATTCTAACCATTAGACCATCTATAACAAAACAGATCATGAAGAAGTGAGGGGGGTGGGAAGAGAGAAGAGAATTTTTGTGTGAATAAAGATACTTCACTTCATTCATGAATATGAACAAGTGACCCCAGTCAGTGGAAATTTTTGTAACTTGTATCAGTCCCAGCAGTGTCCGGCCCTGGGCCATCCACATTTTCACCCAGCCACTGTATGACCTGTTTTAAAGATGGCTGGGAACAGGATGATTTTGTCAGTGAGTGTTGCTTACTGGCCTTGGTGGCCTGTGGTCTAACCAACCAAGTGAGTTCCATCAAGCAGACTCACTTGCCTAAGAATCCAACATAGGAGTCCCCCTGTGTGGAAGGTAACAATCTTACAGTTCAACTACCACTTCTTGTTGATATCTTTGTCCACTATGGAAAATATGAGACGTTTAAGAAATTAAACACTTTGTATCATCTTGCTTGGGAGGGAGGGAAGAATATTGATACTTGAGAGCTCTAACTTGTGTAGAAATTTTGCCTTTAGTCCTTTTTAAATGATTGGCATTTGCCTAAGCAAGAGGCCTTGCCACAGAGCATAAGCTGAGGGCAGTGGAAAGCTGTGGAACTCAACATACCAGGGTTCCAGTCCCTGCCTGTTACTTACCACCCAGTTTTCAGATCTGTAGAATTGGTATTTCAATAACATCTACCTCAAAAAAGATTGCTTTGAGGACCGAAAGAGAAAATACAAATAAAACACAAATTAGAGTTACCTAACTCTCTTTCCCATTCAGCTTCTTTACCATTAGATCCACACCCCATGCCGGAGTGAAAGTGGCTTAAGAGTCATCTGTGTTGGCCACGGGCGTCAGCAAGTCCTGTTTACACTCTTCTTGAGCAAACAGTGGCTGCTGAACACCCTCGACTCCAAAACAACAAGGAAGAGAATAAACCCATTATTATAATATTCTTTGTTTGCCAGTATGAATTGACCCAATAAGTTTTAGGGGCTTCCAATCCTCAATGGTGAAAAAAGCAATTCAGGGTAGACTAACCCTTCCCTGTTCTTATTCTTCATGTGAATTTCTTGTGCGTCTTTGCTGGGTATTAATGGCAGGGAGTCTTATCGGCCAAGGCTGACCCTAATGACGACAGTGCTGTTCCTGCCTTGTTTCTGAAATCTGAGGCATCCGTCTGGATCGAATCAGGGAGCAAAAAGGTTTAGGGTAAAGCCTAAACTGAGGGGGCAGAGAGCTGGGAGTTCTAGATTGCTAAACGTGTGCTGGGGCTTGGCGTTCCTTTCACAGTTTTACAATAATCAGGGTCACCAGTGGAACTAACATCCTGTGTGGTGTTTGTCTTCATGAATCATTTCTTTAGTCCTGTGCTAGCCCAGGCTAAGTGCTGACTGAGAGCCAAAGGAGCATTTTCTATAGCACAATGAATCTAAATCAAATGAGAGAGGAAGAGAAAACTGCCTTTCCCAGATCGGTATTGCCCTGAGGCTTCAGTGCTAATTGCCCCCAAAGGGACATCCCAATCTATGTTGAAAAGCCCAGAGGGTTTAGAAATCTGGCAGACATGGATTAGAATAAAATTTGGTGAAGGAATGATGACTCTGCCACTTAGTAAGGATGCTACTTTGAGCAAGTTAATTAACTTCTGACAGCTTCAGATTCCTGATCTGTAAAATGGGGATGGTAACACCTATCTCACAAGGCTATTGTGAGGATTAAATTAAATTGGATAACACATGTAAAATGCCTAGTATATATCCTTGACATGTCATAGGGGCTTCAGAAATATTGGTAGGCAGAAAAGATAAGTCCACAAATAATGACATACAAATGATGACATAATGTTAACATGTGGTAAGCAATGCGGAAATGGCAATATAGAGTTGATAGGAAAAGAAGAAAACATATTTGAACAGTTGACACTTGACCTGCTTCTGGAATAATCAGCAGAATTTCAACGGGCAGAGATGGAAGGAGCACGATTTCTAGATAGAGAGAGGAGACCAAGGAAAATATCCTGACAATTGCAAGTAGACCACGTGGCTGAAATGTGGAGTAGGTGTGAGGTATCATAGAAATCAAGATCGGAAAGTGGGAAACTAGATGGAGAATCTCTGAAGGATTCTTAGCAGAGGTAGTGGATTAGCATGAATATAAAGTAAATAAGGTTGAGATAGGCCAAAAGGTGAGAGCAGAGAGATGGGGGCAAGAAGACCAGTTCAAAAGATCTTACAGAGGTCAAGGAGGAGGTTAATAAAGGGACTGCACTGGGATGGTGGCAGTGGGATAAATGGAAAGGCGTGGATATGAAAAACATGCTGAAGGTAGAAGTTAGAGGATTTGGCAACTGATTGAAGGAGTCAGGTGGTCACTGGGAGAATTAGGCAAGATAATGCTTAAAGTGCTTTGCAAAATGCAGAGCATAGAGTAAGTGCTCAGTAAATATGCTTCTTACTGTTTCATGATCTGCTTTTAGAAAACGTAATGGAACATCATTCTAAGTCATTAGATGGCCTTGCATAACACCATTTTAATGAGGAACCGGATGAACTGCCTATCCTGACTAATCCCTAATGTCAACCCTTTTGCTTTGACCATCCACACCAGACCCATCCCTTCTCACCTTCTTCTTTTTTATTTTAATATTTATTTATTTGGCTGCACTGGATCTTAGTTGTTGCTTCCACCTCGCCCACATATTGTCTAGTGCTCAGCCAGAGTAAACCTACTGAAAATAAGACAGATGTTGCCCCTCCTCTGCTCAAAACCTTCCAAAGGCTTCCTGTCTCAAAGTAGAAACCAACTCCTTACACTGGCCCACAAGGCTGTATGTACAATCCTCACCTCCTCCTCTCCAGTCACACCAGCCTCCTCACTCTTTCTCAGACCTGTGGGGTAACCTGCCCCCTCAGGGTCTTGGCAATTGCTGTTTTCTCTGCTTGGAAGGCTCTTTCCCAGGATATGCAGCTTATTTCTGAATCCCCTTCAAGTTTTTGTTGAAATGTCTTCCCACTTCCTATCCCATTTTCTGTTTTATTTTCTCCAGAGAACCTACCACTTTCTAACATGCTCTATATTTTATTTATTTTACTTATTTCTGTCTTTTCCCACTAACACATAAGCTCCATGAAGGCAGGGCTTTTTGTGTTGCATTTCATGCTGTGTCTCCAACACCCAAAATAATATCTGGCACATTGTGGGCCCTTAATAAATTAATGTAATAGATAAATAATATTCCACTGATGAAATTTATTTAACCAATCCCCCATCATTGAACATATATGTTAGAAACATATGTTAACATATGTTTCTAATTTTTGACTACTATAAACAATGCTAAGATGAGCCTCTTTTTGCGTATTCTTTCCAACACATCTGTCATTACTTCCTTGGAATAAATTCCTAGAAATAGAATTGCTGGATGAGAGAGTAAGATCATTCAGTTAACTCCTTAAGTTATATTTCTAGAAATGGGGATTCCTTGATCAAAAGTCACATATACTTTATATTGTTCCATATTATGAGATCCTCTTTTGGAGAAATTGCATCAATTTTGCTTCCCATCAACTTTGCACGTTTTCTCACATCCTTGGCAAAACTATCAATCCTGGGCTTCCTTGGTGATGCAGTGGTTAAGAATCCACCTGCCAATGCAGGGGACACAGGTTCGAGCCCTGGTCCAGGAAGATCCCACATGCCGTGGAGCAACTAAGCCTGTGCGCCACAACTACTGAGCCTGGGCTCTAGAGCCCGCAAGCCACAACTACTGAGCCCACGTGCCACAACTACTGAAGCTCGCACGCCTAGAGCCCGTGCTCCACAGCAAGAGGAGCCACCACAATGAGAAGCCCGCGCACCACAACAAAGACCCAACACAGCCAAAAATAAATTAAAACAAACCAACTATCAATCCTTTCAAATTTTGATAAATCACTAGACAATACACACACACACACACACACACACACACACATACACACACACCTTCATTCTTGCTTGGCTCATAGTGGAGGGACCCTGAGTGTTTCAAGGAGGATGCCATCTATAGCTCCTAAGTGACCAGAGTGTTTTGGGATGCTCTTACTGTGACTGAGAAGTAAAATGCTTGCTGATTCTATAGCAAACAATATAAAAATCCCTACAGATCATTCTTATTCTGAATCCCTTCTCAGCTGCTTCCCCCTCCACCTAAACTGGAGTGAGAACTCTGCCCACCCACGCTATGCCTGGCTTCCCCTCTCTCTTTCACATTTCCCCACCTAGGTGGTCACTGGGAAGGAGTTCTTTTGGCTTGAAAAGCAAAGTAGATATTCATAAATAACCACCCCAGCTGACCTATGCATTTGGTTAAGTGCTATGAGAGAAAATGGAAAGATAGGCTGAGAGATTATGAGAGGAGATCTGACTTAGATCAAGGAGGTTGGAGCAGGACTCTCTGAGGAGTGAGTTTAAGCGGCGAGCTGAGGATGTGGAGGAGTTTAGTTCGGTGGGTGAAAATGTGCAGATGAGCTTGCAGACGGCAAAGAGTCTGGTGCTTTAGGGGATGGGGAGAAGGCCAGTGTGGCGGGACCACATGATTTTATACTCATAAATGAAAAAGTGTATCCCCATTTTGAAGTTTCAGAAACTACTAAAGAAAGAGGTGAGATTTTAGTCAAAGGTTCCTGGGGGCATGGATTTGTTTAAAAATTATCATTTAGGGGCTTCCCTGGTGGCTCAGTCGTTGAGAGTCCGCCTGCCGATGCAGGGGACGCAGGTTCGTGCCCCGGTCTGGGAGGATCCCACAGGCCGCGGAGCGGCTGGGCCCGTGAGCCATGGCCGCTGAGCCTGTGCGTCCGGAGCCTGTGCTCCGCAACGGGAGAGGCCACAACGGTGAGAGGCCCGTGTACCGCAAACAAAACAAACAAACAAAATTATCATTTACTTTTACATGCGAAAGTAATATATGCTCATAGCAATAATAATAATTCATATTTATTGAGTGTTCTAAGTGACCAACATGCATTAACTCAGTTCCCACAGTTACTCTATGAGGTAGGTCCTATTAATATCCCACCCCACACCATTACCTCTCCTCTTTCCTGTTTTATTTTTCTCCATAGCACTCTTTACTATCTGACATATATTTTACATATGTACATATGTGTGCATATACATACATATATATGTATATTTTAATTGTCTATCTCTTTTGACAAGATTGTGAAGTCTATGAGGGCAGGTATTCTTTATTTTGGTACTATTTTTTTCTTTTTTATAAATTTATTTATTTATTTATTTATGTTGGGCTGCATTGGGTCTTTGTTGCTGCTTTAGTTGCGGCGAGCAGGGCCTACTCTTCGTTGCAGTGCTCGGGCTTCTCATTGCTGTGGCTTCTCTTTGTTGCAGAGCATGGGCTCTAGGTGCATGGGCTTCAGTAGTTGTGGCGCACGGGCTTAGTTGCTCCGCGACATGTGGGATCTTCCCAGACCAGGGATCTTCCCAGACCAGGGATCGAACCCTTGTCCCCTGCATTGGCAGACGGATTCTTTTTTTTTTTTTTTAACATCTTTATTGGGGTATAATTGCTTTACAATGGTGTGTTAGTTTCTGCTTTATAACAGAGTGAGTCAGTTATACATATATATATGTTCCCATATCTCTTCCCTCTTTGTCTCCCTCCCTCCCACCCTCCCTATCCCACCCCTCCAGACAGCCACAAAGAACCGAGCCGGTTTCCCTGTGCCATGCGGCTGCTTCCCACTGGCTATCTACCTTACGTTTGTTAGTATATATATGTCCATGTCTCTCTCTCGCCCTATCACAGCTCACCCTTCCCCCTCCCCATATCCTCAAGTCTGTTCTCCAGTAGGTCTGTGTCTTTATTCCTGTTTTACCCTTAGGTTCTTCATAACATTTTTTTTTTCTTAAATTCCATATATATGTGTTAGCATATGGTATTTGTCTTTCTCTTTCTGACTTACTTCACTCTGTATGACAGACTCTAGGTGGCAGACGGATTCTTAACCACTGCGGAGGGCAGGTATTCTTGTATGTTTTATTCATTTCTATATTTCCATTGCCTGCCATATAGTAGATAGATACTCAAAAATTGCCCTGAATGAATCCCCATTTTATAGATGATGAAACTAAGGCGAAGAGAGATTAGCCTGCCCAGGGTTACTTGGCTGGTAAAAGAGCAGGAACTCAGGCAGCTGAGCTCTTAACCACCGTATTTCCTGCCTGTCCATGTTAACAATCCAAACTATGCAGAGGGTATAAGCTGAAAAGTACAAATTTTCCCTACCACCTGCAAATCCCCAAAGGCTAACCTCTGTCAACACTTGCTTAAATATATTCTTCTTGAAATGTTTTTTGCCTATACAAGCACATCCGTGTATTCTTTTGCCCTTCCTGTACAAATCAGATCAAAATATTTGTCCTATTCTGTATTTTATTGTTTTCATCACTATAGCTCACTGCGATTCATTATATGTGTGTACTGTGATTTATTGAAACAGAAACTTGATGAATAGGTTGATTCCAGCCACGTATATGGTAACATTGCTACAGTGAATATCCTCCTACAGGAGTACATACTGATGCATACTTGTTTGAGTCTATCTGCAGACAAATTTTTAAAAATAGAAATAGTGGGTCAAAGAGTCTAAGTGTTTAATATTTTGATTGATGTGTGTCAAGTTGGTAGCATGGATTTTCTTTTCTTTTCTTTTTTAATATTTATTTATTTATTTGGCTGTGCCGGGCTAGTTATGGCAAGTGAGATCTTCATTGCGGCCTACGGGATCTTTAGTTGCTGCACGCGGGATATTTTAGTTGTGGCGTGCGGGATCTAGTTCCCTGACCAGGGATTGAACCCGGGTCCCCTGTATTGGGAGGGCAGAGTCTTAACCACTGGACCACCAGGGACGTCCCAAGTAGCATGGATTTTCAAAGAGTGTTAGTCTTCTCCATCTGCAGTCAATGGAGGAGGAGGGAGGCTTTGGCTGAGAGGGTGGCAGTCAGAGTTTACTCTCACCCGGAATCATAGAGACCTGGAGGGCCCTTCCAGAGAGCCTGTCAGTCTTATCGAGCAGCCAGCTGGTCCCAGACAGGGCAGCCGGGCCTGATGTTAATTCTGCCAAATTTTCTGAAAAGAAGTTGGGCCAACTCATAGCTTTTCCTCAGTCTGTACTGTCCCTCTGGTAAGTGATAAAAATCGGGCCATTTGTCACACTTCTTAAGCTTTCCTTCTATGTCATAGCAGATAAAGCACAGAACAGGTAATTACAGTTAGCGCTTGACAGCTGCTGAAAGAAAATATATTTATCATACTTCCTAGGCTCTCCACTTTTCATATTCCTTGAAGTCTGAGAAGCCTAATATGAGGTTATCACCTATTTTTCTTCTTTGATTTGTCATGTACCATGAAAGGCATGTAAAAAAAAAGACCCATAGAACTATGCTGAGTGGCAAAATAAATAAATTGAGTTTCATAGGCCCAGAATGTGATTGTCCAAGTCTGATTCTTACTGATGATACAAAATAAAAGGCAAAAAAATATATGGGCTTTAATAAACCTGCATATGCTAATTGGAGCATTCTTCTTCTCACCCCATGCCAAACAATAAAGGAAAGCTGTTTCTGAGCTAGAAAGGAAACTGAAATTGGCTAGCTTTCTGCTTGAAATTGATTACTTCAGTCTCCAACTGGAAACATATGACAATAAAAGGGTGGCTAGTAAGCCACTAAGAGAAAAGATAAAGGGAGCATCAGTTATATCTGTTCATCTGACTTTTCCTTGCCAGAACCATGCTTACAAGAATTTTAAGGATGGTTCTGACACAGGATAGCACTTGAGAAAAGTCAGCATGTCCAGCACTGTGCTACACACAGACTAGATGCTCCATACATTTTGAGTTAATGGATCAACTTATTTTCCTTGTAAAGAAATTTTAAGAGATTAGAGCCAGAACCTCCATTTACAAATATTAATTCAGCTGTGTAAATCATCTGTAAAAGAAAAGAAGGAGCTGTGCCCAAATATAAAATAAATAACAGGTTAGCAGGACATGAGAAGAAAACAAAGAACTATGGTGGGGGGAAAAGTCAGATTTTAAAAAGAACATACAGACTTTTAGTCCTGGACTGTCTAAAAAGCTACCCCCTGATTCTTGTATTCACCAGCTTATTCTTCCCATGTAGAGACAGGCCATGTATGATTTCTGAGGAATGTGTGATAGTGGCCAGTGCACTTGGTTGTCTTTGATGCAGGAATTGCTTATAGATTCTTACGTTAGATGATGAGTAGCTGAAGGGCAGGGACGTGAAAGTATGAGCAGATAAAGGTGATACCACTGGGAGGATGCAGATAGATTCTCAGGAGCTTCTCTGCAAGAGGAGACATCCTTTTAATTTTCAGAAAACTGAAAATCTAAGGTTTTTAAAAACCTTAGATTGCTATCATCCCAAATTTATTAAAGTCTTTTTAAAATTGAATTATAGTTGATTTACAGTATTGTGCTAGTTTCAGGTATAAATCTTAATTTGATACTTGCAGAAACTGAGGACCAAGGAGATCCTTAGAGGATGCAAGGAGATCAACAGGTTGGTGCAATCTATGTCATTTAGATATAAAATTGCGACCTTGTAAAGTGCTGGTGTTAGGGTGGATCTCAGTAATCATTCACACCTAAGGCATCTTCACCAGCTCCCTAACATAGCGGAGCGGGTGCCTATCCTCAGGTGGGTTAGGTTGCCTAGTAATTACAAATGTTTAAAAAGGAATACTTTGGGGAGTTCCCTGGCCGTCCAGTGGTTAGAACTTGGAGCTTTCACTGCTATGGCTGGGGTTCAATCCCTGGTCTGGGAACTAAAATCCCGCAAGCCACGCAGCGAGGCCAAAACAAAAACAAAAACAAAAACTTTTTACCCTGGGTAGTGAGAAGCTCACTATTTCTAGAGTTAAGCCATATCACTGGGGCAAAAAGTATTCTTTTTAA
This sequence comes from Lipotes vexillifer, assembly GCF_000442215.2. Lineage (NCBI taxonomy): Eukaryota > Metazoa > Chordata > Mammalia > Artiodactyla > Lipotidae > Lipotes > Lipotes vexillifer. Next base: position 2,550,292 of record NW_006774564.1, on the reverse strand, counting down.
AAATTTGTAATTGTTAAGCAGCATAACTGGTCACTTATTATAAATGTCATTATTTCTGACATTTACTTCCTCCACCCTATACCCCTTCTGTTTTTTGTCTCTTTTAGGAATATTCACAATACTGTCCATACTGATACCTGGTCCCAGAAAGCAGGTATCATCACAGTACTCACAGTCCGAAAACATTAGTGACATATTTCCTCTAGATTGTGGGCTACTGTTACGTTTTCTGCACCAAATACTTATTCTTTTCTCTTTTATTTAATTTTCTTAATCCACTGAAATTTAAAATAATTCATTCATCAAGTTTTATTGAACATAATGAACTGAAAGAGACACAGAAGAATTATATACAAGAAACTAACGCTGATGCACATACAGCCTTTAAAAGGACAAGCAGTTACAAATAGAGATCAAGTGCATGATGCAGTGAGGCCAGGTAGGAAGAGGCAGTGGGCAAAGCTCATGTTCATAGCCCAGGTGAAGTTTTCCTGGCTGTGGGACTCATTTACCAAACGAGCTAATCATATTTAATTTGAAGGATTGTCGTGAAAATGAAGAATGAGAAAGAAGATGTGAACATTAACTAGTTGTGTTAGTTTGCTAGGGCTGCAGTAACAAAGTACCACATGCTGGGTGTTTTAAAGTGGCAGAAATTTATTCTCTCACGGTTCTGGAGGCTAGAAGTCTGAAATCAGAAAGTCGGCAGTGCCATGCTGTCTCTGACAGCTCTAGGGGAGAATCTTGCCTTGCCTCTTTCCAGCTTCTGGTGGTTGCCAGCAATCCTTGGCGTGCCTTGTCTTTGCAGCTGCATCTCTCCAAATTCTGCCTGCATTGTCACATGGCTTTTTCCCTGTGTGTCTCTCTGTGTCTTCACATGGCTTCCTTATAAGGACACCAGTCGTTGAATTTAGGGCCCACCCTAATCCAGTACGACCTCATCTTAGCTGATTACATCTACAAAGACCCTATTTCCAAATAAGATTATACATTCTGAGGCTTCCGGTAGACACAAATTTTGGAGGGACACTCTTCAGCCTGGTACACTGGCACATAGTAAGGACTCCATAGGTGGGAGCAATTATAGTTCTCAAGTGCCAAAGTATAAACAGAAAAATTATTTCAGTGTGGGCTGGAGTGGTTAAAGAGAACTTTGCGAAAGAAGTGAGAGAGTCAAGCAGGGCTTTAAAGAGGTGGTAAAATTAGGTAAGAACCTGAAGAACCCTGGTTTGGGCATAATAGGGTGTCTCAGGTGAAGAGAAGAGCATATCAGTATTTTAACACAGAGTTATTAACCTTGTAAAATCAGGAATCTCCTTTGGTCCAACAAGAATTAAAAACTATACCTTTTTGGGGGAATGGATTGTTATCTATTATCTATTAGGGAATAGCCTTATAATAAATTTCCCTAAAATTTAGTGATTTAAAATAACAAAAATTTTTTCTCACAGTTTCTGTGGGTCAGGAATTTAGGAGGAGCTTAGCCGGGTGATTCTGGCTCAGAGTCTCTCATGAGGTTACCGGCAAGATGTTGGCCAGGGGACTTCCCTGGTGGCGCAGTGGTTAAGAATCCGCCTGCCAATGCAGGGGACATGGTTTTAATCCCTAGTCCGGGAAGATCTCACATGCCACAGAGCAACTAAGCCTGTGCGCCACAACTACTGAGCCTGCCCTCTAGAGCCCGCAAATCACGACTACTGAAGCCCGCGCACCTAGAACCCGTGCTCCGCAACAAGAGAAGCCACCGCAATGAGAAGCCCGCGCACCACAACGAAGAGTAGCCCCCGCTCGCTGCAACTAGAGAAAGCCGACGTGCAGCAACAAAGACCCAACACAGCCAAAAATTTAAAAAGAAAAAAAAAAAAAGGATGTCGGCCAGGGTTGCAGTCACCCAAGAGCTTGTTTAGAACTTGAGGATCAAGTTTAGAACTTGAGCTTCCAAGATGGGTCACTCATGTGGCTATTGTCAGGAATCTGTTCCTCGCATATGGGTCCCTCCAGAGGGCTGCTTGAGTGTCCTTATGACAAGGCAGCCAGCTTCCTCCAGAGCGGGGAATCAGAGAGAGCAAGGAAGAAGCCACAACACCATTTATAACTTAATACCAAAAGTCACACACCATCACTTTTGCCATATTCTGTTCATTAGAAGCAAGTCACTAAGTCCAGCCTACACTCTTGAAGGGAGAAACATCAGAGAATATGTGGACATATTTTAAAACCACCACATCACAGTGTATCATGAAATCATCCATTCCATTAACTGTTGGACTAGTTTTCCTGAATTTGATGTTCCTAAATCTCCATGTTATTTTTATTACTTATTAATACAGTAATTATTCTGAGCACTCCAAATGTGTCAGGCACTGTGCTTGCAGATGCAGATATGGAATGAACTGGCCCAATGCTTGCCCTCAAGGAGTTTACAGTTTAGTTGGGGAGAGGGATTATGTCCATAAATAGAATGCACTTATATAAGAGATAAAACTGAATATAAACAAAGGGCTTTGGGTTTGCACTATAAGAGGGAAATTGAAGAAATAAGAGAAGGCTTAGTGGGTATACTGGTAGCATCTGAGGGCCTGCCTCAAAGCTTAGTCCTCACCCCAGTATAGAGTAGATTTTGGGCAGGTCACCAGGGAAAGACATTTGAGGCCAGGAGATGGGAATATGCAGGGCTTGTATGGGGGAATTTCAGGTTGTCCAGGGTGGCTTTAGTGGAGGGGAGAGGAAAGGGTATGGGAAGGTGGATTGAGGCCAGTCTTGGAGGCTCTTATAGAATTGACTGTGTTAAGGAGAAAGATTGAACTTGATTCTGAACACGCTGGAGAAGTTTTTTGAGCAGCGTGGTTATATGCTTAGATACGTGCTTTGGAAAACTGAAAAAAATTGAACCAGAGAAGCTAATGTGTATGTATGTATGAACTCATTCATTCAATTCATTGCCTTTCAACAAATTTTATCACAGACCTACTATGTGCCAGGCATTGTTTATAGAGAACTTATAGTTACATATATATATATATATATATATATATATATATGTACATCTATGATTTATATTTCAGATATAAATACAGATATATATATATATATATATGTACATCTATGATTTATATTTCAGATATAAATACAGATATATATATATATATATAGAGAGAGAGAGAGAGAGAGAGAGAGAGAGGGAGGGAGTGGGAATGAGGATGTTAGTTTTTATTTATCTTTTTTTAATAATTTAAAAAATATTTATTTATTATTTTGTCTTCGTTGCTGTGCACGGGCTTTCTCTAGTGGAGAACGTTGAGGTGCATGGGCTTCTCATTGCGGTGGCTCTAGGCGCGTGGGCTTCAGTAGTTGCAGCTTGTGGGCTCAGTAGTTGTGGCGCACAGCCTCAGTAGTTGCGGTGCACGGGCTTAGTGGCCTACGGGCTTAGTGGCCCACGGGCTTAGTGGCCCCGCGGCAGGTGGGGTCTTCCTGGACCAGGGATCGAACCCTTGTCCCCTACATTGGCAAGTGGATTCTTAACCATTGCACCACCAGGGAAGTCCCAAGAATCTTAGTTTTTAAACCAATTTCCTTTGGTCTCAAATTGAAATAGCCGGGAACTTGATGTTTAATTACCATCTATTAACCATTATAGAAGTTGGCACAGCTCAGAGTGGGAGAAAAAAATGAGACAGTTTATCAGTAGGTATAAAAATAAAGAAGTGGGAAGATTTGTCCTATTTCCTCCTGTGACTGCTGAAAAAAGAGGAGCATCATCCTAGGTCTTCCTGAAAATTAGAGAGAATGGCATCCTGCCTTAATTTCTTCCACCAAATTTCACTCTTGGACTCAGGCCATTTCTGCTTTGGCAAAGCAAGAGGTGGTGATGTGGACTCTGTTCCCAGTGATGGTGCCCCAGGCTGCCCCAGGGGAGCCTTTGGAAATGACTGTGTATGGTGGTTGCCAGAGCCTCCGGCACTGTCAGGTGCCTGGCTGTGGGTGGAGGACGCGGAAGGGGCCAGAGGAATGCTGAGACCAATTTTGGTAGCGTGTAAAGGAACATTTCATTTTTCTATCTTGTAGAAGACACCCAAGAAAGTGAACATAGGCAAATGGCTTGAGGTTGAGCATTCTGCTTTAGATCCTGTTCTTTCTTCC
>NW_006774564.1:2516687-2546142 GCF_000442215.2 Lipotes vexillifer | reverse complement strand
TATGTGGGCCTCTCACTGTTGTGGCCTCTCCCATTGTGGAGCACAGGCTCCGGACGAGCAGGCTCAACGGCCATGGCTCACGGGCCCAGCCGCCCCACGGCATGCGGGATCCTCCCAGACCGGGGCACGAACCCGTATCCCCTGCATCGGCAGGCGGACTCTCAACCACTGCGCCACCAGGGAAGCCCCCACCTCCCCTTTTGACAATGGACAATATTACAGTTTCCCAAAGGAGAACATTGCTGGTGAGTCAGCAGCACAGTTCCCTCCTCTTGCTTTAGCTGCAAAGCCTCCTAACCTTCTCCAGGCTGAGCTCAGTGGCAGAACCCTGGTTTGGGCCTTACGCAAGCCTTCACCTCACAGGGCTCCAGGCCTCTCCCCTCTAGCTGCCATCTAGCTGCCACCCTCTTCTGCCATCAAGATCCTCGGGAAGAAAAGTGCCATTCTTTAAGAAACAGGTCATTCTTGCAAACGGTTCCTGAGTCCCAACCCTCCACCCAGTGAACAGCTGGCTTAAGATTTATGACCGTGCCCTGTTGGTTTACAGATAAGAAATGGATATCTGCTCAGCCAGCTGCTGCACCTGCTGCTCTGGTCTCTTCTTTCATGATTGTGTGGATGAAATTCTGCAGAGCTGAGTTCATTCCACCATCAATTACTTCATTCACCTTGGAAGCCCTTTGGCAGCTTTCAAAGCATCTTGCCAACTTTATCCTCGAGAGGACTGTCAGTGTTCTTTTCTGGGTGAAGCTGAAGCTGAACTTGAGAGTTCTCATGGTGTTTTCATCTGAGCTTCTCCCAGGGTGTCTCATTATTTGCAGCAGAGGAAAGAAACTGGAAGAAAGAGTTCAGATTTGAATACTTACCTCTGGGCACTCTTCTCTCTCTTTCCTCCCTCCTTTCTGAAAATAGTGGGGTAATGTAATTTTTCAGCATCAAAAAATAACAATGGTTGGAATAGAAGGTAAGGTTTCTGGAAATCCTGGAACTGCATAGGCAACTCAAAAAAAAAAAAAAAAAGACCAAGCCAGTCTCTAAGGTCACACCCACTCTCAACTTCTCCCAGTTGCTTCCTGGTTTAGCACAGGGGCTGCCAAACTGCAGGGAGTCACCTGGAGGGCTTGCTAAAACCCAGAATGCTGGCCCCATCCAAGAGGTTCTGACTCAGTGGATCGGTGAAGAGGCCTAAGAATTTGTATTTCTTTTAACTTTTTTTTCATACAGCATGGGTAACTTGCAACTTTTAATTTATTATTTATTTATATATATATATTTTTTTAATTTTTTAAAAAAATTTTTGGCTGTGTTGGGTCTTCGTTGCTGCACATGGGCTTTCTCTAGTAGTTGCAGCAAGCGGGGACTACTCTTCATTGCAGTGCACGGGCTTCTCATTGTAGTGGCTTCTCTTGTTGCAGAGCACAGGCTCTAGGCACGCACACTTCAGTAGTTGTGGCACGTGGGCTCAGTAGTTGTGGCACACGGACTTAGTTGCTCTGTGGCATGTGGGATCTTCCAGGACCAGGGCTCGAACCCGTGTCCCCTGCACTGGCAGGCGGATTCTTAACCACTGCACCACCAGGGGAATCCCTTTGTATTTCTAACAAGTTCCCAGGCACTGCTGGGGCTGCTGGTTCTGAGAACATACTTCGAGAACCATTGGCTTAAGTGTAATGGAAATGACATGAACTTTGAAGAAAGGCAGACTTGGGCTTGAGTCCCAAGCCTGCAGCTTCCTTACCAGCTGTGTGACTTTGGGACATGTGTCTGAGCATCTCTGCACTGAGTTCTTCATCCTTAAAATGGAGGAAATAACATCTACCCCACAGAGTTCATTGACGCAAAAAATATTTGTTTTATAACTGTTGCAGCACCAGGTTCTAAGCTACACAATGGGGATATGACAATGGATGGGATAGTCTTTGATGTCAAGGAATTTTGGGTGGTTGTGAAGACTAAAGAGGTGAAATTTGCAAAGTTTGAGGACCATGAATGATGCATAATAAGCATTAATTTTATTTCCCTCGAAGGAGGCAACATAATTCTGCTTTTACTTTTTTTTTTTTTTTTGCCCAAAAAGGGAAATTTCTCAAATTTCACAGCATGGAAGCTAGAGCTATGAGTCTCTCCTTGTCTAGATGGAAAATCTGAGGTATGAGCACTGTTATGGGTTGAATCGTGCCCTCCAAAAATTCATGTGTACCTTAGAGCACCCCTTGTGTACTCTACCACCTCAGAATGTGACTTATTTGGAAATAGGGTCTTTGCAGATGTAGTCAAGTTCAGATAAGGTCATTAGGGTGGGCCCCAATCCAATATGACTGGTGTCCTTATAAAGAGGAGAATTTTGGACTCAAGACATACACAGGGAAAATGCCATGTGAAGACTGGAGTTATGCTGCTACAAACCTAGGAACGCCAAGGATTGCTAGCTGGAGAGGCATGGGACAGATTCTCCCTCACAGCTTTGGAAGGAATCAACCCTGCTGACACCTTGATTTCAGAGTTCTAGCCTCCAGAACTGTGAAAGAGTGGATTTCTGTTGTTTCAGCCACCCAGTTTGTGGTACCTTGTTACAGTAGCCCTAGAAGATTGATGCAGGTCCTGTGATGGATAATATGGCATCATTCATGGGTGCAGTGAGGAGAGGTGAAGGAGGACATTTACTTTTTATCCATACACCTCTCTGTTATTTGAATTTTTATATAAACATGCTGATAATTAAAAGATTTTAAATTAAATTTAAAAAATAAAAAAAAATTTAGTGTAGGTATAATTACTGCTAAATAATCTGAAGAGTACACTCCTCTGCCTCTAGATCATTTGAATCTCTCAGTGAACCAACCTCTCTAACCATCCGTCAGGTCACTCAGGGATGTCTGCACCAGGTTGGAGTTTAGATTAGTAGACCTCACTTCAATCTACAATAATATGACATTTTCCAAAATGCCTGGGGAGTGTCTGTTGCAGGCAAAGCACAGTTATTCATTTAGGGGTTGTGACACAGAAATATGAGTCAGAGAATTTACCATCTAATTGTGACCAGGTGAACTGAGAAGTAACAACAGAGCAAGGCAGTTGATGATCATCACGCCATGAGTGGTGTGAAGGATGGGGGTCTCACCTTCTAGAAGGATCGAGACTGTTTCTTGAAGGCCTAGGAAAGGGTGCTTCATGTGGGACTGGAGGGGTGAAGAGGGCTAGGCAGGGCATTCTATGGGGTCGGAAGAGACAGTGCAATGCTCTCTTCTGACTCTTTTATTTTGGAGATCAGTTGTAAACCTGGGCCACTCTGAAGAAGTAAGTGACAAAGGCAGGGTGATGCATTTTAAAAATATTTTATTTTTAAATTTATTTTTTTGAACAGGTAATACAGCCACATGGTAAATAATTCAAAACGTATAAAGGGCACACGAGAAAGATCTGCATTCTCTCCTTCACATGTGTACAGACTTGTCTGATTTCTTAGCTATTTCTAGAATGAAGATTAAGTTAACTGAGGCCCAGGATGACTAGATTGCAGCTTTATGGGACAGGAACTGGAGTCTGCTGGTGCAGAAACTTGGTCAGCTGCTGGGAGTCATTTCTAAAACCACCTGCCCCAGCACATTTTCAGCTACTCCTGCCCCCAGATCTTGACCCCGGGCTGCAGCCAAGTCTGCTTAAGCAAGAGCCAACATTTTGTTTGCTTTTAGGATCAGGTTGAACAGAGGAGGCCAGACGTTCTAGAGCTGATTCTCCACTCACCCATCTCCAGTTTCCCCAGTGATGGCAGGAAGCTGGGTCAGAATCTCTGTTGGTGACACGTGGCAATGACCTAGGGTGAGACTGTCTCAGAGAAGAGCCTGGGATTTTTATTCACAACTTTTGCAAACAATACATCCACAGCTACACCAGTCACCAGCACAGTTTTCATTTTACAGGACAAGAGGCACCTGCCCAGGTGTCTACTCAGCCTCTCTGGTTCTTGCATTCACACATCACACTCATCAGTGCCCATAGCTGATAAGATCCCTGGGTGAGACACAGATAAGACGTCAAACATAATAAAAGAAATTGTTCCTTTCACCCTCCCTCCACCAGCAGGCTGAGACTTCCTGATTTCCTAATTTTTCCTCTAAAGAACATTTTCCCATGGGTCAGAGAAACACAATGACAATGTCAGCTCCAGCCCAGGTGGTAAAATATGGCTTCAGCCTCCACTGCCAGCTCTAAGAATCCTGACAAAACAAAACAAAACAACAACAAAAAACCCCACTTCCCTCTAAGGGAGGCATTGCTTAAGAGAAAAAAAAAAAAAAAAACTTGATTAAATTTTTTTTAGCAGGTAATTCACCCACATGGTAATCAATTCAAAAAGTTTAAAGGGGTACAGAATAAAAAGTAAATGTCCCTCCCACCCTTGTCCCCCACCACCTAGTTCTCCTGCCAGGAAGTGATCCCTGCTGCCTTCAGACTTTACTACTGAAGTTAGTTTGCACTCCTGGGGCAGCCTGTAGCACTGGTGGCACACAGAAGATGTGATGGCAGCACTGACCATAGGCTTCTCTCTCTAGGAGAATAAAATCAGGGGCATGAGAATGCTCATGGAACAACATGCAGGTCACAAAAGCAAGGTATCATGCAGGGTTCCTTTAAATTAATTTTAATTATTCAGAATGGGACCGAATGCCAGATATTATAAAGCAGGAGATTATAGACATGGATTGGAGGTAAAAGATAGCTAGGAAGCATTAAAGAAATCACTTCTTTTTTAGATTCTTAAAGCATGTTATTTCTCAACTGTCACTTTCTCCCTGATATTATGCTTCTGTATATATTTAGAATATTCTTACTTTGTTGTATGTATTTCATACACTAGTACTTTAGTAGACTATTATGTGAATAGCACTCCCTGGGTTTGTGCAGTGTACAGCCTATTCAGCTGTACACAGTGGTCCCTATAAATGCCAGGACTGCCTTGATCATATCTGTATCCCCTCACCATATTCTCAGTGAATATTTTTAGTTGAATTACTTTGAGGTAACAAGGCACCATCTCAAAATGTTATGGCTTTGGGCACAGAGCAGGAATAAACCGACAGATGGCTGGAGAAGTAAGCAGGGGCCAGGGAGTGAAGACACTTGTATTTACTTTTATTTATTTATTTATTTTTGGCCGCACCGCATGGCATGTGAGATCTTAGTTCCTCGACCAGGGATCGAACCCACACCCCTTGCGTTGGAAGCGCAGAGTCTTAAACACCGGACCGCCAGGGAAGTCCCTGAAGGCACTTGTAGACCTTGCGAGGAGTCTGGTGCCAACCTTGAGGGCAACAGTGGGGCAGTGATTCAATCGGATTTGCATTTCAGGTGGGTCACTCTGGCTCTAGCCTGTAGAGTGTCTTGGAGGAGAGGAGGGAGCAGAGCCCGGGAGAACAATGAGAAAGGCTCCTCTAGGCAAGAAGTCACTGTTTTGACTTCATTAGTAGCAGTGCAGGTGGGAGACCGATGCAAGAGATATTTTGGAGGCAGAAAATAGATAGGGTCTCAGTGATTATACACAGGGCCTAAGAGAGAAAGGTGTCAAAGACATGGTTCCCGGCTTGAAGAGGTGCTAAATGTAGCAGTGTCAGAACTATAATGAGATATCACCTCACACTGGTCAGAATGGCCATCATCAAAAAATCTACAAACAATAAATGCTGGAGAGGGTGTGGAGAAAAGGGAACCCTCTTGCACTGTTGGTGGGAATGTGAATTGATACAGCCACTATGGAGAACAGTAGGGAGGTTCCTTAAAAAACTACAAATAGAACTACCATACAACCCAGCAATCCCACTACTGGGCATATACCCTGAGAAAACCATAATTCAAAAAGAGTCATGTACCACAATTTTCAATGCAGCTCTATTTACAACAGCCAGGACATGGAAGCAACCTAAATGTCCATCAACAGATGAATGGATAAAGAAGATGTTGTACATATATACAATGGAATATTACTCAGCCATAAAAAAGAATGAAATAATGCCATTTGCAGTGACAAGGATGGACCTAGAGATTGTCATACTGAGTGAAGTAAGTCAGACAGAGAAAGACAAATATCACATGATATCGCTTATATGTGGAATCTAAAAAAAAGGTACAAGTGAACTTATTTCCAAAGAGAAATAGAGTCACAGATGTAGAAAACAAACTTACGGTTACCAAGGAGGAAAGGTGGGGAGGGATAAATAGGGAGATTGGGATTGACATATACATAGTGCTATACATAAAATAGATAACGAATAAGAACCTACTGTATAGCACAGGGAACTCTGCTCAATACTCTGCAATGACCTATATGGGAAATGAACCTTAAAAAGAGTGGATATATATATATAACTGATTCACTTTGCTGTACAGCAGAAACTAACACAACATTGTAAATCAACTATACTACAATAAAAATTAATTTCAAAAACCCCTGAAGACCAGTATTGCCATCACAAAGTGGATGATGGCACCATTCAGTTAGATACAGAACAGCAGTGGGGAGAGCAGTTGAGAACTTTTTTTTTTTTTTTTTTTTTTTTTTGTACGCAGTTTTTTTTTGCTATACACGGGCCTCTCCCGTTGCGGAGCACAGGCTCCGGACGCGCAGGCTCAGAGGCCATGGCTCACGGGCCCAGGCGTTCTGCAGCATGTGGGATCTTCCCGGACCGGGGCACAAACCCGTGTCCCCTGCATCGGCAGGTGGACTCTCAACCACTGTGCCACCAGGGAAGCCCGAGAACTATTTTAAATGTTGGATCTGATGTGCTTGAGGCACATCAGGCAGTTACACTAGATAAGGACTGGGAGCTCAAGAGTAAGGGCTGAGCTCCAGATAGAAACTTGGAGGCATCAGTCCATGAAGGCAATTGAAACTCTACATATAAGAGAGTTCAACTGAACCTTAGAAAAGACTAGGATTTTAATTGAACTAGAGGATGTGTAGGGAGAGGGGTGGATTTACAAGCTGAAGAAAAGAGCAAGTCAAAGAAAGTTATGGAGTTTGGAGTAAGCGGATGCTGTTAGTGATGTGCTGATAAATGTTTAACAACTGGCTCTTTAGGGAGGGGAAGAGAAGTCCTACTTTTTAATGTTTGCTGATTTCCATGGTGTGGATACTTCCATCATAGCCAATTTTAAGCTATCAGTGTCATTGAGCATGGAGTTGGGAAGAGATGAGCACAGTCAGCTCTTGCCAACTCAGACAAGTGAACTCTAGTCCACAGCTACATGTGGCCCTGATGGAAACAGAGGATTCTCTCAGGCGGTAGTGGAGGATCCATTTAAGAGATAAAGTGGGGCTTCCCTCGTGGTGTAGTGGTTGAGAATCCAGTGCAGGGGACACGGGTTCGAGCCCAGGTCCAGGAAGATCCCACATGCCGCAGAGCAGCTAAGCCAGTGCACCACAGCTACTGAGCCTGCGCTCTAGAGCCTGCAAGCCACAACTACTGAAGCCCACGTGTCTAGAGCCCGTGCTCTGCAACAAGAGAAGCCACCGCAATGAGAAGCCTGCGCACCACAACAAAGAGTAGCCCCCGCTCTCCACAACTAGGGAAAACCCGCGCACAGCAACGAAGACCCAACGCAGCCAAAAATAAATAAATAAATTTTTAAAAAAGAGAGTTGAAGTGAACCACTGGTGCGGCCATAAAGACAGATAATAACAGGTGTTGACAAGGATGTGGAGAAATTGAAACCTTCATACATTCCTGGGGGGAATATTAAATGGTGCAACCACTGTGGAAGACAGTTCGGTAGTTCATCAAAAAGTTAGGCATAGAGTTACCTTTTGACCCAGCAACTCCACTGCGAAGTGTATTCCCAAGAGATTGAAAACATATGTTCACACAAAAACTTGCATGTGAATATTCATAATAGCATTATTGATAATAGCCCCCAAATAGAAACAACCCAAATGTCCATCAACTGATGAATGGATAAATGAAATGTGGTACATCCATACAATGGAACATTAATGAGCCATAATATTAAGTACTGATGCATCCTACAACATGGATGAACCTTGAAAACAATATGCTAAGTAGAAGAAGCCAGATGGAAACGGCCACATATTGTAGGATTCCATTTATACGAAATGTCCAGAATAGGCAAATCCATAAAGACAGAAAGTAGATTTGTGGTATCCAGGGGGTGGGAAGATAGTGAGTGACTGCTAATGAGTAAACGTTTCCCAGTTTGAAAAACAGTGTACTAGGAGATCGTGGTGTTGCAGCTGCTCATGTATATTTGTTCCTTTGGAGTTACAGAAACCTTGTCTGTTGACTTGGTTCTCTAGGCTAGAAGTCTGTCCTCCAGGTTCAAGCTCTCCATCATAAACAGCTAACACGTCCAAACGCTAAGCTATCCTTGGAGAGTTTTGCATAAGCCAGGACCTAGATGGCCTGTTTCTTTCAGGAGCGATTAAAAGCCCAGGTGAAAACATTTAATGGAACATTTTGATCTCATTAAAAACCAAGAAAGGCACATCTTTGAAATACAATCTCATAAAGCCCTGCCTTGTAGACAGATGTGTGTACCAAACTCTCACCTATCAGAAAGGGATTAGAATTTATAAAGGGACATTCTGTTTCCTGGCTACAAAGCCATTTCAATCCTAGGGATATTTACAAGCAATATGAAAAGCCCTCTGCACCTGATGGACTGGCTGCTGTTACCGAGTGTCATAAATGTCAACGACCAGGCTTTCTCTTGGAGAGATTAGCTTTGGGGGAGTTGCTGGGGGAAAAAGGACAGATGTTGTTTCATACGTATGAGTAGACTAGGATCAGAGAAGAGGGTGAGTCAGCGTGGGTGGTAAACATCAGGGGAACCGAGAGGATCGAACTGCTTCTGTCATTTTTGCCGTTAGGCCGGAAATGTCGGCTGGCTCCTTTCTCCCTGTCCTCTTGCCAGAAAGAGGAGAGAAGGACCTGGGTGACCCCTCCACGTGCCCTCTTTTCTTTAACCAGTAGCTGGCTTCTTCGTCCTTAACCAGTTTACAAAGAGCATTCCTGAACCTAATCCCCTAATTGTCTTGATAGTTTGATGTTAGTCAGTTTAGGGGGAAGGAATCTGTTAATCATCTTAGCAGAGTGTTAGCACCCCTGTTCTATGGGGGAGGGAACTGAGCTACGTGGAGATTTAATAACGGGCCCATAATCATATAGTTTGGGGGTGTCAGGCCAAGATGAGAGTTTAGATCTTTTGGCTGTAATCTGGAGTGTCTGCACAGCTCCAGAGCTACTCTCAGGTCATACCTTTTGCTCACCATTCAGTCACTCAACAAATACTTATTGTTTTATACTTATCATTTATTTTATTTTTTAAAATTTTATTGAAGTATGTTGATTTACAATGTTGTGTTTAGTTTCTGCTGTACAGCAAAGTGACTATTTACACGTATCTATATATTCTTTTTCATATTCTTTTCCATTATGGTTTATCACAGGATATTGAATATAGTTCCCTGTGCTATACAGTAGAACCTTGTCAACAAATACTTATTGATAGCTATTGTGTGTCAGACACTCTTCTGAGCTCTTTGGCTGCATCAGTGAGCAAAAACAAAGATCCCTGTTCTTCTGGAGCTTATATCTGATCTGCAGTGAGGGCAGGGGCAGAAATAGACAATAAATACAACGAATAACTAAGTTATAAAGTGTGTTCGAAGGTGATATGTGCTATGGAAAAAAAAAAGTCATTCAGGATTTGAGGATCAGTGGGACTGAGGGGACTGGATTACAACTGTAAACAGGGAGGTCAGGGCAGTAGGGATAATAGCAGGGGGCCTTGTGGGACTAAAGGGAAGATGCAAGTAAAGTGCCCAGTCCAGAGCCTGGCACATGGGTGGTCATAAGCCCTCATTAGCGGCAGCTGTTATCACGGTACCAGTCCTGTCTCCTAAGAGTCCCCAACCAAGACTGTGCCCAAAATGGACAAGCAGCTTAGTTACAGACAGGTTAGACCTCAGGGTCGCTTGTAGGTAGAGGTAACAACTGACTATGTAGGGGGATTAAAGGAAGGCCAAAAAGGCATCCTTAACTCTGTGATTCTGCCTCATGCCTGCAATTTTACCTTTAGGGATTTGCTCTTTCAAGTAAAGATTGGTGTTAAACTCTTTTGAGTGTGGAACTTTTTTTTTTTTTTTTTTTTTGCGGTACGCGGGCCTCTCACTGCTGTGGCCTCTCCCGCTCCGGACGCGCAGGCTCAGCAGCCATGGCTCACGGGCCTAGCCGCTTCGCGGCATGTGGGATCCTCCCGGACCGGGGCACGAACCTGCATCCCCTGCATCGGCAGGCGGACTCTCAACCACTGTGCCACCAGGGAAGCCCGAGTGTGGAACTTTTGATTCAAACAAAACCTAAACTGAGAAGACTAGCACGTTAGATTTTTAAAAACAACCTTGCTCCATTAAAGTGGGGAATCCCCACTCCCCTTTGAAGGGTCTGGCTTTCTAAACCCCTAGACTCTGGAGCAGAATTTGAAAGTGCCTGGGTTAAAATATTTCAGCCCCCTGTTAAAAAGTGAACAGCCTGTTGTGGGGTAAAAATATTAAGCCATTTAAAAATTACGAATGCATTATTATAGATTTCAATGATTTTCCTGTGTGTGAGGGGATGGATAACAGACTCCTTAGAGGATCTGATGAAAACAGTGCCCAGAAAAATGCATATACCTAAAATTCTGTATCTGGTTGTATGGGGAAAGTGGTCCAGGATCCTAGATTAGAGATCCCTGTCTTGTGTGAGATGTATTTATCTGATTTGCTTCCAAATGGGATAAGTATTTAAGTCTTGAGGCATAGAAGAGTGAGTTTTGAAAGAGGGCGGAAGGAGAAAAAGATCTAGTGGGGAATCAGAATCTTGGAGGTAGAGCCCAGGAATCTGTATTTTTAATGTGATCTCCAGACGGTTGTGATAATCAGACAGATGTAGGCACCAGAGGTTGAGGGCTGGTATGTCTAGGCCTTTAGGGCCCAGGAGACACTGCTACTGAGTCAGCAGTCTTAAAAGGGTGGGAAGGAGGGAGGGAGAGAAGGGAGGTAAGAGGGAGTCTCTCCAGTCTAATGGCTGGAACAATAGGAAAGGCCCTGAGAGGTCAAGGTCACTGTGTCTCTGAGTCTCAGCGGATCATCCACCCAAAACCTGAGTGAAGACACTCCAAAGCCAAAAGAACAAAGAACAGGAGTTTGGGAAACCATCCAGCTAGGGCTGGGCCACAGAGAAAGTCTCTTTGGGGCCCTGATGTTCAAATTCTGACATTTCACCGTGGTTTTCCATGTTCTGTGCTAAGTAGAGCTCACTCCTCCCTCCCAGCGAAGGGCTGGTCTCTCCTTGACAGTCAGGACTGTTTAATGGGATCTGCTCCCGTCTAGGTCAGAGGCTTTCCAAGCAAAGTGGCATTTGCAGCTGAACCAACAAATACCTGCTGACCCCACTGTACCAGCTCAGGTGTTTGCCTGGTGCACCCGGCCCCCATATTGACATTCTCCCCAAAGGATCTGCCCTTCAGGGATGGTGAGAGGAGAAGGGGCTGAGCCTGCAGCTGGGGGAAGAGCAGGAGGGGGCCTCCTCCAGACCCCAAGGCCTCTAGTCAGAAGCCGGGTTTACTTAAGAACCTGTTTCTTGACGCAGGCCCTCTCCCAGCCAAGACAAACCCAAGTTGTGTTGATCGCCTGCTTCCTTGGTGGCTGTGACTTTGTGCAGCAAAGCTGTGACTGTGTGACTTTGTGCAGCACTGGCTGTGACTTTGTGCAGCACTGGCTCGGTGACTCTAAGGCTCAGAATCTGAGACTCTGCTTGGCTTTGTCTGTTCTGTCTGTGGGGGACGGTGGCCGAGGGGTTACCACTCTCCCCAGCAGTCTCTGGGCGGTGATTCTTTGTTTTACTGTCATTGTTTTACTCAAGTGTAGCCATTTATCCAAACTGAACAAGTTAAGATTTGTGCATTTCAATGTATAGGAATTTTTGCTAAAAATAAAAAAAACCTAGAAAAAATAACAACTTCGAGTGGGGAGGAGTGGATAGAAGTAAATGAGGACTGCGTAGAGGTAGATGAGCAAGAATGGCAGAAACTGATAAGTATGGAGGTTGGGTGACGGGTACGTAGGGGTCATCATATTCTGTCTTTTTAAAATATATATTTGAGGGACTTCCCTGGTGGCACAGTGGTTAAGAATCTGCCTGCCAATGCCGGGGACACGGGTTCGAGTCCTGGTCCGGGAAGATCCCACATGCCACAGAGCAACTAAGCCTGTGTGCCACAACTACTGAGCCTGCATGCCACAAGAAGCCCACGCGCCTAGAGTCCGTGCTCCACAAGAGAAGCCACCGTAATGAGAAGCCCGTGCGCAGCAACGAAGACCCAATGCAGCCAAAAATAAATAAATAAATTTATAAAAAAATAAAAATATATTTGAAATTTATTGTAGTAAAAAGTGAAGAAATAAAAAAGACTTAGAAATGTCTGTTTTCTCTTAGAAATATCCTCCCCGATCAAGAATCTTAAAGAAACTCATACTCTTTACCCTAGTAATCCCACTTCTGGGAATCTCTCCAAAGGAAATAATCAGAGATACACATAAAGCTTCATTGTAGTGCTATTTAAAATAAGGAAAAATTGGACAAAACTCAATGTCTGACAACAGGAAAATGGTAAGAGAAATTATGGTGCAACCTTAAAGACACAGGAGAGTGCTTGTGACCTAAAATGTAAAAAAAAGTCAGAAGAAGAAACCACATACCATATGATCTTCATTTTGTTTTTTATTTATTTACTTTAGGCTGTGTTGGGTCTTCGTTGCAGTGCGCGGGCTTTTCATTTCGGTGGCTTCTTTCGCTGTGGAGCACGGGGCTCTAGGCACGTGGCTTCAGTAGTTGTGGCATGTGGGCTCAATAGTTGTGGCTCACGGGCTCTAGAGCGCAGGCTCAGTAGTTGTGGCGCACAGGCTTAGTTGCTCCGCGGCATGTGGGATCTTCCCTGACCGGGGATCAAACCCGTGTCCCCTGCACTGGCAGGCAGATTCTCAACCACTGCGCCACCAGGGAAACCCCTTCATTTTGTTTTTTAAAATGCATATGCATGTATAGAAAATGAATTTGAAAAGAAATACAATAAAACATTACAACTAGTGATCTCTGCTTGGTAGGCTTATGGCAGATTTTAATTCCCTTTTTAATTCTAGCCTGTATTTTCAGCTTTTCTACAATTAACATTTATTACTTTGATAATTATTTTAAAAACTGAGAAGTGCCTTTTTTTTTTTTTTTTTTTTTTTTTTTTTTTTTTGTGGTACGTGGGCCTCTCACTGTTGTGGCCTCTCCCGTTGAGGAGCACTGGCTCCGGATGCGCAGGCTCAGCGGCCATGGCTCACGGGCCCAGCTGCTCCGTGGCATGTGGGATCTTCCCAGATGGGGGCATGAACCTGTGTCCCCTGCATCAGCAGGCGGACTCTCAACCACTGCACCACCAGGGAAGCCCAGAAGTGCCATTTTGAAGGAAGAGGGGAAAAGGTGGAAAGAAGAACAGATTTCCATGCACACACCAACCATAACATAATGAGGTATTGGAACTGGAAGGAATCTTAGAAGCTAGAAATCGCCTAAATCCAACTTCCTCATTTTACAAATGAGAAGACCAAGGCCCAGAGTGTCAAATGCACAACTAAGCCATTTGTTCTTAGTCTCTCTGACTGCTTGTTTTAGCAGCTCACTGAGCCCTCATGGCCCCAGGAGCTTTGCAGCCTATGCCATACCCACAATGTTAACAACTGGAGGCCCTGTTTGGGAAGCAGCCCTTGGACTCTCCAGTCAGTCTGGGCCACCCGTTGCCAGTGTCCTTGGCCAGCTGGGCTGGAGAAATGCCCTGGCAGGAAGAAGGCCCCTGGAACTCTAGACCCCACTGCCACCCAATCACCAGTGCTTCTCTCTCGGACAGTCGTAGCTGGCCATCTCTGTCTCCTCAGCTCTGCTGTGGCAGAGGTTACTTCTAGGCAGCTAGGCTATCTTTTTGTCAGGTCTGGCTCGTCATGACTTTCAAACCATCATGAGCTGAAAAAAAACAGTGTGGTTCAATGGTTCGTGTCAAGCTGGAGTCAGAGACATGTTGCGGTCTTTGCCAGAGTCCCTAGACACTGTCTTCATCTGTTCGGACTGCTAAAACAGAATACGATAGACTGGGTGGCTTAAAACGTGAACAGTTTATTTCTCACAGTTCTGGAAAGTTCACAGTTCTGGGAAGTCCAAGATCAAGGTGCTGGCAGATCCAGTATCGGGTGAGAGCATTCTCGCCGGTTTGCAGACAGCCGTCTTCATGCTATATCCTTACCAGGCCTGAGAGAGGGCTAGCTCTGCTTCTCTTCTTCTAAGGGCACTACTCCCTTCATGGGAGCTCCACCCTCATGACTAAATTATCTCCCAAAGGCTCCACCTACAAATACCATCATTTTAGTGCTTCAACATAAAAATTTCGGGAGGGACACAAGCACACAGTTCATAACAGACATCAAGATCCTTCTCTGGAGAAAGCGGGGCCAGCAAGAGTGTACAATGACAAATAATTGTAGAGAACGGTGGAATACCGGAAATTAGCACGTGCATAAGTGTTTATAGTCTGTCTCCTCCCCAGTGCATCCCTGCCCCACATTCCCCACCTCATACACATCTACGCTCCTTGAGAGCTGTGACTTTGTCTCAGACACCACTGCCTCACCAGAACCTAGCACAAAATAGGCCCTCAGTAAACACTTGTTGAACATGGAATGAGTGAACACCATTTTCCTAGAACGTAGAAGACCTGACAAGTTAACAGTATTTCCAGAATTTAAACATTTTAATTCCAAAAGAGCAGAATGTTTGAAAAAAAGTAGTTTTTAGCATTAATATTTATTTGCACAACTGCAATTCAATGCTTTCAAAGAGTTGTCAATAGCAAACCCATAAGCATCAGGGAACCACCGTGGGCATCTCCAGGGAGACTGTCATGATGTCCACTCCAGTCTGTTGTCTTCCACTCCTTCCTCCACTCCTCCCTCTTGAACTTGGCCATCCAATTAGCTGACATACAAAATCTTATTTGGGGGATATTTCTTAAATTTGGACTACCAGATGATCCTGCTTCTACTCTCTGGGGGACTTATTAGGATAAGTCAGAGATTGGGCATGTTCCTGTAGCATAACTTTTTTTAAAAATTGTGATAAAATACACATAACATAAAATGTACCATCCTAATCATTTTTAAGTGTACAGTTTGGGCATTAAGGACATTCACATTGTTGTGCTAGCGTCGCCACCACCCATCAACAGAATTATTTTCATCTTAAAAAACTGAAACTCTGTACTCAGGCGCCCAGCCTCTGGCAACCACTGTTCTGCTTTCTCTTTTCCTGAACTTGACTACTCTGCGCACCTCATATACGCAGAATCAGACAGCATTTGTTTGTTTGTGACTGGCTTATTTCACCTGGCATAATTTTCAGCTTTATGACTGCTGTGGATTTTGGCCGGGGAGGGGCACCAACGCCAGCCCTACGTAGAGCTGAGAAGTAAGGAGGGGCTTATCCCCAGCTAGCCCACTTTCCTGCCTCATCCTTCCCTGAGTTCCCACCGACTTCAGATCCCTACTCACGGCGAAGTGGCCTTACCCCCTCATCCCATCTCCTGCTTACCTAGAGAGAGCCTCTGATTTGCTTTGTGTGGGCCGTGTGTCCATGCCTTAGCAGAGGACAGATGGCCACCTCATCTGACAATCTCGCCTAGATGGAATAGAATAAAGGAGGGGATGTATCCTCCAAAGAGGCTCTGCTGCATGGGAGGGAGCTGTGGATGGTGGGCAGGCAAGAACCACAGGCGTCCCTGACGGGGAGGTCCTCCAACCAGGTTTAAGTGCCTTTCAGCCTTCCCATTCCACATGGTGCCAGGCTTGACTGTTTCCCCTTTGGGCCCTGTTCACAAAGGTTTTGATGCCTTGGCTTTTGTTGCAAAGTTTTCAGCAGCTTCAGTGCCAGTGCCGGGCCCCAGACACACTTTCACTGAGTGTGACTGTAGCCCACACAGGCTGCCCTCAAACACCAGCAGCCTGGAACACAGGTTACGGACTCAGATTGCCTAGGTTCGGTCCTAGCTTGGCAATCTCCAGGCTATGTGGCCTTGAGCAGGTAACTTCACCTGTTGACGCCTCAGTTCTCCCATCAGTAAAATGGCAAAATAATAATACCTACTCCATTAAGATGTTTTGAAGATTGAAAAACCTACTGCTGTAAGTGCTTGACCTGTATCATCTTACTTATGATCACAACCAACCTACTACCCGTGGGAAAAAGGCACCCAAATTCTGGGCACACTGCCTAGCATGAAGAACTTGAGCTAGATTTCAACTTTACGCACACTCTGAGTTGGGCAGCCTTCTGGAGAGCCTATATACACACTGTACACAGCAGCCTTGCCATGAGGCAGGTACTTGTGTGTCCCCATTTTCCAGATGAGGCAGCTGTGGCTGAGAGAAGTTGAGCCCCATGTGGTGATGGGGTGTGGAATCCCTTCTAGCTCACCTATTTACTTAGTGCACATGCCAAAGAAGCTAAGCACCACCTGTGCCGTGGACCACATCCCTTTGGCACCAGCTCATCAGCTTACACCTTGTGCATCTTCCATAGTAGATAGCAACCACATGCCTCTCTAGCACTTAATCTGTAGACCGGTGATACCAATCTCTAGTCTATTACTCTATCTATTACTTTGACAATCATTTAAAAAACTAAGACATGTTATTTGAAAGAAGGGAAAAGGTGGAAAGAAGCACACATTTGCATCCAGGCACCATCCTGACTTGGTGATTATTTTTTCATTTCAGCAGCCCACTCATTACCCAGACAGCAAGGACCCCAAACATTGTGGGTCTGAGTGAATCCTTCTGGAGCTGAAAGATCAGCGTTACCAATATTTGGCAAAGCAGATTCCAGCTTTGGGGGTTTTCCCTCTAATTTCTTGTGTTCCCTGGGAGCATGACATGTGGCTGGGTGATTTAGGGGAGGGCAGATTAAGTAAGATGCCCACCCCTCGTTTTCAAACCCTTCCCTTCTTTCCTCGATGAACAGGCAGCAGCCACTGCTTCCTGTGCCCCATTTAAAATTGTGATTTGTGTCATATCTTTGTGAATGGGGAGAACAAGGAATTGTATGCTGGACATATGAATTAAATCTATTCGTGTGTCTCCTTTGTGAATCTGTATATTATGCAGACTGTATGCTCTCAAAGACAGATCACTGGTTAAACTGAGGTACTGTGGGGGAATTGATTTGTTCACAGAACTCTGAATATAATTGAGGAGCGCTGCCAGTTATGTCTCTGATTTAACTGTCTGTCTAAGCCTATGTCTTGGATGGTGAGATCGCAAAGTATAGTTCAGATTTGAAACAGCTGCAGCAGAGCCAGCCACATTGGGTGGTGTAAATAGCCCCCAAGTGACATGAAGTAAAGTAGCACATATTGAAAGGGAAACTTTCTAAGGTTCGGACCCAGCATTTTCCTGGCAAACCTCCCACCAGAGCGGGACCCAGGGGACACCAAATGAAAGATGATGCAAAGAGAAGCAGGCTTGGCCCATGTGTCTCTGAGAGGCCAAATGCAGTCAGAGTGACTGAAATGATCTGCTCGAACAGATTAGATGTTTTAACACCAATTCTCAGGCCTCAAAAGCGAGCCTGGCTGCTGGCAGACAACCAACACTGCCTTGCTTAATTTTTAGATTTGGCTGTCAAATTTCTCCCAGTGTGAGTTTGTGTTTGATGGGACTTATGAGGGTGGAAGATTCCTGGTAGCAAAGCCTGAGTTCTAGCTCAGTGACTTACCAGCTGTGTGACCTTGGACAAGCCATTTCACCCCATGGAGAGTGTTTACTCATCTGTGCAATGGAGGAAACGCCCCCTGCTCTGCTTGCCTTCTGGGAGTTTAAAGATCAAATAAGATGGTGTTTGGGAATGTAAAAGCACTGTGCAGATGACAGGCATAATTACATTCGCGGACAGAACATTGAATCCGTTCTGCCTGATTCACTCAATTCTCCATTTAATTTACATACTGTGGATTTTACCCCTCTTTCTTGCAGCAAAACCCTTTGGAGAGTATCATTTTTAGACCTGAATTGATATAAGTGTAGCTGCCTTATTTATCCTCAGAGTCCTCTGGGATGAAGAAAAGAATGGAATTAAGAGGAAAAGTAGATCCAGAGTGATGGTAGCTCAAGGGCACAAAGAATTCCCACCCAGATGTTCTTTCTTTCCTAGATGACACTGACATCTAATCTAAAGCAAAAAGCTTCTCATCAAAAATTAGGCTCGGGCTTCCCTGGTGGTGCAGTGGTTGAGAGTCCGTCTGCCGATGCAGGGGACGTGGGTTCGTGCCCCGGCCCGGGAAGATCCCACGTGCCACAGAGCGGCTGGGCCCGTGAGCCGTGGCCGCTGAGCTTGCGCATCTGGAGCCTGTGCTCCGCAACGGGAGAGGCCACCACAGTGAGAGGCTCGCGTACCACAAAAAAAAAAAAAAAAAAGTTAGGCTCACAATTCCCCCAACTCCTCCTCCTCCTCCGCATCTGCTCCCTCTGGATGAAATTGCCCAGTTTATGCGTTGCTGTCCTGAGCCACACTGGCCACAACATCTAGTACCTCTAAGTGCTGGGCAGACAATATATATTTGGTAAATATTTGTAATAGAAGACAATAAAAATGGAGCTCTAAAATTGTTCTCTCATCACCTTAAGTTTCTGAAACTACAAATCAAGAAACAACATGTTTACTGTATTTCCACAAGTCTGAAATAACACTGCTTCTAAGACCGAAAGAAAGCCTGTGCTTAGTAGATGGGCCTGGAGTGAATAGCATAAGGTACAGGGAACCCCTAGTGTGTCTAAGGTTCCATGGCAGCTGCGAGAAGCCAAGCTAGCACAGGAGAAATTGAACTTTTTTTTATGTACCAAAAAGAAAGGAAAAACTCCATCAGTTAAAACATGACACGATGCTTCCTTAATTGTGTCAGTTATAAGCCACAACTTGATTTCACAGATGTTAAAATGTGAAAGAAATATGCATCTTAGAAGAGATGAAAGGCAGTCTATTTAACCCCTCGGAAAAGTAAAGATTTCTTTTTTTGGTTCTGATACATTCTTAGGTTAGCCAAGTTCAAACTGTCTCAGTTTTAGCCCCAGCTCCTTGCATTTATATATTATGGAATCATCCTTTCATATGGGTAGAAGGGGGACATTAATTCTATTTTTCTTATGGATACAGTAATACAAAGTACTTTAGGGCTTGAAAGTAGTTTTTGGTAAGTGAGGATTGTAAAATGCTTATCAGAACCAAATTCACATTAATTCTATGGACTGTTGTTTATTATGAGATTTAAAAGAGTAAGAAATGTTGAAGAGTATTTGGCACGTTTATTGTGCTTTCTTTTTCCCAGGTAGTGCTTTCTGTGATTTTTGTTGTGGCTCTTGCTGTTTTATTTAACGCTTGATTTGGCAGTTTTGTTGTTGTTATTCAGTTTATTCTTAGTTCAGGTAAAGCAACTGAGCTGTGAGTTTCCATTGCACAGAGAAATTAGGCATGAATAGGCTCATGTGATGAGAACCCATCACCTGCCTGGGCTAAATGTGACATTTTCATAAAATTCGAGGTGGGAATTCATAGTTTTTCTGGAGAAAAGGGGAGAGCATGAAGAATGCAAGGAAATCAGGGAAATAGAAATACAGCTTTTGTGACAATCCTTTGTAAATTTTTCATGGACCAGTCCCTGCTCATAAATTCTGCAGTTTGGGACAAGAAAAATTCCACCTGTTTGTAGCCTGTTCTTTAGTTACCTTCTCACATTCCTCTGGCCTATCAGGACATTTATACACAACCGCAAAGAGAGTCATTTAAAAAAAAAAAAAGGGGGGAGGTTTCTAGGGACTAGACCATGGCCAGTGGAGAGGAATGATCCAATAACTGTAGCTCCTGTACGTGTTTGATAACAATCATTTGGTTCCATGATGCCTTGTTTCCTGCCGGAGTCCCAGGGCCCGTTACTGTGATGATGAGTGTCAGTAGCCATCGTGCTGGGCAGGAAGTGGGTAGGAAGCTGTTAATGTTTGACCACTACTAATGCACATTTTGCCCACTCTTCTCTCATCTGCAGTCTGAGTACCACTACGAGTACACTGCGTGTGACAGCTTGGGTTCCAGGTGGAGGGTCGCCGTGCCGCATACCCCAGGCCTGTGCACCAGCCTTCCTGACCCCGTCAAGGGCACCGAGTGCTGTAAGCAGCCCTGCCTCTCAGCTTTGGCCTCTGCCCCAAGCCTCCTGCCATCCAAGTTAGGCACTTCCTGACAGTGTGGCTGCCTTAAGGAATCGGATCTCGCCCCGCCCCCCTCCCACCCGGTCAGTCCTCATCCCCAAACCTCTTGAGATTTGGTGCAGAAGTGTTATTTTGTGGATGCAAACTGGGTATCTCAATTTATTTTTGTTTTATTTTCAGATTTAAATCCCATGAGGGTATAGAGTAAAAATAATTCCGGCTGTGTGCCACTTAGATATTTTCTCTGTTTGCATACATTTTCTTTTTTTGACTATGCATTTCTCTCCAACCTACACTCACCAGCCACAGTCACTCATTTAGGAAAGATTGTGATTTGCAGTCGTTCTTGAAAAAGAAGCCAGAGAAGATAACTTTCTGCAGAGACAGACCTTTAACATGCACTGGGCATTACTTCAGGGAACAAGAATCTTCCCTGACTGTGGAGCTGACCGTGCAGCCGGAAAGGCAGTGACTTCCCTGCAGCTCCCACCCCACCTCTGGGACTCTGCAGCTACAACTTTGCTACCACTGGCAGCTATTTCCCCTGAGCTGTTCTTTTTAGAAACGCAAAGGGGGGCAGTGGATAACAATACAAATCAGGAACTAGAATCAAGGAATACTTGAAAATTTGGAAAGGAGATTGAGGGCATTTAAAATCTAAAATAAGCTTAGCCTAGTGCCTGGTTCAGTAGGTGAGCAAATAAATACTTGTTAAATCCGTGAATGGATATTGCTAAGATCTGAGTAGAACTGAGGTGTGACTAATGGAAACAAATGAGCCATCTTCAGTAAACTTGGCCACTTGAGCACTATGTGCACCTGCTATGTGAACCACAAAGATAAATAAGGCACAGTCTCTGCCTTCAGAAGCGTACAGTCTGGTGGAAGGAGCAGACACCCATTCATCCATTCATTTTTTTCAGCAAACCTTTATGTAGCCCCTGCTATGTCTGTGCCAGTCGCTGAGCCACCGTCCCTAGAGGAGCTCAGAGCCTAGTGGGAGGCACACATCAATATGATGTGTTGTATGAGGTGAAAAGAATGGGAGTTATGGATGCTTAGGGATCAGGAACCGCTGGGAGAACCACTCGAGCAAAAGCTTGGAGGTGGGAGAACATCAGACACATTCAGAGAAGAGCTGGGCTGGGGTGGAGGCAACACAGGGAGGGAATGGATGGGACTAGGGTGGAGAAAGGTCTGTAGTGGGAGATCAAGCCGGAAAGTTAGGTTGGGGGAAAATTGGGGAAGAATTTGAATGCCAGGCTGAGAGCTTAATTCTATAACCCAAAGTGGGGATGGTACCTGATTATTTTTTAAATAACAGAAATAATAGTACATATGAGTGTTTTAGAAAGATACTTCTGACCACCGAACGAGCAAAGACAAGAAACAGGGAACTAGTTAGGAGGACATTGCAATGGTTGAACTAACAGGTCACAAGAATCCCAACTAGTACAGTGGCAGTGGGACCAGAAAGGAGAAGACAGAGGCCAGAAACTCAAGGGGGAAGTTCAAGGCTGAAGGGCTAGGTGCCATTCAGAGGGGTCAGCACGAGAGACCATGCTCTTCACTGGAGAGCTCTCAGAATGGCTGAGGCTACCCCTTAGACCCCTTAGGAAATGAGACTGACAGGGACAAACCCAAAGTCCTGCAACAAGGCCCTAAATCTTTTTTTTTTTTTTTTTTTAATATCGGCTTTGGGAATTCCCTGACAGTCCAGTGGTTAGGACTCGGCATTTTTCACCGCCGTGGCCCAGGTTCAATCCCCCGTCAGGGAATTAAGATCCTTTAAGCCGTGTGGTGTGGCCAATAAATAAATAAATAAACAGATAGAATAAATAGAATAAAATAACAGCTTTATTGAGATATAATTTACATCAGAAGATTCACCCCTGTAAGTTATAAAGCTCAGTGGCTTTAGAATATTCACACAGTTGCATAACTATCACCACTATCTAATTGCAGAACATTTTCATCACCCCAAAAAGAAACATATCCATTAGCAATCTCTCCCCATGCTCCTTCCCCCAAGTCCCTGGTGCCACAAATCTCCATTCTGTCTCTATGGATTTGCCTATTCTGGACATTCCACGGAAGTAGAATCATACAAGATGCGCCATGGCTCCAAATCTTAGTGGGGGAAACTCCCAGGTCTCCATCCTCTGCTCCTCCCCCTAGGATGCACACAACCCACCCACCTCTCCTGCGTGGCAGCAGCCTCACCACCCACCCTTGTCCCTGCTCTGTGTTCCAGCCTTCTCTTGCAAAGCCGGGGAGTTTCTGGACATGAAGGACCAGTCGTGTAAGCCGTGTGCTGAGGGCCGCTACTCCCTTGGCACAGGCATCCGTTTTGACGAGTGGGATGGGCTGCCCCATGGCTTTGCCAGCCTCTCAACCAACATGGAGATCGAGGACAGCACCACAGATTCCACTGAGAACTGCACTTCGTGAGTCGCCCCTCTCCCCACACTCCACGCCCACCCCCATAGCCCCACGCCCCCCTTACCTCCCTGCTCCCCATATTGGGGAAGGGGCTGCAGGGAGCACTTCACAGCCTCCTCTCCTGCTCCTCGGGGTGAGGGCTAGCGCAGGCCCCCACTGGACTGCTGGACATGACATCCACATCAGCCCAGCCTTACTGACCTAAGCTTACCAGCGACTGACAGGTATTTGTGACAGGTGAAAAACACAGGGAAACAGAGACAGGCGGATAAGATCAACAAGGGTTAAATGGCCCAGTCCCTTTAAAACAAAATCCAACTGGATTTCACTGTGGAATTTTGGATCAGCCAATAAACTTCCTCAACTTGATTGCAACACCATGTGCAAAGCCTTGGGTATCTTCCTGGCTTTGGTGCTAACTTCTAAAACTGGTCTGAGTTTATGGGTTTGGGAGGATAAAGTGGGACCAGAGCTTTGATCAGTGATGTCTGAGATCTTCCAAACCCTTTGAGACCCTGATGACCAGAAAATTCTCCAGCTCAGAAGGAAATCTTTTCAGTAATTGAAAGGCTCAGTCCAGGGTGCTTACAGAATGGGTGAGCTATCCTTATCAAATCTCTGGATATTTAATTCCCGGGATGGGAGTATCCTATCCCGGGAATTAAATGATGTGCCTTCTATAGTCCAGGCACTATTCTGGATGCTTTACGTATATTAATTTCTCTAATCCTCACAAGAACGCTTGTGACAGTGAAATAGGTATTATTGTTCCCATTACACAGATGAGGCTCAGTGAGGTTCAGTGACTTGTCCTTCACTACCTAGCTTACAAGTGGGGAGACTGGAATTCACACCCGGTCCAAGCTTTCCACTGCCCCATGCTGCCACCTTCAAATAACATTTAGTGCACGCAAGGCAATATCCAGTCCTAGAGAGGAAAAATAGGGGGATGCATAGATGTAAAAGACAATCGTCCACTGCTCTCTGTTAAATATTGACAAAGAATACAGGAGAAAAGTACATGAAAGTTTCTCTTATACCCAAGCAATCAAAATGATAAAAAAGGATTAATTGTATCACACCTGGATTTCTTTTTTTTTTAACTTATTTTTTATTTTTTTTACATCTTTATTGGAGTATAATTGCTTTACAATGGTGTGTTAGTTTCTGCTTTATAACAAAGTGAATCAGTTATACATATACATATGTTCCCATATCTCTTCCGTCTTGCGTCTCCCTGCTTCCCACCCTCCCTATCCCACCCCTCCAGGCTGTCACAAAGCACCGAGCCGATATCCCTGTGCCATGCGGCTGCTTCCGACTAGCTATCTACCTTACGTTTGGTAGTGTATATATGTCCACGCCGCTCTCTCACTTGGTCACAGCTTACCCTTCCCCCTCCCCATATCCTCAAGTCCATGCTCTAGTAGGTCTGTGTCTTTATTCCCGTCTTACCCCTAGGTTCTTCATGACATTTTTTTTTCTTAAATTCCATATATATGTGTTAGCATACGGTATTTGTCTTTCTCTTTCTGACTTACTTCACTCTGTATGACAGACTCTAGGTCTATCCACCTCATTACAAATAGCTCAATTTCGTTTCTTTTTATGGCTGAGTAATATTCCATTGTATATATGTGCCACATCTTCTTTATCCATTCTACACCTGGATTTCTAAAGTTGGGAGCAATGTCTCCCATTCCTATACTTAAATCTCCTAGAAGCACCATTGTCTGAGCCAGGCAGGAGGCCTCTAACAGTCCAATTTTAATGTTATTTTAGAGTTCAATATTATGAGGCAAAATCATTAGCATGACAATGTTGGCAGCAGAGATAAAGCTGGAGAGGATTCAAGCTGGAAGGAGAGGGAATGTGTGGGTTAAGACAATCAACCCCCATTTTAGTCCTAACAGAGAATGTGACTCACCCTGGACAAGGCGCAGGCCTGGCTCAGTCGGTCAGTCGCCATGCGCATGAAAGCAGGGTTTTCTCGCTGTCTGGGGAATCAGTGAAAGTCCAGAAATCATTCTCTCTCAGTGAGGCCGGATGTGGGCCTGTTCAAAACGACTTGTGTTTCCACAGCACAGAGTGCTTCAGGGCCTGGATCTTAAGGCATCCCACGACATTCCCGGGAAGGGAGAAAAGGAGAAATGGAGAGGAAATAGCCACCTAGAGAGGGTTTGTGATTTCCCCACCGTGCCCCAGAAAGGCAATAACAGCTGCTATCAGATCACCAAGTGTCTGGCTTTCCTGCTCGACTGTGTATTTAGTGTATTTACCTGAATCCAAGCCCACTGCCCCCAAACCAACCCCCGCCAGTGGCGCCTCCCAGCTGGTCTCTGCTTCCACCCCCAGCTTCCTGCAGGCCACCGTCCGCTCAGCAGCCAGACTGATCTTCTTAAACACAAGCCCAATCACAGTACTTTGCTGCTCAAAACTCTGGATTCTGTGGATTCCCAGTGGAATAAAATCCAATAGGTTGTCACAGCCTGCGGGGCCTCTGCCCCCTGCCCCTTCTTCCAGCCTCTCTCCAGTGCCTCTCCTGCTTATAGAGCTCCCCCTGCGCAGGCCACCATGCTCCCGCCCTCCTGGCGCCTTTAACACGCTCTTTTCCAACTCTTCCCCCAGCTGACTCCTGCTTTACCCTCGGGTCTCTGCCTAAAAGTGACTGCCTCAAAGAAGCCATCCCTGACCCCACAGGCCCCTGTTACACGCACATACATCATCTTGTATTTCTCCTTATGGCACTTACCATGGTTATTACTATGTTATTAACTGCGTGATAAGTTTCTGTCTCCTCCACTAGAAATGGAATGCAAGCTCCAAGAGGGAGGGGGTCAGGGCTGTCTTGTGCTTTGCTGTGTCTCCAGTATCTAACACCTGGCCCAAAGCAGACACAAAATAAATAATTGAAAACACAGCAGGCCAACTGAATGGAGTTTCCATGGCAGGTTCCTGAGCCTTCAGGGGGTCATCCTTGGTTCCTGGGTAAATGTCCCAGGACTAAGGTGATGGAAACAGTCCTCAGATCCAAAACTGGGATAAGCAAAAGGGAATAAGAGTGAAAAGGGAGTCGTGGAAAGAATGCTGTACGTTCATGGAGGAGAAATAACAGAACACCAAATACTGTGAAGGTGAAACAAGAATGAGAGAAAGCATTAAAAGGGGTCTCAAACTTTGGAAGCTTCTAAGTTTTCCTGTACAGTTTCTTCTTTCTAACCTGAATTTATAAACAGTGCTACCCAGTGTGAGCTTGGCAGTGTGTCTGGGTGGCCACCACGTGAGAATTCCTCTTTGAAACCTTGCCTCCCTTTTCCCCAGGGCCATGGCAAAACAAAGCAAGTATAAGCAGATCACAGCTAAATGACCGAGGGCAGGTTCCTAATCTCTTCCATGCCTTGGTGTCCTCATTCTAAGAACCAGTGATAAAAATAGTACTCTTCTTAGAGGCTGTGGTAAGGATGAAATGAAATGATACTTGTAAAGATTTGGAGCGATGCCTGGCATTAGAAATCAATCAAGACATGTTATTATTGAACGTGAAACGATCTTCCCCAGGGACCGCTCTGACAAAAGTCAGAATTGTGATGCATTTTGCAAATGAAATCCACTTATGGCATCCTTTTAATTATTCATCCACCTTCAGGAGTTATTTATAGCTGATGCTGTGGAGCACATCAGCTTTAAGTGCTGTCTCTTTTAACAAGGAGAAATCAGTACCGTTAGGTTAGCTGGCTATCTTGGATGAGCTCAGCTTAGGTATTTTGGATATGCTTCCATTTGAGAATAACACTAACTGTTGAAGAGCTGGAAGTACCATGTTATTCTGACAAACACAGGGGGAAAACAGTGGACTAATCTGAGGTCCCCTGAACTGACCATTATTAATCACTGGAGACCTGGGCTGGTCTCAGGCACAGCAGTGAAATAGTGGGATTGTCTTTGATCACCGATCTCCCACATTCATCTGTTTAATGCCCCGAGTCCCTCTTATGTGCCAGGTCCAGGGCTTAGCGCTAGGGACCCAGAAGTGAGCAAGTTAAGTTTGGTCTCTGCCCTCACAGCATCGACAAGCCAGGCAGGAAGACAAGCAATTCAAGAAGAATTAAAGTATGACCAGAAGAGGAAACCAAACTGCAAATAAACTAAGAAAAGATGCTCAACCTCACTAATAGTTAAGGAAATAAGATTTAAAGCCCACTGAGACACTCTGTCCTACCGTATCATATTGGCAACAATTTTAACGTCTGACCGTTCCAGATGTGGGGGCGGGGGTGTGGAGCCAGAACAGCTGTCTCTCACTGCGGGTGGGTGTAGCTGACTCTGGAGCACAACGTGGCCATAGCTGGTAAACTTGGAGGTTCACATACCCTGTGACCCAGCAGTTCTACCCCCAGGCTTTCCACTCAAATGTGCGTAGAAGGAGACGTGCGAGAATGTTCCTAACAAGAGTGTGCACGGTAGCAAAAAATTGGAAACAATCTAGATGTCGGTCAACAAGTAATGCATAAATAAATATGGGCGAACCATAGAAAGCAATCTTATATACTGGTAAAAGTGAAAGAAGAGCTGTTATTCACGTGTGACTATGGATATGGAGGAATCCCACAATCATTATACGTGTTGAGGGAAAAAAAGCAAGTTTCAGAATCCGTGAGCACATAAGATATAAAAACGTGCAAAATGCTGTCATACAGTATATTGTTTAGAAATACATACATAATTAGTGAAGGGCAGAGAACCACATGGGGACGTCAAGCACCAAATTCTGGAAAATGGTTACTTGACAGTGGGGAAAGGTGTGTGTGATGCGGAGGGGGTTGAGATTAGCCAGGGGTACGCCAAGACTTCTGCTGTGTTGCATTTCATAAGCAGGGTGGCTGGTCTTAAATATTTCATAATATGTTTAAATGAAATACAGGAGGACTGTGATTATGAGAAAGGGAACAGTGAGAGCTGAGGGCACACGTAGCAGAGGCAGGTAAAGGAGTCAAGGAGGACTTCTCAGATTAGGTGACGTTTGCTCTAAGGCACGAGTAGGAATTTAATAGATGGAGGGAGGAGGAAGTTTGTTCCAGGAAGAGAGAACAGTGTGTGGGAAGACCCAGAGGTGAGAGAAAGTTTGGCAGAAGAATTGAAAGCAATGCTGTAGGGCTGGAGCATAGAGAGTGGGTGAGGAGTTCGTACCCCATCCTAAGGGCAACAGCGAGTCAGAGTTTTAAGCAGGGAAGTGACAGGGTCAGATTTTTGTTCTGGAGGCTCTCTCCAGCCACACTGTGGAGAAGGGATTGGAGGCAGCAGGACTGGATGCAGGGAGGCGAGTTGGGGCTGATTCAGAGCTGAGGGACATGCGGGGAAGAGAAGGAAGAGCCCTTGGGTAGAGCAGACACAGTAGAGGTATTTAGAAAACAAAATCAACATGCCTTCTCCCTTCCCCCTTCCCATAAAAACCAGTTCCTAGTAGCATCTAAAAGTGGACATTTCAAAACAAAAACCAAAACCAAAAACCAAAGAAATGGGTGGATTAGATTGGATGGACTTCTGAGTTCTGAAGAATAGCTTTATCTACTAACTTTCTTTGACAGCTTTGAGTTTGGCAAACCTGGGTTTGAATCTCAGCCCTGTCATTTGCTGGCTGTGTTATACTGGGCAAGGCACTCAACAAGCCTCCGTTGTATCATCCCTTAAATGGGGACAAAATTGCATTTCCTCTTACTGATAGAAAGAAATCATGAATATAGAATATGTAGTTCATCATCTGGGAGCTAGTAAGCAACCGATAAATATTATCTACCTCCCCCTATCCACAACCTTACCTGCCATCTAGCTTCTGGGCAGACGTTCTGCATAATGTGGAGGTACACCTACCTGTCCTCCTCTTGGCTGTACCTCCAGGCTCCTTGACTTGGAGGTCATTCTTCACTGAGCATTTTCAGGTGTAAGCTTCCACTTGTGAATCACAAGTCTGGAATTCTGCAGAGACCTAGCAGGACGTGAGACCTGCATATCGCACAAGCCCTGGTGGGCTGGGCTCCTGACTGTGAACTTGGCTCCTGTTCCCTCACAGGTCCAAGTGGGTTCCTCTGGGTGACTATATCTCCTCCAACACGGATGAGTGCACGGCCACGCTGATGTACGCCGTGAACCTGAAGCAGTCTGGCACTGTTAACTTTGAATACTACTACCCAGACTCCAGCATCATCTTCGAGTTTTTTGTAAGCCCCTGGCTGAGGGGGAAGGTGGGAGGTAAAGACCCTCCAAGGCTCAGATTCATTTACAGGAATCACACGCATAGTCCTGCCCGGGAAGTTTTCACAGTTGTCTTCCCTCTGGAGAGAACTGTGGTCAAAGTGAGCTGAGGCTTCAAAAGGCAAAGGGAAAGGTAGAAGTCAAAGGACCATGGGGGGAAGAGTAGATAGAGTCTGGGAGATTAGTAGGTGTTCTGCCCTGTTCAGACATGAAAACAGCACGTAACAGCTCTGAGTTAACGCATAATTTCTTTAGTGTCCACGTACTGACATCTTGTGTGTGAAACTAGCTCCTGCCATACTTCAAATCTCATGACTGCTGAGCTCAGTCCTCCCATAAGAAGGGCCCTCTGAAGGGCTGGGGCATCATGGGGTAAGCAACTCGTTTCCTTAGAAAGCTGAGAGACTCTGATCTCAAATTCCTGCT
>NW_006774564.1:2507072-2516652 GCF_000442215.2 Lipotes vexillifer | reverse complement strand
TTCCTGCTGCCTCAGGTTCAGAATGACCAGTGCCAGCCCAATGCAGATGACTCGAGGTGGATGAAAACCACAGAGAAAGGATGGGAACTCCACAGTGTGAGTATCAGAGCAGCCTTCTCCCTGGAGATTCCAGAAAAGGGACCAAGGGCCTTTCCTCCAAAGAGTGCTTCCTCCCCATCTGGGCCTCCACTCTTCTCTGCCTAGAGG
Organism: Lipotes vexillifer; assembly: GCF_000442215.2. Lineage (NCBI taxonomy): Eukaryota > Metazoa > Chordata > Mammalia > Artiodactyla > Lipotidae > Lipotes > Lipotes vexillifer. The sequence continues at coordinate 2,516,445 of NW_006774564.1, read as the reverse complement.
GCAGTTGTCTGACAACATGAGGATGCTATAGTTTCTCCCCTCTTGAGTTGACATAATATGGATGGGAACTGACTCACTCCTCTGGCTTGACCCCAAGGACCAGCAGCTTTCCAGCTTTAAAGACCCAGTCTTCCGGGGCTGGGGCATGGATAACTAGAACCAGAGAAGAATGAGAGAGTTTCAGCCACCCTGTTGTCAGTACCCTCAGGTCCCTTCATTGGTCTCAACATAGAAATGCTCATGGTATATGTGACTGAGGGAGAAGTGGGAGAGGGCATGAGAGGGTTGTAAGAGGAGCCTTATAAGGAGAGAGGAGGGCTCCCCTGGTGGCGCAGTGGTTAAGAATCCACCTGCCAATGCAGGGCACTGGGTTCAATCGCTGGTCTGGGAAGATCCCACATGCCATGGAGCAACTGAGCTCGTGCGCCGCAACTACTGAGCCTGCGCTCTAGAGCCCTTGAGCCACAACTACTTAAGCCCGTGCACCTACAGCCCGTGCTGTGCAACAAGAGAAGCCACCGCAATGAGAAGCCCGCGCACCACAACGAAGAGTAGCCCCTGCTCGCCGCAACTAGAGAAAGCCCATGCGCAGCAACGAAGACCTGAAGCAGCCAAAAATAAATAATAAATTTATAAAAAGAAAAAAAGAAGGAGAGAGGAGCTGAGCCAAGCTGGGAGGAAGGGCAACGCTGAGGAAGTTGAGGGAGAGGAGCAGCATAGGCACTGCCATGCAGACTGCAAGAGGGGGCATCCCAACAGGAGGCTAATGCAATGGATTAGCAATACCTGTCTCTGTGACTGAACTAACTCCTCCTGTTTGTGGTTTTTAGGTCGAACTAAATCGAGGCAATAACGTCCTCTACTGGAGAACCACAGCTTTCTCAGTGTGGTCCAAAGTTTCTAAGCCTGTGCTGGTGAGAAACATCGCCATAACAGGTACAGAGAACAGAGAATGGGGTTGGGTCTGGGGTCTGATGCTGACCTCAGCAGGGAGGGTGTGGGTTAGTCCTCAGGGCGCTCAGTCTCTAGGCTCAATTCTTGCTTTCCTATGTTGTTCTTCCTCCCTAGGAGTGGCCTACACTTCAGAATGCTTCCCCTGCAAACCAGGCACATACGCAGACCAGAAGGGTTCCTCTAGCTGCAAACTTTGCCCAGCTAACTCTTATTCCAATAAGGGAGAGACTTCTTGCCACCAGTGTGACCCTGACAAATATTCAGGTGATGTTTCTGAGGGCGGGAAGAGTTTGGTGGGGGGGTACCAACATATACACAGGGACAGACAGGAAGTGGAGCCATCCTTTTGGCCAAGCTGAAGACGATTCTTCTTAAGCACTTGCTTTCTGGGCCCCGGAAGAGCCCAGCTAATCTGCCAATCACTCTTGAAATGAAATCATTCAGTAAGTATTTATCAGGCCTCTACTATCTGCCAGGCCTTTACTCTACATGTTTGGAATACATCAGTGAAAAATATAGACAAGGGTCCCTGTCTTCATGGAATTTACATTCTGGAATGTAAATGGGATACATAATAACTATAACAACTAAATAATAAATATGTAGTAAATTATACAGTGTATTAGATAGCAAAAAGTGCAGGGCACCACGGCAAAAAGCAAAAGCAGCTCAGAACTAGAGGAATTAGGAAAGCTATGGAAAGGGGTTGCAATCGTTTTTTAATGAAACCTTAATTAAGATTATAATTATAAATAATATATACAGTAGATAAAAGAGGTATGAATTTATACATTTTTATTTATAACAATTATTATCAAAGTTAATTTAGAAGAGCCATGAGGTCGTATTGTTACGCAAAACATTTTGATAGCAAGAAGCTATAATCTTTCATCCACTGAATTCAAAGCATCCATTGAATTCAAAGCAGGCCTTGTCGGGAAATCCAGGGTTCCTTGGAACACAGTTGGAAAACCACTGCTCTAAGGGAAAATAAGAGGACAGTGGGAAGCAGGCTATTTCTGCAGTCCCTGGATAATTTCCTAAAACAGCCCAACTTTGAGAAACGGGACCTGGTTATTTGAGAGGATCTCGACAGCAGCAGGGCTCTGGTATAAGATGGGTAGTGTCCCCAGAGGGCCCTGTGCTTAGACAGTCCAATGACTGGCACAGCGACCAATCTCCAAGACAGGTTCTGAAACAGACAGGTAGGGAGAGAGTAAGAGTCCCCTCCCTTCCCCTGCAAATGCCCATAACTATTTCATTTTTCCTTTTTTACACAGAACTATATACAAACCCGGCTCAAGGCCCTCTCTTAATCAGACACCCACATCCCTACACAGACACACCCACCCTTCACACAGGTGTCACAGTATGTGTTTGCTCAGCCAAGACCCACCACTGACCTTGTGAGCTGCTTATTTCTACACCATCCCTAAAATAGACGTTCTATTTATCTACACAGATCTTGCCAAATGAGTGTCGCTTTCAGCAAGAACATAGATTTTTAGATCTTGGGGGAAGTTTTTACCTATAAGTCTAAATTCCCGTTTTTCCACTTGAATTTCATATTCCTCTTCCCTGCTCTATCAATAGTGGCCTTTGTTAGTCTTTTTCTCCAGCCCCGCTGTGGTACAGGGTTTAAATGGCAAGGTGGTTCTAGAAGAACTGCCTACAGAGTGTTTTGATCAATGCTATGTAAATTGATTTCTATCCAGAGAGCGGTTATGAAGGTATTAGTTTGGGAGTCTGAATTCTTGGGGTCTCTTCTCCTTTTGCCGCTGATTTCTCCATCCACCTGTTTAAATGGAAAGTGAGATTTTACTATGAAGAATATGTTCAGCTTGGGATACAAAGAGTATCACGTTTCTTTTGGGACTTGATTGTTCCAGAATACAGGGTCGGTGGGAGACTGGGAAAATGCAGAGAGAGTCTGATGAGAGCCTATGATGGAATGCACATAAAGGGAGTGGCAGGAGGCCCTGTGACCACTTAGTCATTCATTTGTAAATATATTCTGAGTGGCCACTGGGTGCCAGGGCTTGGACTTGATGCTAAAGTTACAGCTGGTGCTGTGTTCCAGCTTACGTCAAAAGTGGAAATGTGGTTATAGAAACACCAAGTGTAATAGCTCCACGGTACAGGAGGTGCTAGGATAGGAGTACTGAGTGTAATGTGCGGTGGAAGCAAAAGAGGGAAGTGGTCAGTCCTCTCTGGGGAGGGAGGAAAGGCTGCACTAGCTGTGGTCTTGAAAGATAAGCTATCTTGAAAGATGAGTTGGTGATTTGATGGGGGCAGGATATTCTGGAAGAAGTGTGAGCCAAGGCCAGAAGGCTCAGGGATCCAGGAGTAACTCAGCATTGCTGGAGCTTACTTAGAATTAGCATCCAAGGCTAAGAGGTGGGCAGGGAACAGGTTACAGTTAAACCCTTCTGTGCCATTGCTACAGAATTGGGATTTGATCCTATCAGCGTTTGAAGCCATTAAAGAATGTAAAACTGGGAATGACGTGATCTGGCTTGTGCCTTTGAAAGACCATTCTGGTTGCCATTTGGAAAATGGATGAGGAAAGGAAGAGCTGGAGGCAGAAGCTACAGTCAGAAGATTTTGCATCAGGTGCCATTGCCCGTATCCAGGACCTAGACTAATGAGGAGCTGATGCGCATGTGGATGTCAGGGACAAAGGCTTGACTGACAGCATCTTTCTCATTGAGAGATTACATTTGATCATTAGGATTAATTCCTTTGTGTTATGCTTAATATTAGGGATTCATTTCCTAATAGAACAGCACAGGGTTTAAGGGCATGGACTCCAGAACAAAATCACTGCGGTTCAAATACTTGCTCCACCACTTCCTAGCTGCGCCACCTTGGGCAAATCACTTGTCTGTGCCTCAGTTTTCTCATCTCTAGAATGGGAATGACAATAATTGTATCTACCTCATAGCATCATTGTGTGCACTGATTAAAACAGGTAAAGATTTAGAACAGTGTCTGGCATGTAGTAAGCACTGATTTTATTTATTCATTTACATTAAGGCCTGTCCCAGCAGTCTTCTTGTGGTGTGAAACCACTCTGGGCATAGGTAACAATAATTAGTCACTTGTACAGTACTTTACAGCCTACAAAACATTTTCTCATTACTCGTAGCATAGTGAAGGGGTGATTTCCCCATTTACAAATGAATTAGGAGAAGCTCACAGAGGTTAAGGGATTTGCCCAGAGTCTGTGGTGGCGTCAGAGCTGGGCATTGGGTTCATTCGGTACTGAAATCTTCAGGGGAAATGTTTTCCTTGGTTAAAAAGGATCAGAACGAGAAGGTTGTATTTCCGGAGGCAGGGGGAAGATACGGAAAGGAGGAGGAAGGTGCAGAAAGAGCAGGTGGAGCCCCCAAGATAAACTTTATCTTCAAACAGTTTTACCCAGGGCCAGTCCTACAGGAATCACTTTTCATTTTCTCAACAAATATCTAGGCCAATCCTTCAAATATCACTAGTCTCCAGCTTCAACACCTTGATGAAACCTGAGCTGGGAAAGTGAGGTCTGGCTCAGCATTTGCGTTAATCATTTATTAAAACCAGTTTAGAAGTTGTCAGTGTGTAAACGGCTGGACCCTTTTTGCTGAAACCCGGAGCTGGGGTGTCAGGTTGAACAAATATTTGACAAGCAGAGAAAGGTCCCTGTGTGGAATGCACTTTCTAACACGTAACTTGCAATTTGCTAGATCTAGTATGCAAGGGCCTGGGAACTGGCTTATTTTCAGCATGTCCCCCCAAATTTCTCCTGGCCAAGTCTGTCAAAACCAGGAGTCCCTGTCCCTCTATGTTGAAATAGGCCTTTGTTTGTTAACCAAGTAAATGAACTGAGAAGACCCCAGCTGTTTCTCAGCCAGTAGTTCCCTCTTGCCCAGGCTAATTAAGATGGGGACAGAAGAGGCATGGAAGTGTGTGATTGAGGGAACTCCCCAGTGCTGGCCAACAAGGTGGTAACTAGGAGATTCTCCCATCTAGCGACTTATTTGGTGCCTTGGGAAGAAGAAGGGACCAGTTGAGAAATAAGCCTTAACTGGAAGAGAAAGGAGACTTCTAATCCTTATTAAAAATCCCATGACAGTTACCAAATAAAAAGAATTCCCACAAACCCAGGTGATAATAGTTACCAGCACTTAGCAAATTCTTACTTACAATGTGTCAGGTATGTGCTGGCTCCAGTAAGTAGATGTTATTATTCCTGCTCTAGAGGTGAGCGTACAAAGGCTCCGAGAGGGTAAGTCACTTGCCGAAAGTGACGCAGCTACTAAATGATTAAGCAGGATCCAAACCCAGATCTGTCTGACTTAAAAATCTCATTCCATTCTACCAAACTGCCTGTCAGGTAATAGAGAGAAGAGGTCTCACCATTATCACCTGCTTACCTGCAGGTAACAGTAGTCATATTAGAAATAGTGGTGACAGTAGTAGTAAGCAGTATTGTACTGGCACTCTGTAAAGCAGTGGTTTTTATTCTGGAGAAAGTAAATCTCCTGGAAATTAAAAAAAATTATTTTTATGAAATATATATATTTTTCAGGATACAGGAAACAGGTCTTTTTTTCAAATTCTCGAAAGTGTTTGTAATTCAAAAAAGGTGAAATCCATTGCTTTAAAGAGGGATTCATTGAAATAGTTCTTGCTATCCAGGGGTTCATAAGGTTAAAGCAGAACTAACCTAGATATAAGAAGAATATATAGAAGGGCTTGCCTGGTGGCGCAGTGGATAAGACTCCACACTCCCAACGCAGGGGGCCTGGGTTCGATCCCTGGTCAGGGAACTAGATCCCACATGCATGCCACCAACTACGAGTTCTCATGCTGCAACTACGAGTTTGCATTCCGCAACTAAGAAGCCCGCATGCTGCAACTAAACGTGCCGCAACTAAGACCTGGCGCAGCCGAAATGAATACATAAATATTTTCTTTTAAAAAAAGAACATACAGAGAGTAAAGTAAATAAAAATGATAACATTTTTCATTAAGTTCAGGTCAAGGCTTAGAGAGTGCTGTGAGGCCTGGGGGTGGGGAAAGTGGAAAGAGTTGGATTAAGCCATCACCTTATTTGCGTAGGATCGTTGCATGGAGAAGGGGAAATACAGAGGTGGAAGGCCTTCATTCTAGGCATATATTAAGAGACAATTCAGAGACAGAATTGGAGTAAGAGGATGAAGCACTGTCCTAGCTTTCCTATGTTTTGGTTCAACCCTTCAAGAGTAGAAAAACCACCTGCACAGTCAGGGTTCTGAGGCACCTGGAAGATGGCGAGTTCCAGGGAATTGGTGGTAAACCTGCAAGATGCTCCTTCTGGCTACCTCCCTCCTTGCTGGTCCTTTGGCCAGTCCACCTCTCCATGCCCTACTCCACAGGGCAGGCCCAGTGGTTTCTCATCAGCACCGGGGAGAGGTGCAAAGTGTGTATCTGAGCAGGGATTTAGGGACCGAAAATGATGCTGCTCAGGCAAAGGGAAGGGGGGTGTGCAGGATTGTCTACTTTCTGCGATGTCTGTGTTGTGCCTCACTCCAAGGTCTTGGGCGTTATAGCATCGTGAGCAAGTGGTCAAGAGCTCTTTTTTTTTTAACTTCAAATATTTGTCCTTGCGTCTGCCGTTTAGAAAAAGGATCCTCCACCTGCAGAGCGCGGCCAGGCTGCACAGACAAAGATTACTTCTTCACTCACACGGCCTGTGATGCCGGTGGAGAGGTGGGTAGCACGGTCATGGGGCCCCTTTGCCTGCTCCTTGGGCTTTGCCAGATCCGGACCTCCAGCAGCCAGTGAAGCTGGCACCCCAGAAAACCCCACAGACCTCTGCAGTGACCCTGGGGCCAGTGGGGAAGCAAAACGAGATGACCTCATTTATTTTCAGGTCAGAAGCTGTTTTTGCCACATTCCTTCCTCTGCTTATTCACATATGTTCTGTTTTGAAAAACACCTTCATTTTCTTTTCCTTGGTTTCTTCCATTTGCTTCACCCCCTGGGCGATGGCTGCCTGTCCACGCGTACTTATTTCTTCATGGAACTCATCAGACTTGTCCCCTCGGCGCTGCTCTTGTGGGCTGGCAAAGGGGATGATTCCTACTTCCTGGCTCACTGGAGAATGGCCTGACTTGTTCCGTCTCTGCTGGCTCCCTCTTTCCCCCCAGGCTTTCTGCCTCAGAAAGACTTTCCTTTGTAGTCTGCTGTGCCATTGAGTCAACAGGCATTTTTTTGAGCATCAGCTGTTGTGCCTGGCACTGTGCTCCAGCTGGGGAATCAGAACTGAGCAAGACGGGCTCCTGCCCTCAGAGGCTCACAGTCCTGTGGGGGAGGGCAGGGACAAGGAAGATGGGCCTGACGGTGTGCAGGGCACTGGGGGAACCCAGAAGAGGAGTGACCAGGACGGGGGGTGGCGGGCAGGGAAGGTGTTTCAGAGGAGGTCATTTGTTCACATGTACAACCAGCCACTGTGCTGGGCGCTAGGTGTGCAGCAGCTCACAAAACCAAGGGAACGTCTACTCTCGTGGAGCTAAATTCCTGTTGGGGAGCAAGTGGAGGGAGAGACATCAGACAGACAACAAATGGGTGTATAGTAATACATCAGATGGTAGTAAGTGGTAGGAAGAAAAACATAAAACAGGATTGGGAGATAAAGAATGACAGAGCTATTTTAGAGAGGGTAAGGATGACCTCTCTGAGGAGGTGACATTTGAGCAGAGATCTGAGTGAGGTGAAGGGGAGCTCTCCAGGCAGGGGGCGCACAGCAGGTGTAGAGGGGGCAGGTGTGTGCCTGATGACTTCGAGGAACAACAGTAAATGAGCAGGGATGGCTCAAGGGCACAAGTGGAGGGATCTGTCTCAGATTAGACATTCTGAATGAACTGCCTATATCCCTAAATCAGAGCCTCTCAAGAAATAGGAGTGGGGAATTCTGCATCATTCAGCACTAAGCATATGCTTGGCTATTAGGATGTATAAATGTTTCCTGGCTGGCTGGCTGGCCGAATCCTCCTTTTGCTAATTAAGCATGGGATAAAGTCCAATCCTTTATGGTGATTGTTTCTATAGTCATCTCTTACTGCCCCCCGCACTGCCCCACCCCACCCTCATGTTTCGAGGAAAATCCCCTTCCCTAGCAGCCAGGCGAAATGATGTATCTTGTCAGTTGCACCTTAGACCCAGTTCTGTAGTGTCTGGTGTTCTGCATGACCTTGTAAAAATTACTGTCATTTACTTGGCCTCAGTTGACCCACTGGTTAAATGAGGACAATCCTGCTCCTTTTCTCCCTCCAGGCCATAACATGTCCGATTGTGGCTGTCTTTGCTTCCTCCTGCCCCACTCTCTCCCCTCCCGGCTTAGACCAAGGCATTCTAGATCCGTAGTGTGCTCTGATGCCTGCAAGCCTGGGTGCCTCCCCTCCCCTGATCACCTTGAGGGTCTTTAGATGCTGAGTGGGGCCAGAGCCAGTGCTCGCACCTTGCAGCCCCGCCAAAGCACAGCTCAGGGAGGAGCCCTGGAGTAGACGTGGTGAGGAGTGCACAGGGATATGCAGTCACCAGGGGTGCTTTACAGAAGCCTCAGCCCTCAGGCCCACACTGGTTCTGCTCGGGATCTTGTTTTCTAAGCTGTATTTTAAAATCAAGGGACTCCTATTATTGCCTTTATGGCCTTTGCTGTGCCTCAGTGCTTTCTCAGGGACCAGGATGGCCGATCCACTGGGGCTGCTGAGTGTGCTGCTCCAAGAGATGGCCTAAATCAGTCTACCAGCTCCCCAGACCTTTCTCTCTATGAGACTCAAGGAGACAAGCCAGTTGAGATAAGGTTAGAGCACTAGTCCAGGTCTCTGGTCACTGGCTGCTCTTCACAGGGAGAAAGGCTGAGAGTTGTTTGTCTCAGGGCTCACCTTCAATGCAGGCAGCATAAGACCCTGTCATTTCTTATCCTTAATAAAATGGACCGATGCTTTATTCACCCACCTTTTCACATGTATGGTATGCTACACAGAGCATTTGCCTCATCACCTCAATGCAATCCTTTTGTTTCTGACTTGCCCGAGGGCCACACAGGAAGCTTCACACTGCCCAACCTCACCCCTGATTCACCAAGGCCTCCTGTAATTCATCTCCTCTTCTCTATCCAATTTCTCCATCAAAAGACTAGGGACGACTCTAATAAGTGACAGATACAATACTTCTCTTGTCCACTGACTTGGTGGCTGACCGTTCCTCTTGCCTTTTTCCCCTGTTTTTTTTTGAGATATAACTGACACATAACATTGTGTAAGTTAAAGTGTACAATGTATTGATTTTATTTTTTTTATTTTTATTTTTTTTTGCGGTACACGGGCCTCTCACCGCTGTGGTCTCTCCCGCTGCAGAGCACAGGCTCTGGACGCGCAGGCTCAGCGGCCATGGC
>NW_006774564.1:2501937-2505099 GCF_000442215.2 Lipotes vexillifer | reverse complement strand
TGCTGAATGCGTGGATCTTACGGCTCCCCCAGATTGTAGCCACTGCCCAGCGGGGACCGAACCTGCCGTGGGATTCGAATACAAATGGTGGAACACGCTGCCCACGAACATGGAAACGACCGTCCTCAGTGGGATCAACTTTGAGTACAAGGGCATGACAGGTAACTGCCTCCCTCCTGACTGTGAGCTTTCAGCTCACTTCGCTGCCACAGGGGCTCTTCCCACCTCACGTTTCTTCATAATAGGGATGTCTGGAGAAAAATGAGCTAATCGCGCCATGCACTCCCCTGCATGCTCCACTGCGCATGGGCATATAATATATATTCTGCCAAGCCTTTGTTTTAGGGACAGAAACAGAACTAGAAACAATGTGTACACACGCCAAAGGCCGTGCTCTGAGAGTTTCAGAGACTTTGACCAAACTAGCCAGACAAGTAACATGGTTTGTTTGGCGGTGATTCTGAACGCCTCAAAGGACGGTGTTATCTTTCTTCCAGAGTGTCATCTGGGTGCACATTTGCCCTGCACCCAAGACCACTGGGCATTAACTCTTCCCTCTCCTTTTTCAGGCTGGGAGGTGGCTGGTGATCACATTTATACAGCTGTTGGAGCCTCAGACAATGACTTCATGATTCTCACTCTGGTTGTGCCAGGATTTAGGTGAGGAGTACAAAGCTAAAGGGAAGCCCACACCACCCTTGGCCACATCCAGGTCCCACATAGCTAGGAGTGTTGTAGAGGAGAGGGCTTCTGGCTTGTGGACGTGTCAGTTCAGAACAGAGGAGATCATGGTTATGGTCCAATAAAGTTAACCTGAATGCTAACACTCATTCTTATTTGCTGCCCATGCTGATTACCTACTGCTCTCTCATCCCGTCTAGCTTCTCCCATCATTTGGCCACATGCTACTTGAATTCCTCCTCCTCACAGCATCAGATAAGATTTTAAAAACCTGTAAAAAATAGGGCCAGGGGTGCCCATAGACAGTTCATCTTTATTTGGGACAAGAAGATTGGGAGGGATTGTTCTTATCATATTTATCCCCATATCCCAAGAAGACCTAGGATAATAAGCAATGTGTTTGCCATTAAAAAAAAAATACAGGCAGGGTGGTATGGTCGGTGCAAAGAACACGGGACTGGGAGATAAGGCACTTGAGCTTTGCCACTTACCGGCTAGGTGAACTTGGGAAAGCCATTGTGCCCCTATAGGCTTTAGGCCCCTATAGGCTCCTTGTCTGTAAAACAAGAGGGATTGACAGCCTGTGATTTTGGACTAACTCAGATTGAGATGATTCTTCTAGCCCATCGGTTAGCACCACTGTGTAGGGAGGAGCCGGGAACTGGAGGTCCTCAGAATTGAAGCAAATGGCCAAAGCCAAAAGAAAAGCCATAAATGGATTTCCAAAGCCAAAGTGAACTCTTCTGCCTATATGTGCTTTAGAGGTCAGGGGGAACCACTGAATCGGCGTCCCAGTTGCAAATTTGGCTTCTCCATTCCCTCCTTCAAGCTCCCTCCTTTCCATCCCTGGCACAGTGCTTAGCCACAGCGGTTGCTCAAAAGGTTTCCCTTTCCTTAAGTTACATTACTCAGAGCCGAACAGCTATATCCCATGTTTATGAGGCAAGCAAACTTTTTAGACTTTTGGGAGGTAACATCCCCCAAAGTACTTTTCAATTTGCAAATGATTATAGCAGTAAAGCAATTCCGCACCCCACTTATCCCCCACCCCCCGCCATCCCCACCCATCGGGCATGGCTGTCTCTTTCTCCAAAGAAGGACCAGCCTGAGAACCTTGTTAAAGAAACAAGTTGAAGCACCTGCTAATTCGATCCAGGCAAAACCCCCACTATCCCTGGGAGAGAGCAGCTGAGCGAATGCAGACAATTGACATCTTATGATAGTGATGATTCTCAAACTTTAACGTGCATATGAATCACCTGCGAATCATGTTAATGCACAGATTCTGATTCAGTGGGTCTGGAGACCACACTCTGCTTGTGAGGCTATACAGCATTTTACAAAGCACTCCACATCTGCTATGCCTTCGGATCTTACCACAATGATGGGAGGTAAATAAGAAAGATTATTACCTCCGTTGTACAGATGAGGAAACTATAGTTTGTCTAGGTCAAGTTCACACAGCTAGGGCGGCAGAATTGGACTTAGTCTATGCTCTTTCCAACATACTCAGAACTTAATCCTGTCCCCCAGCAGACCCTTTGCTGCCATCTGGGCTCTTCAATAAGCACTGTCCGCCTCTGGAACCGACTTTTGATTTCTGCCCCACAGACCTCCACAGTCAGTGATGGCAGACACAGAGAATAAAGAGGTGGCCAGGATCACGTTTGTCTTTGAGACCATCTGTTCCGTGAACTGCGAGCTCTACTTCATGGTGGTACGTTTTCCTTCCTTTGCCTGCTTTGGGGCTTCCAGGGACTATTGCGAGGGTTGGCCCCGCTGCCCTGTCGGGGTATCAACATAACTGACACCCTTGCTTACAGTGATTTCGCAGAGGAAGGGCCTTGACTGTCTGTCAGGGACTGCACCGTTTGATATGGGTCTAACCCACTGTGATGGCCCCCAGGATGGCAGCGGTATGGGCATCCTCTCCCCACCAGCCACCCAGCCATCATGCCTTCTTCACTTATCTGTCTTGGGTTCAGGGTATGAATTCTAGGACCAACAGTCCCGTGGAGACGTGGAGAGGTTCCAAAGGCAAACAGTCCTATACCTACATCATTGAGGAGAACGCTACCATGAGCTTCACCTGGGCCTTCCAGAGAACCTCTTTTCATGAGACAGTAAGCTCCTCCCCTTACTCAGATGCTCAGCGCCCAGAAGAGACCTCTGAACCTGAAAGGATTCCTGCATTAGCTTAAGTATGAGGTTGAGCTTCAGAATCCAGGGATTAGAAGACTCCTAAGGAGTCAAGCAAAGAACGCCTATTCCAGGCCCTGAGGAGCACCTAGCCTCGGCCAAATGACTTCCAGGGGAAAATGACACTCTAAACTCCTAAAATTACCTGTCCCTCCTCAGCAGACCTGCCCTGAGGACATGTGTGGTTCCTGACCTGGTATACCCTCTTCAGTCCTGCTCTATTTTTTTTTTTTTTTTTGCGGTACGCGGGCCTCTCACTGCCGTGGCCTCTCCCGTTGCGGA
>NW_006774564.1:2493364-2501819 GCF_000442215.2 Lipotes vexillifer | reverse complement strand
TGGGATCTTCCCGGACCGGGGCACGAACCCACGTCCCCTGCATCGGCAGGCGGACTCTCAACCACTGCGCCACCAGGGAAGCCCCTGCTCTTGTTTTTAATAATAATAACTCTGGTTTTGTTGTATTTTCTTAACTCAAAATAATGTAGGTTCATTGCGAGAAAACTTAAAAGATAGAAATAAGCAAAAAGAAGAAAATCCCCCATAATCCTACTACCCAGAGATAACCCAGTTAACATATGAGGTATCTCCTATACAGTCTTTATTTCTCTACAAATACTTTTTTTTCTTTTATAAGGAAAAAAACTGCTTTTTCAAAAAATATGAGCATCTACTGCATATTTCCCCACGGTACTTAATATTTTTATATGTCATTTAAGTTGTTCAGTCTTATTTTAAAATGACACAAAATGTACATAAAGAGTTACTGTTAAGTGAGTAAAAAGAATAGGATGTTTCTAAAGATTTTTCTCAAGTATCACGGGATAAAAAATATTAAGTCATACTCTTACTATTTCCAGAGCACTCAATTGCTACTGTTCAGGACTTGGCCCACTCTCCTCTTGTCTCTGTTTCCAGGGAAGAAAGTACACCAATGATGTCGCCAAGATCTACTCCATCAATGTCACCAATGTCATGGATGGCGTGGCTTCCTACTGCCGTCCTTGTGCCCTGGAAGCCTCTGACATAGGCTCCTCCTGCACCTCTTGTCCTGCTGGCTACTATATTGATCGGGATTCAGGAATCTGCCGCTCCTGCCCCCCTAACACAATCCTGAAAGCCCACCAGCCTTATGGCGCCCAGGCCTGCATGACCTGCGGTCCAGGAACCAAGAGCAACAAGGTGCCAGCAGTTGGCCGGGCATCCTAGCCTTGGCCCTCTGAATGGGCCACCTCAGAGGGTGCCGGGTCCTGGGTGGGGTTCTTGAGGGGCTGATACCCAAGGACCCCCCCCTAGTATACTCCCAGGTTGGCATCCTAGAGGACACCCATCCAGGCTATGACCATAGATGGAGAGTTCTTAGCTGTAGTGGTTGGTTTTCAGGGTCTGGGCCTCAGTCATGAGCGAGTCTCATCTTCAGGGGATGGGTAAGGGAGATCTGTGACCATCTGGTCCAGAGGGTTATTTGACATCTGTGCAGAGACCTGAAGGGAAGGAGTAGTGGGACTTGTGGCTCAAATTCAGCCTACTTCAGTCCAGCCTGTTATCATGGGAATTTGCCTCCTTTTTGTGGGGAGGGTAACCCACCTTTGCTGGGACATATGGTTAATTGGCATATTGCTGTCTCCTTTCCCAGGGGTTTCTTCTAAAGTGGAGCAGCAGTGCTGTTTCCCCCATGCACTTCCTGAATCTAAGAAAATACTATGACCAAAAGCTCTTAGTTATTCATTAATGCTTTTAAGTGAACTTGAATTTTACTAATCACAACCACATGGACACACATTTGTAAGACATTGTTTACACAGTCTGCAGATGCTGCTCAGTTTGGCTGTGCAATAAGTGCATCAGTTCTGCAGACCCCTGGCAACCTCTTTGGGGCACCCTGGACTTTTGCCACAGATTCCTCCCCCAGGGCTCCCTCTGCTGCTGTGGGAGGGATTGACAGTTGTGTAAGGCCGCTGCTGCCTGGGGACCTTAAAATGAGCAAGAAAGGGGTTTATGGCTCAGTTTCCTACAGAGAGCCTGGGAAAAAGTAACCTGGGGTTCAGTGAGTTTTAAATGGGGGAGGGAGACCAGGCTTGTAGCTTCTCTTCTGCCATCTTGGACACCCTTCATCCAGTTAGCACCTTGTTGTCTTTTGCTTGAAAGTAAGAAGGGCTATCTCGTGTCTTGAGAGAGTTTTATAATCTAGGCATAGGAACAAGGCTACAGAATCTGACCCAACTACCTACTGAAAAATAAGAGATTTGGGTTTGTACATCATATATGTGCTAATAATTGAATGGCAAGATGTACATAAACCACACTAGCCCCTGTTTTGCATCTTTTAATGCCCACTCCTAATCCATACATCCTCTTCTCTCACCCTGCATGGGCTGGACCAGGCTGGGGAGAGTGACTGCCACTCTCCGTGGGGCCTCCTCAAGGCCCTGCCTGCGCAGCCGGCCTGATGGACCCCTTTCCCCTCAGATCCACTCCCTGTGCTACAATGACTGTACCTTCTCAGTCAGCACTCCAACCAGGACTTTTGACTACAACTTCTTGGCTTTGGAAAACACCTTCTCTCTGGCTGGAGGGCCAAGCTTCACTTCCAAAGGGCTGAAATATTTCCACCACTTTACCTTCAGTCTCTGCGGAAACCAGGTAAGCTGTGCAGGTACTGACCATGTGAGAACGGAAAGGGGGCACCAGCGGATCAGAGGCCAGAGGACACGGGAGGTTCAGATCGCAGAGGATTGGGGAGATTCAAAGGTATTTTAATGATTATTATTCTTTCTCCTCTAAAATCAAATCATCTGGATTATAAACATTTAGGAAAACGAACATGCCTAAAATAAGGAGTAGGGAATTCCCTGGCGGTCCAGTGGTTAGGACTCCGTGCTTTCACTGCCAGGGCCCGGGGTTCCATCCCTGGTTGGGGAACTGAAATCCCACAAGCTGTGTGGTGCAGCCGAAAAAATTTTTTTTTATTTTTTAAATTAAAATAAAATAAGGTGTACATTTACTCCTCCCTGACCTTTATTCTCTCAAAATGATTATATAAAAACTATGCACATACATCAACTATACTTCAATTAAAAAAAAAAAAACTATGCAGGAGAAAGATTTTTTTTCCTTAGAAAAGCAGTCTTCAGTAATCATGACACTTGCTTTTCATTTTCTAGAGGCTGAATAAAATAAATTACTCTTTATTTCATCTACATGTATCTTTGCTGACAGTACGTGTTACCATCAGCATTTCAGGCTGCTGCAAATATTTTGGATGCAAAATTCAAAGGCAGAAATGTAAAGGATAATCACACCACCACTGCACTTGACTAAATTACAAACAGGCCAGGATTAGCGGTTGGAAAGTTAATTTCAAATGTTGCAAAATAAAAAGCGTCTTGAGCATTTAGTCTGTGACTGTGTGTGGAAGTTAGGTCTTTATACCACACAGCTTCTACCCATCTTCTGCAGCATGCAAAAAAGTTGATTTGTGTTTATAGAGAGAACATGGCAAGAAATAAACTAATCTGTGAAAGATTAGAGACAGATGTCTCTATCTTGTTTTTAAGAAGTCTTTGAATAAGTTAAAGCCTCAGAAGTGACAGTGATAACTCAGGAATTGTGACTGATTAAAGCAAGCCCCATGCAGCAAAAGTTTCAGTCAGTGAGTTGGGAGAGAGAAGATGGGAATTTGTGGAGTCTGTGAGTTTTCTTTTCTTTGCTCCCTTATTCTTATATAATCTAAAGGTTCCTTTCTGTTCTCATGTTCTTTACCTATTTCTTACAATCTTGAAAATAAACTGACATACCAGATTTAGCAACTTAGCTCTATTTGTAATAAAATTTATCATATTGAAAATCCTACATTCTAAATGCTTGGTCCACTTAAATTTAAAATATTGAACAAATGATCTTATATTAGCAAACATGTTATATATTCATATTTCATAAATTTGAAGAATTATATATTTATTGGCTGTGTTGGGTCTTCATTTCTGTGCAAGGGCTTTCTCTAGTTGCCGCGAGCGGGGGCCACTCTTCATCGCGGTGCATGGGCCTCTCACTGTCGTGGCCTCTCTTGTTGTGGAGCACAGGCTCCAGATGCGCAGGCTCAGTAGCTGTGGCTCACGGGCCCAGTTGCTCCAAGGCATGTGGAATCTTCCCAGACCAGGGCTTGAACCCATGTCCCCTGCATTGGCAGGCAGATTCTCAACCACTGCGCCACCAGGGAGGCCCAAATTTGAAGAATTTTTAAAGGAACAGTATCTCAATATCTCTTCTATTACAAAATCTCAAGGAAGGAGTTTCAATTCCCTCCATCTTCCAGAGTTCTATTCTATACAGTATGGGTTGTTAAAGACTGGAGGAGAAGCAATCTTTCTTCTGTTGATTAATATTTTTTTTTTTTTTTTTTTTTTGTCATTGGTTTTTTGTCTAGTTTGTCAGTTATTGAGAGTGGAGTATTGATCTGTAATTGTCTAGTTCTGTCCAGCGGCCATGGCTCACGGGCCCAGCCGCTCCGCGGCATGCGGGATCTTCCCGGACCGGGGCGTGAACCCGCGTCCCCCTGCATCGGCAGGCGGACTCTCAACCACTGCGCCACCAGGGAAGCCTGATAAATATTTTTAAATGGAATAGGGTCCAGTAGATCCTAAGATGTCCTACCTCAAGGCAGGGAGAGGGCTGGTTATGGGGTCTGTTTTAACCCCCAGGACACTCTGGAAGGTTCTTCCAAAGTAAGTATGGTAGAATCACAGCTCCAAGGAAGACACAGCAAGGGAATGGGCAGCAGGCCAGAGGTCCAGATAAATTTCATGGGATTAGTTACACATTTCAGTATCTACCTAGAAAACTGACTAGGATAAGGAAGGCCCTTAACTGGTGGGCTGGTAGATTAGATCTCCAAATCAGTTGCCACCTTCACAACGCTGCTTATATAGGGCTCCCAGGTGACTCCAAGGAAACAAAAGACTGGGGATCCTTGAACCAGAGTTCCAGAAACTAGGATACCTAGGCCTTATTCTTAACTTTTTTATCTTTTAAAATCTGTCTTGTAATTAGAACTGGGATGAATCGTTCCACTGCAACACACTCTTAGAAGGTTGAAATTTTAGACACGGAAAAACTGTTCCCTGTTCCCTTTTGGGAGTTCTTCTGTGATCACTCATTCCTTCCTACTTCCTCCCCACATCCCCCCTGCCCAGGGTAAGAAAATGTCCGTGTGCACCGACAATGTCACTGACCTCCGGATTCCTGAGGGTGAGTCAGGTTTCTCCAAATCCATCACAGCCTACGTGTGCCAGGCGGTCATCATTCCCCCGGAGGTGACAGGCTACAAGGCCGGAGTGTCCTCGCAGCCTGTTAGCCTCGCAGATCGGCTTATCGGTGAGTAACACAGTCGCTCTTGCCTGTCTGAGCATGTCTGTAAGAGAGAGTGAGCCTACCAGGCTCTGAGGTAAAAGGCCCCAGGTGAGGGGCCCAACCTCCTGACCTCTGTTTCCTATTCCATCCTGGGGTACGAAATGCCCTTGCGGCCACTGACAAACCTTTGGTTCACCCTTTCATGAGCCACTCAAGGATGTGATGAGATGAAGGAAGGTGGGATGTGGACAGGTATTGAAAGAACAGAAGTGGTTGCCAGCTAAATGCTACTAGTGAGGACTAATTAGGAGCTCTAATTTGGCAGGGGTGACAACAGATATGACTCTGGACGGAATCACCTCCCCAGCTGAACTTTTCCACCCGGAGCCCTTGGGAATACCGGACGTGATCTTCTTTTATAGGTGAAAATGAGAGGCCAGGTTAATGCAAGTGAAACCCAGGGCTCCTCCGCAATCTCTGTGGTGTCCCTCCCTCTCTAGCCACCTACTACTTATCAAGCCAGACCACTTCCAAGGTCTAGCAGACCTGCCCAGCAATGAGCACTAAAGGCTGGGATTTCCCCATCCTAGCTTCTTGGGTATTCCTGGGGCAGGTCTGCCCCTGGTGGCAGGGAGGAATACTGGATGACCTGTGGCGGACTACCCTTCCTGCCTAAGGGAGGCTCCAGTGTTGTGCATCTGCTAGCCTTTCCTAGACCAGTGCATTTCCCCTTGACCAGATCTCCCTGACCCCAACACTCTCCTGTGTGTCAGGCCACAGCCCAAGTCCAGACTTCCCCAGTGAGGGAACTGTTCCATGTTGACTTTACTTAGTGGCTCTCCAATGACACAGATGAGTGACTCGTTCCCCCATGGGGGCTGCTTTCTCTGCAGGTCCAATGATGTGACCCAGTCCTGCAGTTCTGGGAGATCAACCACCATCCGCGTCAGATGCAGTCTGCTGAAACCTGCTCCTGGAAGTCTGTCGCTGCCAAGGTAAAGGGATGTAACAAAGTTTCCCTCCCTTGGCCTCATAACGTCCCAAGAACCAAACAAAGAGTACTGCAGAAGAGCAAAAGAGAAAACCATGTGAGATACATTAATGGGTTCTTGGGGACACAGGCATGGCTCCAAACCCTCAGTCTTTAGATGTCAAGAATGGAGCAGAAGGAAGAGTCAAAGCTACCCTCACACTCCCAGACCATTATGGGAGCAGCTGCCTAGCAAAGTGAGGAACTGCTGGGGCTGAGAGCCAGATTCGACTCCCCTCCTCCACTTACCAGCTCTGTTATGGATACAGTTCTTATCTTCTCTAGGCCTCTTCTTCCTTATTTGTAAAATGGGGATAGTAATGAATTCCCTCAGGGGGCTGTTATGAGAATTAAATGAGATAATGAGACTTGAGGACTTCCCCAGATGTGGTTACTTCCTATTATCATTAGGATTAGTAAAGGTTTAGGGAATCCTAGGAACTTCTCTACAGCTGGAAGACCCTATTCTGAGTTTAATAGCTGAGTGCACTAAATTGAGGACTCCTGAACTAATCTGATTACAGTACCCTTCCCCACCCCCACCCCCACCCCCCACCAACCTTCCTTTTTTTCACATAACACTAGCATCTTGAGGGGTACCAGTCTTGAGGAAGATGGTTTGGGAAATGCTGCTCCTAGACAACAACTGATCAGGGAGTTGGGGAGCCAAGCAGCACATTTTGACCCAGCAGCGGTGTCAAAATGTAAGATCACTATTCTTGTTGCAAACGTTACAGTAAAGTACACGGCAGATAGCAGTGACCTGAAGTTCATTCCTGAACCCTGCCCCCCACCTCCACCCTCTGCAGGAAGCTGCATGTGACTTTTGCAAAATGTCACACGTCCATGGGTTGGACAGGAGCTTCTGAGGGGTTAGTTGGGCAGCCATGCTAGAGCTCAGACAGCTTACATTAGTTCTTATCGGATGTCAGCAGAAACAAACGGGCAGAGGGTGGGAGCCCTGGTGAAGGCCGGAAAGGCCTTTTATCATCAGGGAAATCGGAGAGCGATACCTGGGTTAAGGACTAGTTGGAAAGATCCTGATGGAGCTAACAGTTTGGCAAGGAGAGGACAGATCAGGCAAGTTATGAGATGCCAGGACTCCAGCCAGATCCTCCCAGCAGTCCTGCGAGTGTGCGCTCATGTCTCCTTTCTGCTCTGCTAGCACATGCTCCGATGGGACCTGTGATGGCTGTAACTTCCACTTCCTGTGGGAGAGCGTGGCCGCTTGCCCACTCTGCTCGGCTGCTGACTACCACGCTATCGTCAGCAGCTGCATGGCCGGGATCCAGGTAGGTGTCTCTGCTTGGGGACTTCCCAGGAGACAAGGGAATGTGATATCTGAGTTCCTTGTTTTTCTCCCCGATAGAAGACTACTTATGTGTGGCGAGAACCAAAGCTGTGCTCGCGTGGCATCTCCCTGCCTGAGCAGAGAGTCACCATCTGCAAAACGATAGACTTCTGGCTGAAAGTGGGCATCTCTGCAGGCACCTGCACTGCTATCCTGCTCACCGTCTTGACCTGTTACTTTTGGAAAAAGAATCAAAAGTACATGATGTGGTATTTCAGTTTGGGGATGGACAGGATTGGATCATTGAGCTGGGAAGAGAATATCTGAGAGTATAAGTTCAGGGGGCTATTCTCTGGCATTGGCCACAGTCCCTGTGACTCTGGCCAGGGATGTGTTGAGCCACTTATCCAGTGTATGCCTTGGTTATCCTGACTCCTAAACAGGGATGGTATCACATGGCAGTCTGTGAAGGGCTGTTAGATTCTCAAAAGAAAAGCAAAGAGAATTCTTAATTTGTTATTATTAATGATAAAAAATAATGACTTTACAATTCCATTATTTCTATTAAGCTTTGAGATCACAGAAACACCTATACTTGAGGAAAAAGATCCCTGACTTGGGAGTCGGATTCCTTAGCTATATGCCCAGCCCAACACCATTTTGCTATGCTTCAGTTCCATTACCCATGGTATGGGAATATCTCTTTACAGCCCAGCCTTTCCCCCTTTTATTCCACATTTTGGTGTCTTGTCTTTCCCATCCCCTTGTTTCATAGGCTAGAGTACAAATACTCCAAGCTGGTGATGAATGCTACCCTCAAGGACTGTGACCTGCCAGCAGCCGACAGCTGTGCCATCATGGAAGGCGAGGATGTGGAGGATGACCTCATCTTCACCAGCAAGAAGTCACTCTTTGGGAAGATCAGATCATTCACCTCCAAGGTAGGGAAGCTGGCCAGTGCACTGAGGTCCGCCTGGAGGGCTGGAGAAGATACCAGTCCTAGGATACTGAATGACCCCACACTGTTCAGGGACCACTACTCTGTTCCCCATCCTCCATACTATTCTATCCCCCCACCCTGTGAATCCTGGCTTCTGCATTCTGTATTTCAACACCAATACTCT
>NW_006774564.1:2485422-2493206 GCF_000442215.2 Lipotes vexillifer | reverse complement strand
CCTGTTGGAAAATTTTTGCCCCCCCCCCCCCCTCCCTTTTTTTTTTTTTTTTTTTTTTTTTTGTGGAGGGAGGGGAAGAGGTGATCTCTAGGATCAACTTCCGGTAGAAGTGCAGCTCTCCTTTGGCCATTGGAGGGTGTGCTGTCCCACGGATGTCTGGGCCTGGGCCTGGGGCAAGCAGAGAACATTCAGGCAACTCTTCCAGGGCCACTGCCCTCTGCAGTCCCACTCTGCCAGTGCCCACAGCTCACTGCTGCCCTGAACCAGTTCATCCAAACGGGGTGGGGAGGGATGGCGAGGAAAGGAAGGTGGGGAGGTGTTTACTTGGCTGAATCTCATGCCCTTTGTGCTGATCTTCCAGGGTGACTCCCTTGGCCTCCTTAGACCTTGAATTTTTTTTTTTTTAACCAATGGGAGAACAATGTATCCTGGGACGCTTGAGTCTTTCTGGAACTTCTAGAATTCAACACAGATGCAGAGCAAGGGGTTTTAAAGATATTTCTTACCCTCTGACTGGCTGAAGGGAGCAAGAAGAATACAGGATATCTTAGGTCCATGTTTCCACAAAGCCACTGAAAGCAGGAATTTCATGAGGGTTCCTTCTGTCACCTATTTTCCATTTCCCTCCTTTGTTCCCCAAACTTGCCCACGTGCAGCAGCCAGCTCCTGTCACCATCTCTCTTTCAGAGGACTCCTGATGGATTTGACTCGGTACCACTGAAGACATCCTCAGGAGGCCCAGACATGGACCTGTGAGGGGCGCTGCCCTGCCTCACCTGCCTCCTCACCTGGGCGCATCACCTTGCAAGCCTGTGGCAATGTGGGTGCCAGTTTCCTGCAACACCCACTGCTGGAAATCTCTTCGTTGTGGCCTTATCAGAAGAAGTTTGAATTTCAGATCTTTGTTTTTTTATAGAGTACCCAAACCCTCCTTTCTGCTTGCCTCAAACTTGCCAAATATACCCACACTTTGTTTATATATTACTCCCTCGCTTGCATCTTGTTTCCCAAAATGGACCAGCCATTGGAGCCATAGCTTCATCTGCTCATATTTCTTATAGCTCTGGAACAAAAGTATTTCTCTCTTTTTAAGTATAGAAACTCCCTCCCCTGTCCTCTTACTTAAGGGCACAAGCAGCTGGGAGTCTCCCTGATCATATGCCCTCAGCTCATGATCTCTTTAGGAGAGAGGCTGGGTGAGGAGGGTACTGGGCATCCCCTGATGAACCAACTACACGGTTGCCTGGATTCATCTCTCCTGGATAACCAACTCCAACTGGTATAGTGGATAGGCTGAGGGCCAGATGAGTAAGCCCTGGGTAAGAAAGGGCTTGATAAGCACAAAGAGGCAATAAAGGAAGGTTTTATTTTGTTTTTTAAACTGGGTCCTTCATTCCCTTTCCTTGAGTATGCTATAACTATTCTCACTGGAGCCAAAGGAAAATGTTCATTGAGAAAATGGGAAAAGCCCTGATGGATCTATTCTCCCCCCAACCCACTGCGGTTTTGTTTGTTTGTTTGTTTTTTTACCTCCCATCATCTCCCTATGACACTAAAGGGAACCAGGTAAGCCCCAATCCCAGATGTTCTAGCTTTATTCTCTATTTGCTTCTACCCAGAAATGACAAACATTGCCAGTGAGGAAAATTCCTCATCCTTGAGTGCCCCATTCCTAGAGGCTTGGGCCATATTAGGGAACAGGTGTGTCGTATTTTGAAAGAACACAAGGAAGTCAAGATTTTAATGGGGCCCTACTAGAGAGCCAGCCCACAATGGGATGGACCTGAGGTGGCCATGATGTCTGCTTCTAAACTTAATTCATCTGCTCAGCCACAGAATAAACAACCTCAAGGCTGGCCATGAAGGTAAGGCATGGACGTGTAGCCCATGCCCCAGCAGTAAGTAGATCCAGATCAGTCTTCAAGGAGGAAACACTAGGGGAGTTGGACAAGGTGTTCACCAAACCGGGAACCCTTGCACTTTCATGCCCCTGTCCTTCCCTTCTTCCTGTTCTCATTTCCCTTGTGTGCTGAAAAACTAAAAAGACTTCCGGCCCCACCTTCTGGCAGCATCTGTTTTGAAAGGTGAGTAAAGTGAATGTCCTCTGTGCCCCTTTTCTCCACTTTCACAACAAGTATAACTGATGAACTTTAAGTAACTAGAAATGGTAAAACCAGAGCAAGAGTTTAAATTCTCTTTTTCTTTCTACTAATGGCTATTCTCCTTCCCTCACTGTCAGGCTAGAATGACCATCCTTGTTCAAGGGCCCTGTTGCCCATGGTTTGTGCCTGTCTCCTTTCTCAAGTGACCATTTGGTGACCAGATGGTAGGTGAAGAATGGAGACGGCACTTGTAAGTGGTTTGTCTGCCACATGATGGTTTGCTGATGTGATTGGCCACTGCTGCCTTGGCAATGGTCTTATAAAATGGTCAGTGAGAATTGGAACCCTGCTGTAACTTCTGGCCAACAACCGCATCACTGAAGACAGGCAGTCCCTTTGGTTCAATAAATCTAGAAGCTTTTCTTTGGTATCTAAATTCTCCCTCCTCCTGTGGGACTCAGGCTCTCAGAACCTGTGGCCATGCTGGAATTTCTCCCAGTGGATGCAGATAGCCACTTCCAAGCTCCAGCCTGAAGTTTTCTGTAGCCTCAGCAATACCCCAGGCAACTGCCTTTCCACCGAATAAATTTCTTTTGTGACAAAGGCCATGGAAGAGTCTTAGACTATTCTAGAATCACTCAGAAAAAGTACATACCCCACTGACTTCTTTATTCTGACATCATGAATCTGAGTGCCCCTAGAGCAAACTCAAACTCTATTGACTTAGTCATAATATTTTAAGGATCTCCTTTCTACACCCCTTAGCGTACCGACTTCTGCAGATCTTCCCTGCATCCTGCCAGGAACTCCTGAGTTATGCTATCGGGGTCACCTGTTGCTCCCCTAGCAACTTAGACACATGTTAGATATTTTTTAATAGCTCTATTGAAGTGTAATTCAAATACCATACAAGTCACTCATTTAAAATGTACAATTCAATAAATTTTAGTATACTCACAGAATTGTACACCCATTACTACAATCAAATTTAGAATAGACACGTTATTTTATATGGGACAAGCTTTTAGCAAACAAAGGCTATAGCATTTTGCACAAGCTATTGGAGGAGGGAGTGTGGGCTCAGGAGACAAAATACTTAAATCCCATTTGGTTACTTAGAGTCAGAGAACACACATGTAACTCTCATCATGTAGGTGTTACCTGTATTTGGCTGGGAGTACAAATGAAGATTGTGGTGTATTCAAGGACAGGGATTTCTTATGCCAACAAAACTTTTTTATTTTTGGTCTCACTCTACATTAAAGATAAGACTGACTATATTTATACAACAGAGACTTTGTAATGGATTTTTCAGCTTTGTGAAATCAAGTTTTTGTCTCATCAAGACTGGTTGGATTTCCTTTTTACTCTGTATTCCAAGAGTTCGTAGATTGTTAGGGGATGGGTATCGCATGTCACACTTTTTTGTGAAATAAAAACATACCTTTCAGCTGTTTTTCTTGAACATAGGTTGGATGGCTGGATGGGTGAGTGAGAAGTGGTAAATGTCCTTGAAGCTTAAACTGAAGAGAAGGATTCTGGAACCCCAGAGTGACAGAGAAAAGAGCATACTTGGGAGCAATAGGGACCTATGCTAGAAGCCTCTCACCGCCTGCTGAAGAATCAGCCATCAATCAAAGCCTCAGTTTCCACAATAATAAAACACACCTGATGATGCCTTACCTCCCAAGATTGGGTGAGGATCGAAAAGGAGAATACATAAAACACTTGGAATGTCAGTTCCATTCCGTTCCAGTTCAGTTTTCCCTTGGGTGGCACTGAGGCCAGCCACATAACAATGTGCCTACAGAGACAGGTAAAATTAGCTTATTTGGGTATGACATGGATTATTATGGACTAGATGTGGATAAAACCCTAGAGGACATCAAGGACCCACAATTTCCCAGAGCAGCTGGATTTTCCCGCTTCCGTGCTTTCATTCACTCTAGTTGAGGGCACTTAATCCCCTAAAAAGAATTCCCTCAGCTGACTAGTTGTGACCCAAATTTGTTTTGGCTGGGTGGTACCTGGGTTGTACTGGTGGTTAAATATTTTAAATATCACCCCTGCTTATAGGATCAAATCTAAACTCTTAAGAAGGAAAGTAGGAAGCTCACATTACTTTGGCATTTCTGTGTGTCAAGCCTGGACTAAGTTCTTTCATAACACTGCTCACCTGGTTCTCAGAACAGGCCTAGAGGCAGGTACTAGCCCCACTATAATGAGGAAACTGCATCTCCAACAGATTTAGTAATATGGCATACACACTAACCCTAACTGCACATCCTTATACTCTAACCACACTGAAGTTTTTACTGTCCTTCAGTCATAAGCTCTGTCATTCTATTATGTTAATTTGTTATACTTATCAGGTAGCATGAGCATTTTAAAGGAAGATGTCTGTAATCTAACGATAAAACTAATGGAGAAAATTCCTAAGGAAGTTTGGAAAGGTCAGAATTTTAAGGCCATCCTTCCAATTATACTGATGACCTCCTTAAAGTATTAGCTCAGTGGCCCTCCTCCCCTAGGCCTGGGCCCCCTGCAGCCTCAGGAACACCCATCACTGTTTTGAAACTTAGCAAGCAATACACTTTGGCACTGCTTTCACTGACTGAAGCAGACAGCTCCCACCACAGACTTGCCCTCAGAAGATTTCAGGGAAGCCAACCCTTTGAGGACAGTCTTCTTACATGCTTTCTTCAGAGCCTGTAGCTCCCAACACTTCCTTTCCACTGCCTTTTATCTTTTTTTTTTTTTTTTTGCCCGTGCTGTGCTGCATGAGGAATCTTAGTTCCCCTCACTAGGGATTGAACCTGCACCCCCTGCACTGGGAGCACAGAGTCTTGACCACTGGACCGCCAGGGAAGTCCCCCTTTCCACTGGTTTTAAACCTAACATTCTCGGTAAGCGGAACCTAGGGGGTCCAAACCCAGACAAATGCCTTTCCTAAGCCTCCCTATGGGTCTCTACTAGTCAGCTCCAGTACTGTCATTAGCCCTGTCCTACACCTCAGAGTTGGCTTGGCAGAGCCTTGTTGGGGAGTAGGATAGCAATGCCGTATCCTCATGACAGGTGCACAAGCAAGTGGCAGAAGACCAAGGTCTTAGCACAGTTAGCTTTGGGGCATGGTGTGTGGGTCTCTAAACTCTTGGTAAAGTGGAAGGATGGGGAACAGTATGCCTATTCCCAAATCCTTCAAATAAGCTCTTCTTTACTGCTTTCTTTAGAGCCTGTAGCTCCCAACACTTCCTTTCCCCTGCCTTTTTTTTTTTTTTTTTTTTTTTTGGCCGTGCTGTGCTGCATGAGGAATCTTAGTTCCCCTCACTAGGGATTGAACCTGCACCCCCTGCACTGGGAGCACAGAGTCTTGACCACTGGACCGCCAGGGAAGTCCCCCTTTCCACTGGTTTTAAACCTAACATTCTCGGTAAGCGGAACCTAGGGGGTCCAAACCCAGACAAATGCCTTTCCTAAGCCTCCCTATGGGTCTCTACTAGTCAGCTCCAGTACTGTCATTAGCCCTGTCCTACACCTCAGAGTTGGCTTGGCAGAGCCTTGTTGGGGAGTAGGATAGCAATGCCGTATCCTCATGACAGGTGCACAAGCAAGTGGCAGAAGACCAAGGTCTTAGCACAGTTAGCTTTGGGGCATGGTGTGTGGGTCTCTAAACTCTTGGTAAAGTGGAAGGATGGGGAACAGTATGCCTATTCCCAAATCCTTCAAATAAGCTCTTGTTATCAGGGAGATTCTTGGATAACTTCGGCTCCAATCAGCAGCCAGAATATTTCACTGTAAAGGCCTGAACATTATAAAATTAAAATATGATGAAATCTTTGTTCTAGGAATTTTCAAATAGATCCAAGACATGACCTCAATATCTTAAACTGCCTTCAAATCTCCTAAATATTTTCCCCTTGGAAAAGTCTACTCAAGTGTCTCTCTAAAAGATTCTCCAACCCTGTGATCTTAAGGGTTGATAAAGGGACAATTTGGTTCATCCAATAATCAGATTAAGAAAGGTATCCTAACTCTGAGGCAGGAGAGCAGGTATTTTGAACTGAGGTAATCTGGGGACGAAAACATGTAGCCACACTCTTGTCTCAAGATGGAGAAGAGAGCAGAGGTTCAGAGAGAAGGTCCAGTCTTAGGACCCAAGCTTGTAAGGTGGAAACTGGCATCTATAGGAGGTGCCAGCTTCCAAGGCAGTGATTATACTGACAGGCCTTGTCTTAGATATGCCCTTTAACATGAGAAAGAAACAGGCACTCATTTTTCTTCTATGGGGCAATTAGAGCGAAGCGGGCACAGCTGGGGAAAACACACACGAGGAGGCAAAACCCGCTAGCGGGACTGACTTGAACACATCCGGTAAGCCCACGCCCACCCACCCAGTCCTCCTCTGCGCGGCCCCGCCTCCTACGCAGCCGCTTCCGGCCCAGAGTGGAGGGCGGGCTGCACACTCCCGTTGCGCCTGCGCGGGAAGTGGGAAGGGGGGTTGTTCTCGCGCCGGTGCAGTGCGGCAGTCACAGGGCGGCTGCTGTGGGAATAACTTCCCCTCTCAGTGTTGGCCCTGGAGAAGGAACGATGGTGCTGGATCTGGATTTGTTTCGGGTGGATAAAGGAGGGGACCCAGCCCTCATCCGAGAGTCGCAGGAGAAGCGCTTCAAGGACCCGGGACTGGTGGACCAGCTGGTGAAGGCAGACAGCGAGTGGCGACGATGTAAGTACCGGGACGCGCGGAGTATCCCCGGATGCCGACCGCAACTTCGTTTTTTGGACCTCGTTACCGCTCCTGAGGTTCCACCCTTCATAAGATCCCCTCCCAGGTTGCGGTGGCTCCGAAGCTGTCCCTGTCCACCCGGGGGGCCGGACCGACCCACTTTTCTCCTCCGCCCGGGCCCTGCGACCTCCCTTCCTGGCTAGCTGGGTGCGGGTCGCTGCTTCTGAGTCTGGGAAAGGAGCATGGCGCGTTCGCATCAAAAGCTGTCAAGCCTTACGGCCGCAAGGATAGCCGGAAGAAAGCCAGGTGGGAGGTTTGGGGGGTTTCCCCTTTCCAGCACTTATCTTTGGTCGCCTCCTGTCTTCTCATCTTCAGCAAGGCCAGAGTGGTCTCCCTCTATCTTGATAGAATCAAAGGTTCCAACCTGAGTCACATCTGCAGCACAGTAGGTTCACTCCGTCCATATTGGAAGCATTTTGGGACTGTGGAGGCCGCTCCTGGCTAAAAACAGTGATCCCGGAGCTTTTGGGAAGGCCATCCCCCTGTACTGTGGGCAAACTTTTAAGAACCGAGAATAGTCTTACGTAGTAGCTCAGACATGGGCAGAGGGGGTGTGGTGAAGCAAGAAAATTCTTGTAATTATTGAGGCTGTTTAAAGTTTTCCTGGGAAGACATTGGCAGAGTTGGGCTAGATCCTGGAACTGGACCGGGCATCTTTCATGAGGCTAAATAAAACCGTAGAACCCTCTGCCTATCAACCTCTGCCTAGGCTAGCTGGAGTAGTCACTAACTGGCCCGATGCTGTCAAACACGTGATTTTTTGTCTGATGCAATAGGTCTGCCACCCTCTGAGAGACAGGTTTATGACAGCGCACTGCATAGGCAGTCGCTGTCCAAAAGCGTGGATTTCTATTAGGAAAGTTGATTTTCCTAAATATGTAAGTATCATCCGTGTAGGG
>NW_006774564.1:2455598-2484299 GCF_000442215.2 Lipotes vexillifer | reverse complement strand
TTTTTTTTTTTTTTTTTTTTGCGATACGCGGACCTCTCACTGTTGTGGCCTCTCCCGCACAGGCTCCGGATGCGCAGGCCCAGCGGCCATGGCTCACGGGCCTAGCTGCTCTACAGCATGTGGGATCTTCCCGGACCGGGGCACGAACCCGCGTCCCCTGCATCGGCAGGCGGACTCCCAACCACTGAGCCACCAGGGAAGCCCTGTTACTTCCTCTTAACCCTATTGCACATGCCTTAAACCAGGCCCTTATCATTGGAAAAACTTTCTAAGTGCTTCCTTTGACCCCAGTCTCAGCTAGTCCAGGGCCACACCTAGGACATATGATCCATATACTATCTTATATATTTCTGCTGTGGCATTTATATTATTTTTATATACAACCCTTTAAAATTTATTGAGATGTAATGTATTCAGTAAGTTCAGTAAAGTGCACAAATCTTAATGTGCAGCTTGATGAATTTTACAAAGCCATACACCCATGTGACCACCATTCAGATCAAGATCTAAGACATTTGCAGTTCTCTGGGGAGGCTCCCTCATGCCCCTTCACTGTCACTTCCCTCCAAAAAAACAGTATTTTGTCCTCTATCACCATAAATGACTTTTGCCTGATTTTGAACTTCATATAAATGGACTTACATAGTATATAATTTTGCATGAGACTTCTTTGTCTCAAAATTATGTCTGTAAGATTATTCCATGTTATTATGTGTAGCAGTGGTTGGTTCTTTTTCATTGCTGTGTAGTACTCCATATATGTAACCGTACCAACCAATTTCATTGATGGACTTTCAGATTGTTACCACTTTAAGGGTACTATGAATAATGTGCTAGGAACATTGTGTCTTTTGGTGGACGTAAGCACTCATTTCTTTTGGGTATGTACCTAAGGGTGGAATTGCTAGGTCACAGAGTAGGCACATGTTTAGGTTTAGTAGATATTACCTAATAGTTTTCCAAAGTGGTTGTAATAATTGATACTCCCATCAATAATATATAAGAGCTCCATTTGTTTTACAACCTTGCCCTTGATATTGGCAGTCCTTTTAATTTTAGCCACTTATTCACACTGATTCCAGAGATGGAGAGCAGATTAGTGGTTGCCAAGGGTTAGACGGGGCAGGGGAAAGGTAATGGACTACAGAGGGATGATAGCAAAAGGAATCTCTATGGAGATGGAACAGTTCCGTATCTTGAGTGTAGCAGTGGTTACACAGATCTACACATGAGATATCACACAGAACTACAGGCACACGCAAATGAGTACATGTAAAACCACTCATCTGTTCTCCATCTCTGTAATCAGTATGAATAAGTGAATGAGAAAGTAGTTATATAGTTTGTGCTGAAGTTTAGTTTAAATTTAGTTAAAGCTTGGCAAAACTTTAAGGAATAGCCATGTCTAGGTGCTGTCTCATCTCTAGTCATCATTTTACCTGTCCAAAGCTTAATTTTTACCATATTGTTGCTAAAGCTTAGATTCAGGAGGCCCAACTTTTGCAAATCAAGGTTAGACTGATGAATCACAATACCAAGATGTTAATTTGGGCCAGAATACCTATGCAGGCTGATTAGTGCACTGTCTTCCCCCAAAGACTCCAAAGTGTAAGAAATTGAAGTCTTCTGAAGGCTGCCAGATGAGCGTTGTATCAAAGCAAAGGAAATAACATTAACCATTTCTAGCATAGAGAAGTAGCAACCAAGTTCATGGGAATAGAAACTTGACTGCCTTTTTTTAGATCCTGGTGCATACCACATAGTTTCTTTAAGTGAATTTTAAGATAATTGAACAGGTTAGAGTTACATGAGTATTTTCCAGTTTTCTCAGATGTGTTACTCTGTCTACAGTGGTATCGTCCAGGTTATGATACTTTTTAATTTCAGCCCCAGAATGGCCTTTTCATTGTCACCAAATGCTGGGGAATTACACAGCTTTGTGAGGCAGATCCTTTAGCTCTGCCTGCATTTTGGCCTTGGGCTGAGATCAGTCCTAAGGAGCCAAGATTAGGAATGAGGTATCTTAATTATGTGCCTATCTTTGGGTATATTGGGTTCTTTATTCTTCAGGCAGATTTCAGGCAGACAACTTGAACAAGCTGAAGAACGTATGCAGCAAGACAATTGGAGAGAAAATGAAGGTAAGAGAACTGATTAATACCCTTGAGAGCTTGAGCAGAGGTATTTAATCTTATTCTTAGTTAATTCATAATTTCTAACGTAGTGTTTAATTCCATGAGCTACTCGATTTCTTACCAGAGGGGGAAAGTTATTTTAAAAAGAAAGGGAGGAAGGCAGGGAGGGAACTAAGAGGTATTTTCAAGGATCAGTGAGTCCATCTTCTGTCTGCAGGTATGTTTTAGTCCGTTCTTGCTGCTGTAACAGAATACTGTAGACTGGGTGGCTTATAAACAGCAGAAATTTATCTCTCACAGTTCTGCAAGCTGGGAAGTCCAAGATCAAGGCACCAGCAGATTGGTGAGGGCCTGCTTCCTGGTTAATAGATAGTCTTCTTGCTGTGTCCTCATGGCAGAAGGAGCAGGGAGCTCTCTGGTGTCTCTTTCATAAGGGCACTAATTACATACATGAGGGTTCTGCCCTCCTGACCTAATCACCTCTGAAAGACTCCACCTCCAAATACTATCACGTTGGGGATTAGGTTTCAACATATGAATTTTGGGGGACACAGACGTTCAGTCTGTTGTAAGATAAGATTCTTGCCATACAAGTCATTCATTGTCTGTTCTGTTCTTAATAATATGAATTCCACCAGTAATCCTTTCCAGTTATTTCTTGAGCTCAACCTACAGTGCCAGAGAGGTTTTCCTGTTGTAGATTTCAGATTCTTTATCCCAGTGTAGTCGTGCTCTTTATTTAAAAGAGCACAGATGTTGAGTCCAAATCCTAGACTCTTGGTTATGTGACTTCAGGCAAGTTAACTTCTGAGCCTCAGTTTTCTTGTCTGTGAAATGACAGTTCTAACACTAACCTTTAGAATACAATTGTGAGAACTGAAAATTTCTAATATAGAAAACCTGGCACAGTGCCTGGAACATTGTAGTTATTTAGCAATTGAGAGTAACAGTGAATGGCAAGTAGTACTGGCCTTCATCCAGTATATCCTTCCTGTCCTTGAAGAATGCTAAGTTTCAGCTCAGCTTTACTTTGGTAACCAGATTAGTTTTTTTTCGGGGTGGGGGGGGTGGTGTTTTTTTTTTCTGCAGTACGTGGGCCTCTCACTGTTGTGGTCTCTCCCTTTGTGGAGCACAGGCTCCAGACGCACAGGCTCAGTGGCCGTGGCTCATGGGCCCAGCCGCTCCGCGGCATGTGGGATCTTCCCGGACTGGGGCACAAACCCACGTCCCCTGCATCGGCAGACGGACTCTCAACCACTGCGCCACCAGGGAAGCCCACCAGATTGGTTTTTAATCTTTCTTCAAAAATACCCTCTTAGCCTCTTAATCATTTTTTTTAAAAAACATGCTAATGCACCCTACAGTCTGTCTCATTTTTAAGTTGTAAACCTCTAAAATAAACCAAAAAATTATGAAATTTAGGAACCTGAACCTGGAAAGACCTTAACA
Source organism: Lipotes vexillifer (assembly GCF_000442215.2). Taxonomy (NCBI): domain Eukaryota; kingdom Metazoa; phylum Chordata; class Mammalia; order Artiodactyla; family Lipotidae; genus Lipotes; species Lipotes vexillifer. The sequence continues at coordinate 2,480,715 of NW_006774564.1, read as the reverse complement.
AAAAGATTCCCTTGGGGGCTTCCAATATCAATATCATTGATATTGATGATAATCATACAGTTTTCTTCCTGTGGAACTCTTGACACAAAGTCAGGTACACGTCAGCAACCCCATAATTATGTTAATTTCCATGTATACTTCTGCCTGCGTGTTCTTTGGGGCATGTGTACGGAGAGTGCCAGCCAAGTATTTTTCTTAGCAAGAAGATGGGAGTATTTTCATTTGCGTTAACGTTCTTAGATTCCCTTGACTGCTGGCCCTGCAAGGAGTGTTCTCTCTTGCTATCCATTGAGATAGTACTAGCAGTGCTTTAATTTGTATAGCAGTTGAAAGCATTCAAAACCCTTTCATATACGTCTCATTTTGGTTTTGATCTTTGCTGTAAACGTGGAGTGTAGGTAGTACATTTGTTAACCCTATTAAAAAGGTAGGGTAAAGAGGCCTAGGAAATTAAGGGGCTTGCCCAAAATGGTGCCATAAGTTAGTTGCAGAGTCAGAACTTGAACTCAGAACTTGAATTTGCTGCCCTGAGGGATTATCAGAGAGGAAGAGGGCCTCAGCTATCTTGGCTACCAAATGGAATATCTTGAGATTTAGGCCATTTTTTTTCTACCTCAGTAGTCTATGCCTGTTCTTATCAAGACTCATTCTGATATTGTCGGATTTTCCCAGCTTTTAAAGATGATTTTCCTTGAATCACTGTCTTCTCCCTTGCTCTGGACAATGATTAGAAATGATGATTTGGCAGAATATCATAAAGAAGGGTGAGGAGAGAAACTGGAATGGGAAAAAATCTAGTCCTGGGTATACCCTTGCTTTTCTGCCAAGTTGCATTGATTGCTCTAAACGTGGCTTTTTTCCTCAAAAATTGTGTTTCTTTGGCTTCCTAATATTCCTCATCCCATCCATTTTTCCTCTTAGCCACAGGCCTAAGGGCTGGGTTTGTTCTTAGTAGGTAGATGGGGATTCACAAATTGACACACAGGTGTCTGCCCAGCACTGGCTCCTGACCAGCACTGAGTGTTTTCATACATTCTTGGGGTCATAACATTCTATTTCCATGTCAGACATTTTCCTTCTCAAGTTCCCGATGGTGTCAACCCTCTGACCTGGATTGGTTAATCAGTCTGTCCAGGATCAGAAAGCTAGAAAGTGTCAGGACAGGGACTTGGAACGTTAACTTCTTGCTTCCAGTTCACTAATTTTTCTCCCATGCGTTGCATCTTTTAGAGACTAAGTTATGTAGAAAGTTCTGTAATTAGTTTATATGATATGTTAGTTTGGTGTACACTTATAAAACGATGTCAGAAATTTTCCTTTATAATTAGTTATGTTTTTGTTGTTGTTTGTTTGTTTTTCTTTCCCATAGAAAAAAGAGCCAATGGGAAATGATGAGTCCATTCCGGAAGATGTATTAAATCTCGATGACCTCACTGCAGACACTTTAACTGTAAGTTATTGTCCTTTTCCAGTTTGGGATTTCTGTTCTTTTAGCTTTGTTCCTAGACAAGCAAGTCCTGACACTCTGCTCCACACAGCACTGTGGCATCCTTGAATTTCTGCAGCTGGGACATGTCCCCATCTCCTCTTGTTAATCTCAGTACTTGAGTATTAGACAGCAGAGATGGAGACAGGTGGAATGGAAAAGTCAAGAGTAGGAAGAAGAGAAAAAAGGAACTGAACTATGTTTGGTTTAATAACTATTTCCACAGAGTCAGTAATTTTTCAATTTTTTGTAATTCAGTAAATATTCACTACAGTGGGCCTAGAGCAGGAATTTTCAAGTTTTTTAGTCACTGAACCCTTTCTTACAACCTGCAACACAGGGACTTCCCTGGCGGTCCAGTGGTTAAGACTTTGTCTTCCAGTGCAGGGGGTGAGGGTTCGATCCCTGGTCGGGGAGCTAAGATCCCACATGCCTCACAGGCAAAAAACTGAAAAAGCATAAAACAGAAGGAATATTGTAACAAATTCAATAAAGACTTTAAAAATGGTCCACATCAAAAAAATCTTTAAAAACAAACAAACAAAAAAAAACCCCTGCAACAATAGCAAGAACATAAACCCAAAAAAGCAGAGTTGCTGTGCTTGAAGGGCAAGGTTGGGGTTCTATTCCTGCCCTGCCCTACCTGCTAAGGGTCCCCCCTGGAAATCAGAGTACAGTTTGAAACACCTGCAATAAGGAATACAAAATGAGCTTAAGACAAGGTCTCTTGCTCCTAATAAATTTATAATCTTCCTAGAGAACAGTTAAATATAGGGTATAATAGCATGCTGAATTGGTTTAATCAGGAATATCAGAAAGTGCAAGTTAAGCTATGGTATTAACACTCCTGAGATATACAGGAACAAGAGGAGTGGCCAGAATTTATCCATCTCTGCCTTAGGCACCCTGAAAGAAAATGCCAACGGATTTGTCGGGCAAAACTGTATATATCCCTGTGTGAAATAAATCTCAGTTCTTTGAAAGCCTCCAGTGTCAATTTTTAAAATGCTATCACAAGAGTTATCATTAGAGCCCAACAAGGTTGGGGCAACAATCTTTTTCCTACTCTGCCCTTGACTCGCTGTGGCCTTGGACGGGCTTGGCCTTGTTCATCCACAGAACCTGAAAGTCTCACAAATCAAAAAAGTCCGACTCCTCATCGACGAAGCCATCCTGAAGTGTGATGCAGAGCGGATAAAGCTGGAAGCAGAGCGATTTGAGAACCTTCGCGAGATTGGTAACCTTCTGCACCCCTCTGTGCCCATCAGCAATGATGAGGTAGGCGTCGGTGCCACAGTAAGCGGCTGCCTTGCGTCACCCCTCTCCTTTGGGAAGGGGGCGGAGTGGGAGGAGGACAGTGAAAGTCTGGCACGCTCTGTATAACAGAAGCAGGCTCTTTGTGTATTCGCTCTGCCCACCAATTGAGAATTGAAAGAGTCAGATCCCTGCCTGATTGGGAAGTAGCAGAGACAGCAGGTAGGTGGAGACTCCTGGCACGGAAATCTCTTCTAAATCAGGCTGCTGTCCTCCATTGCGTGTTGCCCGTGGTAGCAGCTCGTCTCGTGGGAGGGATCTGCAAGATCAGCCTCACCCCTCACCCACACCCTGCTGAGAAGCTGCAGGTTGAAGGGAAATCTGCATGATAAAAGTTTCCTGCCGAGTGGGAGCTTCCCCAGCACAAAGCTGCTCTGAGCCCAGCCTTTGTTCCCTGACACCCCAGCCGTGGCAGGGCCCATCTGTGCCTCTTTCATTCATTCCCTGGTGAACGGACATTAAACTCACGGAGGGCTGGGGTGGCAGACTCAAGAGGTCAGGGCCCTGAGCCCGCCCTTGTGTGGCCCTGGACCAATGAGAGCCTGGAAAAAAAAAATCTGCATTCCCCTCCGTACCCCAGGCAGTGCAGATTGTCCAGGGAAGGGTTTTCCCTGTATAGGATTTTCAAAGAGTCATTTAAAAGGGTATAAAAACGAGAGAATACTACGGATCTTTTGGAAAATCATGATTTCAGTTCCATGGCTAGAATTGCCTCTAGGACTTTATAAATTATTATTTCTCTATTGAGTGCAGATTCTCTAGCAAATTCCCTTCTCTAGTCTCTGTACACAAGGGCCAAAACCTAGTGTTTGAGTTAAGCAGTGACTTCACAAAGCTCTAGGTCGTTCTTGGAATAGGGTTCGGAAAGATGGATGTTGTAGAATTCAGAGCTCATGCATCTTTGTCTCCTGGTCTTGTTTGCTTAGGATGCCGACAACAAAGTAGAGAGGATTTGGGGTGATTGTACCGTCAGGAAGAAGTACTCTCACGTGGACCTGGTGGTGATGGTAGATGGCTTTGAAGGCGAAAAGGGGGCTGTGGTGGCTGGGAGTCGAGGGTACTTCCTGAAGGTAAGAGTCGGCAGCCAGTGAGGTTGGTTATAAAGAAAGAACTGAAAAAAAAGTGCAGAAAACATAACCCACTTTAAGAGACCCACAAATCCGCCTTTCTACTACAAACTTACTGGCAATTAGATGCAATTCTCTTTCTAAGGCAGGAGAGTGCTTATCAGGATTCCCTAGAACAAAAGCCACTGAGTGATCCTCCATAATGAATATGTTTTGCTGACTGAATTAGAACAGTCTGTGCCTTTAAGGAGCTCCGTATAATTGGACAGTCAGACAAGTAACAAAGAGTCAAAAACCCTCTGTGATAAGTGCTCTGGTGTGAGTAGCCCAGGGTGTTATAGGAATGGGTAGGTGGAGGCAACACACCCACATTAGCTGGGCAGAGGGCAGATGCGCTCAGGAAAGCCTTCCAGAAGGATGTGGTAAAGTAATTTTGGAAATACTGTCCATATTGGTATGTTCTACGTATACAAATAAGTCCAGTGTTTTAAGAATTAGCACAGGAAGACTCTCCCGTGCACCCTGGGTGAACAATCCTTTTCCCTTGATTGGTATCTTAAAGGGAATGCTCTTCAGATGATGTGCTGTGCATGGCTGTTAAGAAAGAGTCTCTTGAGTCAGTTGTTGGATCCATGGTCTTTGTGGCCTCCTGTGTGCCCCCAGTTGCCTCTGGGGGTACATGCTAGCAGATGAACGTGATGGCAGCAGAACCCACTCACACAGTGCTGTGTCTGCTCCTTTAGGGGGTCCTGGTGTTCCTGGAACAGGCACTCATCCAGTATGCTCTTCGCACATTGGGAAGTCGAGGCTACACTCCCATTTATACCCCCTTCTTCATGAGGAAGGAGGTCATGCAGGAGGTGGCACAGCTCAGCCAGTTTGATGAAGAACTTTATAAGGTGAGTAGCCTGAGGCAGTGTGGCAGAATGACTCCTTAAGGTATAAAGTTTAACTTCAAAGACACAGCAATGCTGTCCAGCAGAACTTCCTGCGATGATGAAATGTTCTATATTGTGGCTATTGAGCACTTAAAATGCGGCTAGTGCAACTGAGGAAGTAAAATTTTAATCTTTATGAATTTTAATTTAAATGGTCACATGTGGCTGGTGGCTACCATTTGGACAGTGCAGACATAGAGCCTATTTTATCTTTCCCCAGATAGTTTATGTGATCAATCTAAATTGAGCATGCTTTAGCACCATGAGCTTAGAAAAGAAGCTCATATATTATTATTAAGCTTGGACAAAAGGAAATTGTGAAGTGGCTGATCTTCCCGTGTCCTCCCACTCCTGACCCCAGACTGGAAGCTTCCACAGGGGGAGACATACTTTCCTTTGGATGGCTGTGGCTTCCAGTTTGTGGCTCTTTCTCAACCATGAACCATCTCAGGGAGAGCCAGTGGATTTGAGTTGAGGTGCAGAAGGTCATTCTGAATCAACCAGCTTTAACATCAGCTGTAGCTCCCCCTACCTGAAGTCTACGCCCAACACTCAGAATTTCTAGTGTCTCTGCTAACGGCTGCCCATCGCAGCTGAGTCCACTTCTCACCTGTCCCCCTCCTTCAACCCTGTTCCAGGGCAGGGGGGAACGACTTTGTTCTTATTGGCTGTTTCCTCCCAAAACCCATGTAGCGAGTAGTTAGACAACTGCTCCTGGCCTCATCTGATTTATCTTATGTAGAGAGGTGAGTTTAATAGTCAGAACCTTCTTCCCACTAGGTCCTGTTGGTGAGTTCAAAGGTATGTTTTAATTCAAGATGCAGTGGGAAACAAAATGCTCTCTCCAAACCCTGAGCATTGGTACAACCTTGGGGTCCTCCTCTTCTTCCTTTTAATGAGAGGAACATGTGCATTATCAGATGAGACCTGTTTTTATCTTTTCCCTTTCTTTCTCATCTCAACTCCCAAGATTGGCTGGATAATCACTGACAGAACTTTAGAAGGATGCCCTGCAGGTAACACCAGGGAGAAGCTTATATGGAGGATTATGAAAAATATTAGGTAGCAGGTGCTCTGCACGTTCGCAGCATTCTCCATCTCTTATCCAGGTGCTTCTTGGAGCCATAGGCAGGGAGAATCACAGGTCTCCATAGTGAGGAATTTTTGCTGGCACTTTTTGCCTAATAACCTCAGTTTATTAATTCTCTAGAGCAGTGCTGTCCAACTGAACTTTCGGCAATAGTGGAATGTTTGTATCTGTCCTATCCAGTGTGGCAGCCACCAGCCACATGTGGCTGTTGAAATGTGGCTCATGCAAGCCAAGGAATTAAATTTTAATTGAATTTAAATAGCCATGTATGGCTAGTGGCTATACCATATTAGACCGCAAGCTCTATTGTTTTTACATTGTATGTAAATAGCCTCACGCGGGGCTAAATTCCCACTGTTAGGTAGCAAGGTAGTTTTCCACATTTCCAAACAGTGGCCTAGAGGAAGTTTCCTCCCCTCTTTTTTTTTTTTTTTTTAGTTAAAGTAATACCACATGACAGAAAATTTGGAATTAGTGGGGGGAAATCATCTTCTTTCCCATTACCTACTACAATTGTCATTTTTAATATTCTTGTGGGAGCTTTTTTTATACATGTATCATTTTCTCATACTTCTAATCACAATATATATAGATTGCCTTTTTACTTCACATTATATCAGAAGCATTTTTCAGTGTTACTACATGGTGTTCATAACCATCATTTATTAGTGGTTACATAATATTACATGGCATGGATATAGACTACCCAGCTCTTCCCCTGTTGAATATTTAGGGGGCTCCCTTTTTTTTGCCATCAGTAAGTAATGTTACAATGAACTTTGTCCTGTCTATAGTTTTTTTTTTTCTTTTCCATTACTTTCTTCAGCTGAATACTGAAGTGATTCTTCAAGGATTACAACCCTAGATCAACCCATAAGCACCAAGAGAGCAGAGACTGTCTCCTTTTGCCCCGCGTTGGCAAAAAGGACTTGGCTCTTACTAAATGCCTCACAAACATTTGTCAAGTGGATTAATTTATACTGCTACCAGCTCAGGTTTTATTGCACGCCTGCCATCACTGGCCACTATACATCATTTATCAGTATTTCATTTATTAGATAAAGTAAAAATAGTATCAGAGGGAATTCCCTGGCGGTCCAGTGGTTAGGGCTTCACGCTTCTACTGCAGGGGGCCTGGGTGCTAGTCAGGGAACTGAGATCCCACAAGCTGCATGGTGAAGCCAAGGGGAAAAAAAATAGTATCAGAATATTTCATCTTCTTTTAATTTGCATTTCTTTGATCCCTAGTAGGGATCCCATTTTGGACTGACCCATTCCCTCCCATGTCTTTTTAGCATCTCCTGCTCACTCCTGGGCAGGGATTGAAGAAAATTTGTCCTCCCATCACTCAGATCTTCTCTGTGTGATTTGTGTGATCTCTGTGATTTCTTGCTTGAGCTGAGGTCCTACTCCCTCACTCTTAACTAGTAAATATTACCTTCCTCTGACAGGTGATTGGCAAAGGCACTGAAAAGTCTGATGACAGCACCTATGAGGAAAAATATCTGATTGCCACCTCCGAACAGCCCATTGCTGCTCTCCACCGGGACGAGTGGCTTCGGCCAGAGGATTTGCCAATCAAGTATGCCGGCCTGTCCACCTGCTTTCGCCAGGAGGTGGGCTCACACGGTCGTGACACCCGTGGCATCTTTCGAGTCCATCAGTTTGAGAAGGTGAGTAGGCAGATCAGGGTGAGGGATGGGACCCTTCTATCTCTCCAGGGCTGTTATAGAAGAGATAGAATCTGTGTTGCTCAGGCCCACCCCAGCTCCAGTCTTTCCTCTCGTTGCCTCCATCTGGGTTTCTAGGGAAGAGCCTGAGAAGCACATGGTGGAGTGGCTAGAGCATGGACTCTGGAACCAGGCTGCCTGAGTCCTAAGGCCAACTCTACCGCTTACTGCTGTGTAACCTTGAATAATTTGCTTAACCTCTCTGTGCTGTTTCCTCCTCTGTCAAAGGAAAATGATAGTAGTACCTACCCCATTAGGCTACTGTGAGGATTAAACCAGTTACCATGTGGAAGGTAGTTAGAACGGAACCTAGGTGTAAGACAGGAATAAAGACACAGACCTATTAGAGAACGGACTTGAGGATATGGGGAGGGGGAAGGGTGAGCTGTGACAAAGCGAGAGAGAGGCATGAACATACATACACTACCAAATGTAAGGTAGATAGCTAGTGGGAAGCAGCTGTGTAGCACAGAGAGATCAGCTCGGTGCTTTGTGAGCCTGGAGGGGTGGGATAGGGAGGGTGGGAGGGAGACGCAAGAGGGAAGAGATATGGGAACATATGTATATGTATAACTGATTCACTTTGTTATAAAGCAGAAACTAACACACCATTGTAAAGCAATTATACCCCAATAAAGATGTTAAAAAAAAAAAAGTACTTAGAACAGTAGCCGCACGTTATGTGGGGCACTCTCTACAGAAGCATTCGTTCTTGCTGCAGCCCCAGCCAGTCCAGTTCAGCCCCGATCTCACCAGGGCCCCAGCCCCGCCTGACTCTCAGTGGAATAGGAATAGGTCTTCATTGCTAGGATAATTCCCACTTCAGCCTTCAGTTTATTCACCCCGTCCCCTTGTCACTGTGCCCTTGGGTCCCTCTTTGCAGATTGAACAGTTTGTCTACTCATCGCCACATGACAACAAGTCCTGGGAGATGTTTGAGGAGATGATCACTACCGCTGAGGAGTTCTACCAGTCTCTGGGGATCCCTTACCATATCGTGAATATTGTCTCAGGTTATCGGCCTCCCTCTCCTGCATCCCACAAACACCACCCTGACCAGTTGAACTGCCACACAAAGAAATAGCTTACAATCCAATTAATTGCCCACATTAATTAAAATATCACACTCTTTTCCCTTGGGAGTTCTTGGTGATAAGAATATCTGGGCGTGATTTCCCTCCTGGGGATAACATGTGAACTAAAGAATTCTTTGGGTTTGCTAAAGGTTAGCCTTCTGAAATACCATCCCTCCTTCATGAATTCTAGGGGTTTTTCCTTACAGGTTCTTTGAATCACGCTGCCAGTAAGAAGCTTGACCTGGAGGCCTGGTTTCCGGGCTCAGGAGCCTTCCGTGAGTTAGTCTCCTGTTCTAACTGCACAGACTATCAGGCTCGCCGGCTCCGAATCCGATACGGGCAAACCAAGAAGATGATGGACAAGGTAGATGGCCCCTGGGGAGGCAGGAAGCAGGGCCTTCAGCTCAGAGTAGGTCCATCTTATTTCTCAGCGCTTGGAGGACATTGTTTCCCAGCGTCATGGGAAAATCTGAGCTTCTCAGTCTAGACCAAAAAGGGAATCTGAAAATGACTTCACTGAATCAGGACTGAGTCCTTTTAGATAGAAACCTGAATCTAGCTCTATTCTACAAGGTAATTCTAGCTTTTCTCTTCTTGGCTTTGTTTTCCATAACTCCAGATAAAGAGTAATCCCCATTTGTCTACACAGAACAAGTTGGAGGCAGAGTCTTCCCTCTTCTTACCCAAGAAGGTCTGGGTTGTAAGCTTATCTCTTCAAACCCAATTTCCAGGCCCTAATCTTTTCCAGGTCAGGGACTTGAAAGGGGTTAAAAGGAGAGGCCATTGAGTAGTCTCTTCCCTCCCTCAAAGGGCCCAACTCTGCTCAAAATACTGGGACCTACCACTTGTCACTCATGGAGACGTGAGGAATCTTCCTGGAGTTATCTAATAAGCCATAAGTTATCTAATAAGCCAAGCAGAATTCACAGGTTTAGAGATCATTAATGGGTAGAACCTGTGTTTTATTTGATTTTAGATTTGGATTTGTATAGTTGCAGTTGGGGGAGTCTGGCTGAGTGGATGGTTCCTGGTCATCAGTAAGCCCAGCTAGGGGTTGAGTGTAACCGCTCCCTCTGGGGACCCTCTCCTCGCAGGTGGAGTTTGTCCACATGCTCAATGCCACTATGTGCGCCACAACTCGCACCATCTGTGCCATCCTAGAGAACTACCAGACAGAGAAGGGCATCCTCGTGCCTGAGAAATTGAAGGAATTCATGCCACCAGGTGAGGCTCCCAGCCCAGCCCATCTTCCTCCTCCTGTCTGTCTTCCTGCTCTTCTAAATAGTAAGCCCCTTTCAGAATGCACCAAGTTTTCTTGTTTGTACACGGCCCCCAAAACTCTGCCTGTCCTCTGGTGCTGGGCATTGCAAGGGGCAAGGTTAAAAAGTAGCCAGTGCCGGTATGAGCTTCTATTTAAATGCGGCTAAAATTCAGGCTGGGAAAAAAAGGAATAAATGAAAGCAGTGCCTGCCTTTGTCTTGTGTAACTTTCCCCAGAGGTCCCTGGGCTTTGACTCTTGAGGAATGATGGGTTGTTTGGTTGGCTTTTCCCTTTCAGGTCTCCAGGAACTGATCCCCTTTGTGAAGCCCGCACCCATTGACCAGGAGCCATCGAAGAAGCAGAAGAAGCAGCATGAGGGCAGCAAAAAGAAAGGGGCAGCGCGAGATGTTGCCCTGGAAAGCCAGCTGCAGAATATGGAGGTCACTGATTCCTGAACATTCCTTTCTCCCACTTTACCAGGCTTCCATTTCAATTAGCTGCAATCTCAGAGCCTGCCCACAGGCAGGGAAGCCAAGCACGCACCCATCGCCCACCCCGTGTGACTGCATTGCCGAAGGGGGAACCATCTGCCCTGTACAATGCAGTGTTCCTCTTTTCTCGCTTGGGCATAGGATCTAATCACCAATGACTGATGAAACCATGTAATAAAGCACCTCTGAGGGAGGCCAGGACTCTTTCTCAGTCTTCTGCCCAGGGCTTGAACCCTGTCTCTGACAGTTCTCCCTGGAACCGTATTCACTTCTCTTTTCCTGCTGTATCAGGCAGGTTGTTCCATTTAGCAGAGAGCCTTTGAGAACGTAGGTGAAGGCAGGGGTAGATTTAGTAAAGGCTCAAGGGGAAAGTGAAAACTGAGACTTAGACACACAGGCTCGCAGGGCAAGGGCAGGATCCTCCTTTGTAAATTTGCTCCTGCTTTGTTAAAGCAGTTAGGTAGGACCAGCTTAGAGACCTGAGTTGATATAAAAAGCTTCATAGCGGGACTTCCCTGGCGGTCCAGTGGTTAAGAGTCTGCATTTCCACTGCAGGGGGCGCAATTGCGATCCCTGGTAGGGCAACTAAGATCCCACATGCTGCACAGCGTGGCCAAAACAATAAAAGCTTCATAGCACTTCTGTTCCCTAGGAAAGGCTCCATGGAGAGGGAAGGAGGTGGTGAGACATCAGGGTAGATGAGACTACATTTAATCCAGAAAAGCCCCTAGATTCAAGAGCATGGGGCAGGGCCTTATTCACAGCTGCTTCTCTCTTTCCAGTCATCCCCAAATGGGAGACCAACTGCCTGGCAGCTTGTTGCTCACCTCCAGAGGATCGATATAGCCCACAGGGCAGGGGGCTAGTGGGAACAAGGTTTTAGTCCTTTCTCTGGAGCTTCCACTGTTGCCCCAATAGCCAGTTCACCCTTTCTCTGGGGAGGATGATGTTTAGGCTCTTTATTTACCTGCTGCCTTTCATCTGCAATCTACAGACACTTTAATAACACCAACTGTTAGTTTAGTGCTTCTCCCCCAGGAGTCTAAAATACTTCCTATAGATGATCTCTTTTATCTTTGTGACAGTCTCAGACAGGAGGGTGGGGCCATGATTACACCTCTTCCATCATAAGGAAGAGAGTACAAGGTGGGTAAGGGAGATGAGAAAGCACGGCCGGGTGGAAGCCAGGAGTCCTGACTCCTCAGCAGGGCTTGATGCTCGCTGTGTTTCTTTGGAAGGATGAGAACAGGACTCTGAACTGGCCTGTAACTTAGGAGCTTGATTTCGTCTTCCTTAGTCCCTAAGCAGCAACCTCCCCAGGCCCGCTGGAGCTTGCTTAGCACCCAGGAAAGAGGCCATGTGCTTGGTTTTCCACTGGGAGCTTGGGCTGATCCTGTGAATCTTGCTACTGTCAAAACTGGGGCACCGGAAAAGGTGGCCACAGTGACCCTTTTGCCCCAGGCAGGCTCTCCAGCCTGCCTCTACTCTAGCCAGTGCCCCAGCTCTGGGATAACAAAGCCAGGGCCAAAGAACAAAAGAGCAAGCTGCTCCCATATACTTGGAAGGATGAGATTCACATTCCTGTAGCCTCAACTATTTGGTTTGAAGAAAGGCAGTTTACACAGTGAGCAGGAGGCTGGTTTTGGTCACCACCACACCGCTCTTTCCTGTTTGAAAAGCTCATTGGGCTCTGGGATTAGAAACTTTCAAGTGGCCCCGCACACCCCCATCTAACCTTAGCGGTCACTACAGCTGCCTCCTCTGCTCCCCCCTCCTACCCTCTTGGCTGCTGGCGCCCATGACCTTCCACCAGGAGGCACTGCTTTTCTCTGGCCCTGAAAGCGCTGCAGGAGGAGGAGCTGGGGCTCTGAGCCCCTGGGGGCCCAGGCGTGGCTCCTGCACTGCACCCCCCGCCCCCTACCCCCACCCCAGGCTGACCCGCCTTCTTCTCACCCGACTAGTTTTCTGGACCTGGCTGCACCTGGGACCTGGACTCCTGCTTGTTTATCCAGAGAGCTTCCTGCCCTGTGCTGCTGGCAGCCCAGCTCCCCATGCCAGCCTTCTCTGTGGCTGGTCAGTGTGTGGGCTGGCTTGTAAAAAGGAGTGAGTGGAGGCCTGGAAAATAGCTGCTGTGTGCACCAAATAGTCTGTTAGCTGAAAGTCTCTACCTCCTTGAAGCCACAAGACAGAAAAATAGTAATTGTGAAGGAAAGGATGATCCCGTGGCTGAGGTCCCTCCCTGTGGGTGGAAAACACACAAGCAGGAGATGCACATAGGCACTTATTTAGTGAGTGCTTGCCCAGCACTAGGTGTGATTAGGTGCAGGGGTTACAGAAAGAATGGGACACAGTCCTTGCTCTCAAGGAACTCCCTGACATTGGGAAAGGTGTGGCTTGCCTTCCTCCAGTGAGCTGAAAACCAGGCTCCTTCCCTCCCTGGAGCAGTGGGATGGGGCTGATGTGAACCTTGTTTAGGATAGGCAGGCTGGCCTGGAAGCTGAGTACCTGGAATGGGCCCAGATAACCTTGACTCCACCCTGGCAGTTGCTTCCACAACCCATGGCTGATGCCCTCATCCCTGGCACCTTGACCTGCCCCATCTCCAACCTCAGTTGCCCAGGTTACCTCAGCAAACAGCCCCCACGGGCGCCAGGGAGTGAGTCAGAGTCCTGGGTCTCTTACCAACCCTTGGTTCCCACACCCAGGAATTCAGGGACCAAGATGCAGGTCTGAGTGCTTCAGGCAAGAGAGAGGAGCCACTAGGCCTTTCTAGCAAGAGAGAGACAACTAGAAGGCCGACTTCTAGAGAGAAATATCTAAAGAGCCAGGCAACTGTGGGGACCCAACATGGGACCAAGGGGCCTGCCCGAACTCACAGTCTGCTGGGAAGTTTAGTTATCAGCCGAGTACCGCCAATGGGGAAAACCACGCCTGGGAACTGACACCTTCCGTGTTACCCGTCCTGCTTTTCCTTCCCTGAAGCGGTTCCGGTTTACTCAGGGTCCTGAGAACGCCGCCTCTCGCCATACCTCCCTCTGGGGGCCTGGGGCAGCCCTGGCTGCACTCCCAGGAGGAGTCTGACAGGCAGAGCTGGGACGGACCCTGGAGAAATATGCTGCAAGTCAGAGCCTGTGCCAGGATGAGGGGCGTGCTCCACTCCCCCAGCTCTCAGCAAAGGGTTCCCCCAGAGCTCCTCCCAGATACACACAAAAGGGGGCGCCACCCTGCATCTCCAAGGAGGGAGGTCCTAATGGTGCTGACATAGCCGCCTCTGACGTTGCCCTTTTAAGAGGCCCCCTCCCCCGCAACGGCGGCGGGCGTGCGGCGGGCAGGTTCTCGTTGCAGAACCCCAGCAAGTGCGGCGCCCCGTCTGCGGAAAGGAGGAGACGGGACGCCCACCTTGCCAGTCTCGACTTCTGGGTCCCCAGACCTGCGGGCAGAGGTGGGGGGGGTCCCAGCAACCTCAGATTCTGAGAAAACCCCTTTTTTCTAGAGGGGAAGTTCCTCTCTCGCGCTGTTCTCATTGGTTGGCTGGCGAGCCCTGCATTTTGGAGAGCGGTAGTGTCCTTCCCTTGGACCAGGGCTTCCCTCCCCCTACACAAGCCTGCTGTCAGAAATGGTCTGGAAAATTATTTTTACTGAGGTGTAAATTACTGATAAGATGGTGTGACCCTTTAGGGACACTTCTTTTTCCTTGTTTTTATTAAACCCTAAAGAAAGGGAAGAATTGAGCTCCCATTTAAAATAGCATTCATTCTCTCCTTCCATCTTGTCTCAGGGGGGAAAAAAAAATTCTTTTTTTTTACTCTTTCTCCAAAACCAGCCTTGTGTACTTGTGCCCTGGATCTCACCGCCTTTGGGAATTCCTGAGTCCCTGTTCCTCAGCCAGCTCTCTTTTCAACCTCCCTCTTCCTCTCCTATGCCTTCCCTCCCCACCCATTCCCCTCAACTACCAACCTACTTACACTTCCCCATCTTAAAACAGCCTTTCTGCCATCCAGTCTCTGCTGTCAAATTATGATCCCAACTGGCTCCTTTTCCTCAAAGAAAAAGAAACCCTGAACACTCGTAGGTTCTGCTACGTCATCAACATTCCGGGTCCTCCTAGTCCCAACCCCTTCAGAGGGAAGGTAGAATGTTCCAGACTGAGGGAATAGCATGAGGGAGCAGGAAGAAAGCCTGAATAGCTGGAGTGCAGAGGGTGAGGGGGATGTTGAGTTGGGGCTAGAGAAGTGGGCAGGATAAGGAGACAGGGCTTGCCCCGAAATGCTGGATTCCTGGGGCTCTTGCCTCTGGCTGCTCTATCTCTGTATGCTCTCCTGCTCTACATCCCAAATCCATCATCTCTCATTCACACATCTCTGCTCTGGCCCACTTACCCCCAACACACACTGAGCATCTTCACCAGGATCCAAACCTGTAAGTCCAAAGTCTAACTCCCTATTTGATCCTCTGCTCCCACCCTCCTCTGGGTATTCAGGCACCCAAAACAAATACCCGGGAGTCACCCTGGACTACCTCCTCCTCTTCCCCAGCAGCCGATCTCCCACAGTCCCACTGAATCTCTTCATCACCCGGATCTGGCCCCTTGGCAGCCTAGTCCTCAGCTGCAGCACAGACTCCCCTCCTCCTGGACTGTTACAACTGCCTCGTGTCTGCCAGACCCCAGCCCCTCCTTCAGGTGCAGCCTCCCCGCTGTGGCCGAGGGTACAGCCACGTCATGCCCTCACCCCCACCCCCACCAAAACGCTTCAGCTGGCTCCCTCAACCTAGGAAGTAAAGTCCAGACTTCTCAGCCAGATCCGGATTCATCAAACTGTGGCCACATTTCAGATTAGCTGTCTCTTCTGCTCTTCTTTTCCCTACCGTGAGCCCTGCTTCAGCCCCAGGGGACTACTCACCTCTCCCAGCACTGACCATGCAATGCCCCCTCCTTATCTGCTCGCGCTGTTCCCTCTACCCCAGTGCCTCTCCTCCTCCCTGTCCCTGGAATTCCTCCTTCCCCTTCAAGGTGATTCAAATGTCGCCTCCTTTACAATGCCTCCTCTAACTTCTCCCACCCTCACACAGAGATATTAATGAATACGGCCCTACCACAGCATTTGTCTCTGTCCACGTTAGACTGGTTGCTCCTTGAGGCCAGAGCTGGAGTCTTGTTCATTTGTGTCCCTCTCACACCTAGTCCGGTGCCTGGAGCATGGCTAGGGCTGGACAGGACTCTCTCCTCGGCCTGCTCTGATAAACTTAACTAAGTTATTACAGATGTTGCTTTGGGGTTTGCTCCTCGCAGCTCAACCTCAGGCTCCATCTCTTCCCCTCTGTGCTTAGGAGCCAAAAATGATCTCAACTGGATCTTAGATGGACTGTGCATCTGTATGGAATGCTTGGGCCTATTGAGCCACCCTCCGCAAACAGTGCCAGCATCGCGGGCTGAAGCTATCATGGGTTAAGGTATCCAATGCCACCTTTTGAGTCCCAAAGAAAATCTGTCTAACTTGGCTGGGACATCAGGCTTACAACTCCTGGCTGCAGCTGGCATTGGGAATACAGTTTGGTGATTAATGTGAATGAGTTCAGGGCCGCCCAAAGAGAACCCTACAGACCCAACTGGCCTCCCAGATGGTGGTTCAAGGAATGAAGGGACCACCTGGTCACTCCTCTATGCCATTAGTCACTTCATCCATCCATCCATCCACCCATCCATCCACTTGACTAGAATTTACTGAGTGCATGCTACGTATCAGGTGCCATGCTAGGTACTAACTAGGTATTTAAGGCAAACGTGTTCTCCCTGCTCCTGGAACTTACAGCTAGTGGGTAAGACAGATGTTAACCAAGTAAATTAACAAATAAATACTTTCTGTAATAACAAACTTCAATATGTGCCATAAAGGAGGGGATATTTAAGACTGCCACATTCAGCAGCTGGAAGGAAGGCAGGGTGCCCAGAGCAGAGTGAAGGGGAAGGAGTAAGAAGGGGCTGGGCCACGCCATCCAGGGCTTTGTGGACCCCTATGAAGTTGGCTTTTATTCAAGGCACAATCAGAAAGCCCGGTGCAGGGTTATTAGGAAGAGAGCGATATGCTCAGATTCATACTTCACAGTACTACTCGCCAAAGGACACCAGGAGGAGTCCTCTAATCGGAAAAATCCAGAATGTGGCACATTCAACAAGAGAACTAGCCTGGACTTTTCAAACAGTCAATATCACAGAAAAGAAAGAAGGAAGGAAGGTAGCAAGGAAGGAAGAAAAGAAGGAAGGAAACTAAAGCGACATGTGGCCAAATGTAATGCATAAACTTCTGGTTTAAAAGTACAGCCATCAAAGACCTTTGAGGGACAAGACGGAATTTGTATCAGGCCGGACATAAGATGACACCGGAATCATCACTCGAGTTCCTGGGTGTGGCAGCGGTCCCCTATGGCTCTGACTCAGGCACTGCACACTGAGGGGGCGAGGGTGGAAGCCCCATGATGTTTGCACCTCGCTTGCGCTTTGTTCTCCAAACACTGAGAGAAAGCATAGTGCTGACGATTATTGAATCTGAGTGGAGAGTATCCGGGGGATACGTTGTACCATTCTGGCAATTTTTCTGAATGCTAGACATTTTCTAAAATAAAAAATTGGGGGAGCCCCCGCTTGCCACAACTAGAGAAAGCCCTCGCACAGAAACAAAGACCCAACACAGGAAAAATAAATAAATTTTTAAAAAAATTGAGGGAGAGTGTTTTCAATCTAAAAAATGTTTATTAATTTAAAAAGTTTAAAAGATTACTTAGGCGGCTGAATGGTGACTGGTTTGGAGGGGAAGCAACCTCATGAAGAATCCCTGCAACTCTGGTTGAGCACCCGCTCTGTGCCAGGCATGGAGATGGGGGCTGAGAAACACGCACTGTGAAGAAAAGTGCAGGGCAGCAGATGGGCAAGCAGGCAAGTGTGGACAGGAGAACACGCAGGTCCTGCCCCCCCCTCCCACACACACACACCGTGGCTGCTGGCCTGTGGTCCTTTATCGGCAGCCGGGGCCTCTCCCCACCTCTCTCCTGTCAGAGAAACTGCCCCACCCACCCACCAAAGGTCACCTCGACCTCTGCCACCAGCAGCCTCCCTCCACACCTCTCCTTCCAAGCAGTCCATTGGTCCCAGAATTTCAGCTTACAAGGTTCTACCCATGACAGAAATCACCTGGTTCTTCCCAGTCTGGCCCTGTCTGGCCCTTCAGTGTGCTGGGCCACAACACACCCGCCCCAGTATTTTTTCTTTTTTTTTTTTGGCCATGCCATGCGGCTTTCGGGATCTTAGTTCCCCGACCAGGCATTGAACCTGGCCCTGGTAGTGAAAGCACCGAGTCCTAACCACTGGATGGCCAGGGAATTCCCACATCCACCCCAATCTTGGCTTCGGTGACACTCACATTTCACTCATTCATAGTTTATCTGGAGCCAGATAATCTGGAGCTTAATCTGGAGCCAGATTGCCTGGGTTCCAATCCCAGGTCTGCCATTTACTAGCTGTGTAACCTTGGAGAAAACCCTTTACCTGTAGGTTAAAGGAGTTTGCTGATGAATTCATCTGGCCAGGAATGCAGTTCCTGATTCTTCAAGAGGCAACCCAAGTCCTACCTCCTCCAAGAGGCAGACTGAGATTTCCTCAACCTTCACTGCTCCCTCCTCTGAATTCCTTTAGCCTTTTCTATCTCAGCGGCTCCTGGAGCACTTCACCCACACTACCTTGTTCAGTTGAGAGCCACATCTTATGCATGTGTGTATTTTCCGTAGACCTGGGGGACCCTCAGGAGGCAGCATGGGTGAGGAAGTCCCATTGGAACTGGAGGACAGCCTGGGCTCTCCCCACAGGTCACTTTCCCTCCCGAGGTTTGGACTAGAAGAGCAGTAAGTTCCATTTGAACAGACTCCAGGATCTTGCTGCACCTTGGTTTTCTCCCATGTGGGAGGGAGATCTAAAGGTTCCTTAAGCTGGAAAGTTCCATGAAATAGGCAGGCCTTCCCCTAGGGGTCAAGGAGGACACCACCAAGACAAGCCCTAGTTTGAGACACCGTGATGCATAGAAGACCTGGAAGTTACCGTCCTGCTTTTGGTAGGGAGAAGCGGCTGAGCAGGGGAGAGTGGGCTGGGGTGGCAGTTCTGTCCTGTGCCCCTTGGGGGCAGGGCAGGGAGACCATGAAGGACTATCTGCCAAACGTGCCTGGAGATGAAGGGAGGGGTTCCTTGTATCCCCAGCCTGTCTGTCCTTGGGCAGAAAGGCCCTTCGCAGGGAAAGGGGCTTCCCACAGCCGTGCTGCCTCCGCTCTAGGCTCCAGAATCAAGTTCTCCAGCCAAGGCTGCTGCGCTCTCCTACCCAGCAAGCTTATTTTAGTACAAAGGGAGAGAGATGAATGGAGGGCTGCAGTTCTGCATGCGTTGGCTTGGGCCTTCAGCAGAAATGAGTCTCATTACCCAACCCCAATTCAAAGGATAATTAACAGATGGTATAATTTCCGAGCATTCTCCACGCCACATGGCTATTAGGTGAAGAGCAAAATGCCTATGCAGCCCCTAGATCCTCCCAAACCACAGAGTCAAAGGGAGTCTGGAGAGGCAGAGCCCCGTGGAGGGCACTTAAGCCATCCTTCTGTCTGGAGCTGCCCTTGGCCTTGTTCATCTTCAGTCAGAGAAGAGGGCACTTCCCTGAGTCGTGGGTCCCCCGCCCACTTCCTTCTCCTCATCCCTTCCACTACCATTGCCAGGAGTCTAGTCTAACCCGAATCCCTCTTGCTGTCGCCAAAGCTCATCTCCTTTCCTTTTCCCCGGGGAGAAAGAAGAAAGCAGATTTCTCATTCTTGGCATCACTCTGTGGTCACACGGAAGTTCCCTGGGCTGGGGCCTCTGAGAGGGGATTCACAGCTCTCCTGCTGTGACCCACTGAGAGTGACACTGCTGTGACCAGAGTGCCGTGTTGGAAGAGAGCATCTGGCCCCATGCTTTTCAACCTGGGGTCCTCCAGACCCTCAAGCTCCACAGGCGTCCCAGAGGTGTGCTCCTTGGGGAGCAGTGGGGATGTGGCCAGACCTGACGCCCACTTCAACCCAGCAGCACTACTCTGTCGGCTTTATATTCTGGGCTTCTACTTTAGACTTCAGTGAAAAAAGGATTCTACTGTTAAATTAATTTTTGAAATTATTGAGCTTATTCGATCCCCTCATTTTACAAAAGGAAATTGAGGCACAAGCATTTGACCAAGGTCACACAGCTGGAGGGTGGTGGGCTTCCTCCACAGGCCAGCTCTCAGACCACCAGTCCCAGCCCCTCGCTGCTCACACAGTTGGCCCTGGGCCCCTGGCTGGGGTATGAGAGGGAGGTCCCTTTGAATCATCCTCCACCTCCCTTGCCTGGCTCTTCTTCAAGGTCCAGCTTCCATGCCTTGACCTCCTCCAGGAGCCCCGGAATCTCCCACACCCCTTCAAGTGGCAGGTCCAGTCTGAAGGCCTGCTCTGTGAAGAGGCTCCAGAGCCCCATGCACTGGGCAGGGCTGTTTGCTGTCACAAAGCTGTGGGTGGAAGGAGGGGAGTGGCAGCTGGACGTTGATGGAGAAGGAGGGAGGGGGCAAGAGGTCATGTCTCCAGACAAGAGGCCCTATGGGGCAGTGAGAATCACTGGTCTAGGACCCAGGAAGCCTGAGTTAAAACTTGGCTCCATCCCTATCCAGCCTTGTGACCCTGTACAAGTTTCAACCCTCTCTGGACCTCAGAACCAGCTAATATTAGCATGTTTATACCAGCTGACTTTTGCTCTGACATTCCCAGCTTACCTCCCCCTGAAAAGCCCAGGTGGCATCCAAGCTGAGGCTGAGGTCATTCTGCGCTGTATTCTGCAGCTGGACCCCAAAGGGGCAGACTGATTAGATCACAACTTTGCTGAGGGGTCTGGGGAGGTGTGGGCTCAGGACCTCACTGTGTGTTTGCAGGGAAGTGGGGTGTCTCTCTGGCATATGGGGGAGGCTTTATACTATCGAACAGGGCCGTTTTAGCTCAATCTGACCCAGACCTGTGGAGGGGACAGCAGCAAGGGCTCCTATCAGCAGCCAGCAGCAGCCAGCCTTGTTGGGTGGCGTGAGGTGGGCACTTGGCCTCCGAGAGCCCTTCAGAAGGTTTTGAAAACCTCTAAACATACTTAGGGTACTGCCACCATTATTATCATTTGCTGTCTGGCTTCTGATTGTTAATTCCTCTCTAGACTGTTGTAGGAATCTGGCATCGGCCCAGGGTCAGGCCTGGGGTGGGATTGGGGTGGGGGAAGGGGGTCTGGACTGCTTGAATTCTACAGCACTGGTGCGGAGGACGGCGCTGGGTGGGGCCCACCTCCTTCGGTGCGGCTGGGGGGGGCCCCCTCATGGTAATGAGCCGCCGCAGCTGCTGCCGCCGCCGCCGCCGCCGCCGCCGCCGCCGCCGCCGCCGCCGCCGCCGCCGCCGCCGCCGCCGCTGCCGCTGCCGCCGCTCTGCAGAGCTCGCCCGCCCGCCTGGGAGGCGAGGGAGCGTGGGGCTGGGCCCGGGGCCGCGGCGACAGCAGCAGCAGCAGCAGCGGCGGGGACGCGGGGCACGAGCGGGCGGCGCGGGGCCGTCGGGGGCGGCCGGGGCCGGGCCGGGGTCCGGGTGCGCAGCTCCGCGGGAGCAGGTGGGCTATCCCGCGGGAGCGAGGAGCACTCCGAGGATCTGGGGGCCGGCAGGGCCAAGGGCGCGCGGGGTCCGCGGGCGCAGGTGGCGAGAGCCGGGTGTGCCAGTGGAGGCGCGGCGCCAGCCCGTGGTGGTCGGTGTGACCGGGGCGCGGGCCCGGCTCAGGGAACGGTGGGAGCCGGGGCTCCGGTGAGGCATCAAGGAGCAGGCCCCCGGGGACTGGCGCCCTGGCCTGGGCATGAGGCGCGGCGGGGCGGGCAGGAGCGGGAGGAGGAGCCGCCGCCGCCGCCGTTGACCCGGCCGGCCGGGAAGAGGGAGAGATGCGGAGCCCGGCGGCCCGCGCCCCACTTCCAACACCGCTGCCGCTGCTACTGCTGCTGCTGCCGCCACTACTGGGAGACCAGGTGGGGCCCTGTCGTTCCCTGGGGCCTGGGGGACGCGGTTCCTCGGGGGCCTGCGCTCCCGCGGGCTGGCTCTGTCCAGCCTCATCCTCGAACCTCTGGCTCTACACCAGCCGCTGCAGGGATGCGGGGACAGAACTGACTGGCCATCTGGTGCCCCACCACGATGGTCTGAGGGTCTGGTGTCCAGAATCCGGGGCCCACATCCCCTTGCCGCCAGCGCCCGAAGGCTGCCCCTGGAGCTGTCGTCTTCTGGGCATTGGAGGCCACCTTTCCCCACAGGGCAAGCTTGCCCTGCCCCGTGAGCACCTGTGCTTAAAGGCCCCACGGCTGAGATGCCAGTCCTGTAAGCTGGTGCAGACCCCAGGGTTCAGGACAGGGGAAAGCTCAGCAGAAGCTTCCATGGGTGGACGTCGGAAGAGGAATGTGAATACAGCCCCCCAGTTTCAGCCCCCCAGCTACCAGGCCACAGTGCCCGAGAACCAGCCAGCAGGTACCCCTGTGGCATCTCTGCGGGCCATCGACCCAGATGAGGGTGAGGCAGGTCGGCTTGAGTACACTATGGATGCCCTCTTCGATAGCCGCTCCAACCATTTCTTCTCCCTGGACCCAATCACTGGTGCAGTAACCACAGCCGAGGAGCTGGATCGTGAGACCAAGAGCACCCACGTCTTCAGAGTCACAGCGCAGGATCACGGCATGCCCCGACGCAGTGCCCTGGCCACGCTCACCATCTTGGTGACTGATACCAATGATCACGACCCTGTTTTTGAGCAGCAGGAGTACAAGGAGAGCCTCAGGGAGAACCTGGAGGTGGGCTATGAGGTGCTCACTGTCAGAGCCACAGATGGTGACGCCCCTCCCAATGCCAATATTCTGTACCGCCTGCTGGAGGGGCCTGGGGGCAGCCCCTCTGAAGTCTTTGAGATTGACCCTCGCTCTGGAGTAATCCGAACCCGTGGCCCTGTGGATCGGGAAGAGGTGGAATCCTACCAGTTGACAGTGGAAGCAAGTGATCAGGGTCGGGACCCCGGTCCACGGAGTGCCACAGCTGCTGTTTTCCTGTCTGTGGAGGATGATAATGACAATGCCCCCCAGTTCAGCGAGAAGCGCTATGTGGTCCAGGTGCGGGAGGATGTGACCCCAGGAGCTCCGGTACTCCGGGTCACAGCCTCAGATAGAGACAAGGGCAGCAATGCCCTGGTGCATTACAGCATCATGAGTGGCAACGCTCGGGGACAGTTTTACTTAGATGCTCAGACTGGGGCTCTGGATGTGGTGAGCCCTCTTGACTATGAGACGACCAAGGAATACACCCTACGGGTTCGAGCACAGGATGGCGGCCGCCCCCCTCTCTCCAACGTCTCCGGCTTGGTGACAGTGCAGGTCCTGGATATCAATGACAATGCTCCCATCTTCGTCAGCACCCCCTTCCAGGCTACTGTCCTGGAGAGTGTCCCCTTAGGCTACCTGGTTCTCCATGTCCAGGCCATCGATGCTGATGCTGGTGACAATGCCCGCCTGGAATACCGCCTTGCGGGGGTCGGGCATGACTTCCCCTTCACCATCAACAATGGCACAGGCTGGATCTCCGTGGCTGCTGAGCTGGACCGGGAAGAGGTTGATTTCTACAGCTTTGGAGTAGAAGCCCGCGACCATGGCACCCCAGCACTCACTGCCTCGGCCAGTGTCAGCGTGACCATCCTGGATGTCAATGACAATAACCCGACCTTTACCCAACCAGAGTACACGGTGCGGCTCAATGAGGATGCGGCCGTGGGCACTAGTGTGGTGACGGTGTCGGCCGTGGACCGTGATGCCCACAGTGTCATCACCTACCAGATCACCAGCGGCAACACCCGAAACCGCTTCTCCATCACCAGCCAGAGTGGGGGCGGGCTGGTGTCCCTCGCCCTGCCGCTGGACTACAAACTGGAGCGGCAGTACGTGCTGGCTGTTACTGCCTCCGATGGCACACGACAGGACACAGCACAAGTGGTGGTGAACGTCACCGACGCTAACACCCATCGTCCCGTATTTCAGAGCTCTCACTACACCGTGAATATTAACGAGGACCGGCCAGCAGGCACCACGGTGGTGCTGATCAGTGCCACAGATGAGGACACAGGTGAGAATGCCCGCATCACCTACTTTATGGAGGACAGCATCCCCCAGTTCCGCATCGATGCAGATACAGGTGCTGTCACCACCCAGGCCGAGCTGGATTATGAGGACCAGGTGTCCTACACCCTGGCTATCACTGCCCGGGACAACGGCATTCCCCAGAAGTCTGACACCACCTACCTGGAGATCCTGGTGAATGACGTGAATGACAATGCCCCTCAGTTTTTGCGGGACTCCTACCAGGGCAGTGTCTATGAGGATGTGCCCCCCTTCACCAGTGTCCTGCAGATCTCAGCCACTGACCGTGATTCTGGCCTTAACGGCAGGGTCTTCTACACCTTCCAAGGAGGCGATGATGGAGATGGTGACTTTATCGTAGAGTCCACGTCAGGCATTGTGCGAACACTGCGGAGGCTGGATCGTGAAAATGTGGCCCAGTACGCCTTGCGGGCATATGCAGTGGACAAGGGGATGCCTCCAGCTCGCACGCCCATGGACGTGACGGTCACTGTGTTGGATGTGAACGACAATCCACCTGTTTTTGAGCAGGATGAGTTTGATGTGTTTGTTGAAGAGAACAGCCCCATTGGGCTGGCTGTGGCCCGCGTCACAGCCACGGACCCTGACGAAGGCACTAATGCCCAGATCATGTACCAGATCGTGGAGGGCAACATCCCTGAGGTCTTCCAGCTGGACATCTTCTCTGGGGAGCTGACCGCTCTGGTGGACTTGGACTATGAGGACCGGCCTGAATACATCCTGGTCATCCAGGCCACGTCGGCTCCCCTGGTGAGCCGGGCTACAGTGCACGTCCGCCTGCTTGACCGCAATGACAACCCACCGGTGCTGGGCAACTTTGAGATCCTTTTCAACAACTATGTCACCAACCGCTCGAGCAGCTTCCCCGGGGGTGCCATCGGCCGGGTGCCTGCCCACGACCCTGACATCTCCGACAGCCTGACTTACAGCTTCGAGCGGGGAAACGAACTCAGCCTGGTCCTGCTCAACGCGTCCACGGGCGAGCTGAGGCTGAGTCGGGCACTGGACAACAACCGACCTCTGGAGGCCATCATGAGCGTGCTGGTGTCAGGTAAGGAAGGGCCTAGGTGACATGGGGATGGGGGTGGCCTGTGGGGGAGGGCCTGGAGAGCTATTCAAGGCAGAACTGCTGACCCGCCTCTGTCCCCGGTACTGGCCCGGCAGTTGAGGGGTGAGAAGCAGCTTGGGAAGGAGCCCCAGAAATCCTGGCAGCTGTGCTGGCCCTGCCCGCTGCCCCAGGCTGCAAGACCTGGCTGCTTCGGTTGGCCGCCCCCTGCCTACCAGCCTGTGACGTGGTGGGGGAAGTGTTGTGAGGCTGCCCTGGTGACGGCTGCCAAGAATTGTGAAAAAAGGCGCGTGGAGGACTGGGGTCCGGGAGAACTGGGGGAGGGATGGAGAGGACCGTGGCCAGGAGAGGCGAGCCGGCGGTT